>NC_083108.1:82884574-83196392 GCF_949774975.1 Lagenorhynchus albirostris
TGGGTGCCTGGGGCAGGAATGACCAGTTCCCGCAAGCTGTTCCCCTTGCAGGGAGTCCAGTCTCGGAGGTGTCACCTGGGGAGGCTGCTGTTGGCATTAGAGAGATGAAGAGGAAACAGAGGAGGAGGGAAAAACACACACAAATAAAAGCTCTCAACCCCCTACTGTCAGAGGCAGCATTTGATGTGGGGGACTTTCTGTTCTCAGAGCTGTTGGAAGGAAGCGGTGAGAGTCCCAGCTCTCCTGCCTGTGCATCTCTGCTTCTTAAGAAGGGAGCCCCCTCCAACTTCTCCACCCACAGGCCTCAGGTCTGGGTGGGAACACAGCACAAGGTACCTCCCCCCTGCAACTCGCAGTCGGAGGGAGGGTGGGGGGGGGGGATCCGGACCAGCCAGCCTCCACATCCAGCCTGAATGGCAAGACGCTGGGGGCCGGGACTCCTGGGGCCTCTTTCCAACGCCAGCCAGCGGGCAAGCATCAGCGCGGCCAAGCCTCCCACCCCCACGCCCTGGGAACAATCAAGCCTTCCCAGCTCGCGCCTTTCACGCAGCTAAATTCGTGTTTGCACAGCTCTCCGAAATCTTTAGGAGGTGGTATGAGTATTATTAATTGGGTGAAAAGAACGGATTATGCCAAATAAATCCTTCCCACGTAGCCAAACCCTCGCAGAGGGAGGGAGGGGGGTGCGCGCAGCCCCACGAGGGGTCTCCATCCCTCAGCGGGGCCTGACAGCCACATTACCATTTACATGGATTTATCAATAGTATTGATCCCGGAGCAAGCGTAAATAGCTCGGTGGGAAGAGGCCGGGGCTGGGGCCCGCTGCGTTCCCGCCCCCACGTCTGGGTACCGCAGACTCCCCGGGCACCCAGCGGCGGCGGCGGCGGCGGTGGTTACGTTTCCAAGCAGGGACAAGGCAGCCGGCGCGGGGAAGCCAGACAGCGCCCGGGATGCCCTGGCAGCTGCCCCAGCGCCGCTGCCGCTTCCCCGCTCACCGCCGGCTCCGGGCCAGCCGGACTCGGTCTGTGCATCTGTTCAATGGGCTGAAGGTGCCACCTCCCTTCTCTGTCCTCACCGGGAAAAGCAAAGGGAGGTGCAAAGAAGGCCCCTTCCCTTCACCAGATCTTCAGGCAAAATGCAAGGCAGCCTCTTCTCACAAAATGTCCAGGCCATTGGATTAAAGGCCAAGTTTTAGAACCCAGGAATCATAATAACAACAACAGTGGTTGTAGTAACACATATACGAATACCTTCTATGTATTACCACCTCACTTCTCACAACAACCCTCTGAACTCGGTACTATTGTTACCCCACTTTACAGACGAGAAGCCTGAGGCACAGAGAAGTTGAGTAATTTGTCCAGGGTCACACTGCCAGTAAAGTGGCAAAAATATGATTCCAACCCAAGGCGTTGAGTTGCAGAGTCGGCTGTGAATGGCTCAGCTATCCCACCTCACACCTCTTCCTTGCTCCGAGGGCTCTCCCCGCACCCACCAATCCAAAAAAAAAAGAAAGAAAAAGAAAAGAAAAGGCCACCCACGACGAGATACACAACAATGCCCTGGGACGCCCTCCCAGCTCACTCCTGGCCCGGAGAGCCCCTTCTATCAAAGCAGCCGCGGGGACCCAGATCTGGTTTTAAAAGGGCAAAGTCAAGGCCACCGATAACACAACCCAACGAGCCCAGAACTCCACAGGGATCCTCTCCCCTTCCCTCCTCCCTGCCTCCCTCACACATCCTTCCTCCAAATCTGCAAAAGGGAAAAAAAAAAAAATCATAATAAAACCAGTTCTCACCAACAGGGGTGGAGGAGGGGGAGGAAGGGAGGCGGCTGAGCCGACAGAACAGATCCGCCCCCGCTGCCTGCACCAGACCCTCGGAGCGCAGGAGCGCACGACAGGCGGCGCGAGGGCCCTCGCTTCCCAAAAATTAAACCTACAATGTAAAAATAACGCCGGGCGCCCTACGCTAATTGGGCCCGGGCGACAGCAGCTCACAGGTACAGCGTGTCTCTCCCGCCCGCCCGCCCGCCTGCCTAGCCCTCTCTCCCTCCCTCGGGCTTTTTCCTGCAAGCGTCCGGAGTAGGGAAGGCGCGCCCCACGGATCCCTCCCACTCCCCTCCAAGTCTCTGGGGGTGCTCCCCCAGCACCAGGGCCTGGGGCCTCCGGGTCCAGCCCAAGTGGGATCAGCTCCGAATTCCAACTTCCCAAACTAGTGGCATCCCAAGTATCCGCACAGCCTGGGGGAGGGACCAGGCGGCGGCCCAATGAGGCGTCACCAGCCGCGGGAGGCAGGCCCAGACACCAGGAACACCAGCCCACGGGGGAGGGGGGAGCAAGGGGTGCCTCTCCCCGGAGACCCCCACCCAGAGCCCTCCGGTCCCTCGCCCAGGAGCGCCACCGCCAACACACACACACACCCCCGGTGGCAGGAACCCCCCAGGCGCCTTCCGCAGCAGCCAGGCCGGGGAGCCGAGGGTGCCATCTCCAGGGGTTCTCCAAAGCCGCACTGCCCGCTGGAAAATAAGGCGCAGTGTCCCCCCCCCAAGTCCGAGGCCGCTTGGGGAGGAGGGAGGCGCATGGCGGCCATGCCCCCAGGGCCGTGGCACACGGTGGGGGGCTGCCCTACGCAGTTCCAGGGCGCCCCCCACCCGCCCACCCCCACGCCACTTCCCTCCTGCCCGCCCCCTCACTGGGGAGCTGGAGTTCCCCTAAGTTCCCCGGCACCTCCACGCACGCGGGCCGCAGTGTCTACGAGGCGCCTCACTCCCCAGCAGGCCACCCCCGAGAGCGCCAACTCGGGAGTGCAGGGGCCCCGCCAACTCCGCCGCGTGCGCCGCCCGATCTTCCCCGATTCCCCCGGAAGCGCGCCCTGCGCCTCACCCCGGCCCTCCGCGGGGACCCCCGGCCCCAACTCACCTCGCGGAGGTGGAGGCGGCGGCGCCCGAGCACGGGGCGCGCTCGGGCTGCCCGGGCGCTCAGGCAAGTGGCGGTGCCGATCGGGCTGGGGGCGCGCAGCAGGCCCGGCCTCCAGCCGGGGCGCGATCCTCCCGCCGCCGCCTCCTAGGGCGCCAGCCCCGCGTCCCTGGTCCGCAACTTGGCGCGCATCGCGGGGCGCAGGGCGCGGGCGCACGGCTCGGGCGGGGCGCGGGCGGACGCGGGGCTCCGGTGCGGCCCGGCCTGCCCGCGGCTCCGCTCCGCGGCGGCGGCGGCGGCGGCGGCGGCGCGGCGGCGGCGGCGGCGGCGGCGGCGGCGGCGGCGGCGGCGGCGGCGGCGGCGGCGGCGGCGGCGGCGGCGGGAGGGGGAGGAGGGGGCGGGGCAGGAGCCCGGGAGGCGGCGGCTCGGCCTCCCGGCTCCTGGCTCCCCGCCCGCACAGACGCGCCCCGGCCCGGCCCCCTCGGGCTCCTTAAAGGGCCCGCGTCGCCACCCCTGGGCCTGCGCTCACCCACTCGCGCGTGCACAGGCTGCCACACAGATACACACACACTTGGGCGCGACGCCGAGTTTCTTTTTAGCAGCTCCGCGAAGGAGGAAGGAGGGGGAAAGCGCCTCCCCATCCCACCCCCTCCTCCTCCTGCGGGCCGTACGCCCTCCTCCTCCCCAGCCCCAGATACTTCTCTGGAATAGCGTTTCAGCTATTAAATTATAACTCAGGAGCGGCCAGTGGATGGGGAGGGCTCATATGGGGAGGGCCACACACAGGGCCTTTAAGGGACCCACACAGTTGCCCAGCGACACCCACGGTGGAGCCCGCTCCGGGGGCTCTAGCACACAGTAGGGTGCAGCACTCTCACCAGTGGACATTCACACACTGGGCCTCAGCAGACAGAACATCTAACCCAGGTGAACACGTGGGGAAACTCGCAAACCCCCGCAGACGTGAGCGTAGCCTAGGACACAGACTCATACGACATAAGGTCACCCACAGATAAACAAACCCCGGACACAGACAGGAGTTCACACACACACACACACACACACACACACACACACACACACACACTAGAATGTCCGTTTCTAGAGGGCGAGGATTTCTGACTACTTGTGCACTGCCCTTTCACAGTAGGGACGCAGTGCGTTGCGTGAAGTCCCATTTGGGGACTTTCAGGGACACAGATGCACAGACACGATGCTGCAAGCCTGTGGTCGGGCACACACAGCACGAGTAGGCAGGGTCACAGACGAGCACACATGTGGACACTCGCCCGCGCACACGCAGGCGCTCACCGCTCCAACAGGAGCCCCACTGGCTGCCCTGACAACGGTGTGTCCTCATTTACCCTCCTCCTGCCCCTCCCAGACAGCCCTCTCAAACCCGGGGAGATCTTTTAAACAGCAGAGGGCACTGGGAGCCCCAGACCGGGACCCTCCCTCCTCCTCTGCTTTCCCTTAAGATGTACGAGAGTTTGATTTTTTTTTTTTTTCAGTTCAACTTTCCTTTTTTGGAGCGACGTCTCAGCAGATTCAGTTCTGCCATCTGCCAACATCTGAGAACCCCCAGGGGGAGTGGGGTATGGCTGCGGTGGGGAGGCGGCCATGCGGTTTCCAGGGGCTGGGCGTGCCTCTGCCTCCAGCCGGCCTGCAGGGGTTGCCGGCTGCCCCGGCAGCAATGTGTCCCTCTCGGCCCCCTCAGGATTCTCGGGTCCTTTTTTCCTGGGGAGGGTCGGGGGGAGCACCTGAGGCTGAGGAAGTCTGGAAAAAGGGAAGTGTCTGTGGAGGGGCAGTTGGCAGTTTGGAACAGAAGGGGGTGTCTCAGGTCAACGGCCCCTCCCTTCCCGTTCTGGTCCCACCAGCTCCAGAGCGTGGGAACCCACAGGTCAAAAGCCAGACCTAAGGAAGGAAGGACTAGCCCTCCAGAGGGGTCTGGGGGAGGGAAGGGAGGGCAGGAACTGGGGAGCCCTCCCCAGCCTTCCCACCAGCCAGGCTCCTGAGCCCTCACCCCCGACCCCTGGTCACCTGAGAACACTCCCCAGGATTTGCATTTCAATGAGATTCCGCTCTGGGATTTGGCACTGAAGAGAAGGGTTTGGGGTAAATTCAGGGGTTCCTTCTTCCAGCTTCTGCCTCCCAAGGGTTGCCGTGGGGCTCTGGCTGAGTCTAGGGGCATAGGAGGGGGTCAGGCAGGCAGGGGGACTGTCAGCTTTGTAATGTCCCGGGGTCACGTGGAAACCCCTCGAAGAGCCAAGTAGAGACTCAACCGTCGGTGTCCTCTGGACCAACCCCGTGACAGATGGAAACACCCAGGCCAGGAGAAGGGGTGGCATTTTTCTGCAGAAGACTGGCCTCTTGCCCACTTCTGTCTCTCTGGTTATTAATCTCATCCTCATGGGCTGCAGGGAGCAACACAAGTGCATGTCCTCAGAGCTCATGAATTCCCTCCAGAAACCCTCAGATGGGGGCTTGGGGACTCCTGAGATGGGTCCCACAATACAGATGGGGAAACTGAGGCCCTGGGAGGTTAAGAACCTAACTTGCTGGACTCACTCAGCTAGCAATTCTAGATGGGTGCTCTGAACCCTGACTCTGGAAGGATGAGGTGGAAGGGTCTCGGCTGAGCCCCTCTACCCAGCCCTCCGCAGGTTGCATCCCATGCCCTCATTGCTACTCCGTGTTCTGCATCTTTCGCTACTGGGCTCTGAGCAGCAGCCCCAGGGATCCACATGTAACTAATGGGAACAGCAGCTTTGAAAAACTGCCGAACACTCTGGCCCGCAAACAGCCTCTCTGGAGGGCCCCTACACGCCTCGGGAATGAGGGTTAGCTAAGAGCTTCTAAAGTATGCATCGAAGGGGCTCTGGCCTGAATGAAGCCAAATTCTGCCTTAGGCTAAGATCCCACTGTCCCCCTTCCAATCATTCAACCTTTCCCTCCTAAATACCTGGCAAACTATTAAGCTCATCCCTGCCTCAGGACCTTTGCACTTGCTGTTCCCTCTGCCTGAGACAGTAATCTTCTAACTTCAAGTCCCAGGTCAATATCACCTCCTTAGAAAGGCCCTCACTGAACCTCTATCTAAAACCCCCAAGGCACTCGCTAACCCATCCCCTTATTCCTTTTCCTCACCATTTTTCACCATCTAAAATTATCTTGGGCATGTTGCTTATGTATTGTCTTTTGTCATCAGAATGTCAGCTCTATGAGAGCAGAGACCTCATCTGCCTGGCTCACTGCTGTATCCCCTGCATATAGTAGGCACTCAATTAAAATGTATTGGGGGACTTCTCTTGTGGCGCAGTGGATAAGACTCTGTGCTCCCAATGCAGGGGGCCCGGGTTCGATTTAGATCCCACATGCATGCCACAACTAAGAGTTCACATGCCACAACTAAGGAGCCCGCCTGCCACAACTAAGACCCAGCGCAACCAAATACATAGATAAATATATTTTTAAAAAATGTATTGAGAATAAGGGAACAAATGAATAAATGAATACAACACAGGGGAGAAGGGGGCTGGCTGGGGGTCAGGCTTGGCCCTGGAGAATCCAGAAACAAGGCGGGATGGCTGGCCTGTTTTCTAGCACTCACTCCGCTGGGATATTTCAGAGTCGAGCCTTTACTTCCCTCCATCTCTCATCCTCTAGGTAGCGGGGGGCGGAGCGGGGAAATTGCTCCCCGAGCACAGCCCAGGGCCTGACACCCAGGAGATGCCCATTCAGGGTCACTGAGTCCATATGGACAGCCACGGTGTCAGATCAAACTTCCAGCCACTCCAGTGGCTGGAAAAATGCCCCCCTGGCCAACCCTGGAGAAACCAGGCATTTAAAGGGTCAGAACACAGGCTGCAGGGCATGGTGCCCTAAGCCTCCTTGACCCCAGTGGCCCCAAGAGCTTCCCAGGCTGGCCGGTCAGAGCACCCACAAAGGAAGCCCCTCACTCTCAGGACCCCTATCGGCGGCAAGCCAAAAGATGCCCAGATGAGCATCACAGGGGCGAGCTTCACGCGCACCTCAGAACAGTGTAGACACAGGAGATCTGACATATACTCTTCATACTTTTGATGTGCTTTAAAATGGGAAGGGCAGGGACTTCCCTGGTGGTCCAGCGGTTAGGACTTCACACTTCCACTGCAGGGGGCCCAGGTTCCATCCTTAGTCAGGGAACTGGGATCCCCCAAGCCATGCTGCACACAGCACGGCCAAAATTAATTAATTAATATAATATAATATATAATGGGGAGGGCAAACGCAAAAGCCCACAGGGCTTGGGGCAGGAATAGCAGGTCTGTGAGTGGAGGAGAGGTGAGTAATTGGCACACCCCATGCCTGTCCCCAGGCACTCAGAGTCACCCTCTGTTTAAAACACAAGCATGGCCAAGCCAAACAGCAAATGCCTGGGTGGGCCACAGTCTGCAGGGGCCAGCTTGTTTGTGACCCTGCAAAGCCTTCGCTCCCCAGGCTGGTTTTCTACTCAGTGACCCATGCTTCCCACCCCTAGTGGAGGGGCCGGGTACGGGCGGGAAGTGGAAACTTCCTAAGTGGACAGGGAACCCTTTTCCAGAAGTATGGGCAGGAGGAGGGAAAGCCTCGTTTCCATGAATGCATCCCAGCTTTGGTCATTCAGTATGTATTTTAGTAAGCGCCTACTGTACGCCAGGGGCTGCGAGAGGGAAGAGCAAAGGAGATCAAGCCCAGCCTCAGGGACGGGCATACAGCGGGGAGTCGACACTCAAAATCAAAGTTATGTCAACGCCTGTGTGCTAAAAGTCCTTTAAAGGGAAAGAAAAATATGCTGGTGTTTGAAGGATATTTAAATTTCAGGACACAGAGGATTTTGGAAAGGACAGGATTTCCCCAAATCCCCGTCCTTTCCTGCACAGGCGAGTCCAGGGTGCCCCTCCAATCTCACAGTCCTGCAAAAACATCACTGAGAATGTCACTCAGAGCCCCCAGCCACCCCACCCCCCCTTCACTGCAAGAAACTGCCGTGTCACCCCCGGCTTCCTCTGAGGTCTGTGCCTTTATTTATGACACTGTGTTCATTTCAGAAAGAAGGAAGCAGGCAACGAGATCAAGCCCCTGTCTCATAGGCCTGATTATATCTGAAGATAAACAACTCGTTTTCTCCCAGGGCTGCACTTCTGGGGTGTTCCCCTGCCCATCTGCTTGAGTCTTTGCTCTCAGGGGCCGGTGGGATACGAAAAGAGACATCCAGGGAGGACGATGGTCCCCGTAGCATCACTCGTGGTGGCCAGAGGTCAGGGCTGCCAGAATGGACGTCAACGGGGCAGGCTGTGTGGAGCCTGGGCGTTCCTCCAATGAAACATTCGGCAGCCGTGGACAAGCACAGAACAGGCTGTGCATTCTGATGGGGGCAGAGCTCCAAGATACATTGTTGAGCACAAAAGCAGGTACAGACCTGGGCTTGCAGTGGGGTACCTCATGCACAAAATAGAAAGGGGAATAAATGTGCAGCTACGTGCTTGTCTGTGCATGGCCACTTCCGGAAGGGTATTTATTAATTCAGAAGTACCTACTGTGTGGTAGGCACCATGCTAACTAGGCTCAGGGAATTCTGCAGTGATGGAGAGAGGCAAAGTCCCTGCCCTCCTGGAGCTGACATTCTGAAAGCCGAGATGCATAAGGAAAACGAAACAAATGTGTCATCCACTGTATTAGGAGGTGGTATGTGCTCTGAGAAAAAGTAAGTCGGGAAAGAAAGACACAGTAGAGGTGAGGGAGGGAACCATGCGTGCAGCATCCAGGCAGAGGGCACAGCCAGGACAAAGGCCCCAGGGTGGGAATGTGCCTGGTGCATTCAGGAAACAAGAGCGAGGCCAGTAGGAGAAGAATGAATGAGCGCGCAGTGAGGATGGAGGGATGTTGTGGGAGCTTGGAGTAGTAAAAGGACACACGAGAGACTGATCCTGGCGGTTGCCTCTGGGTGGAGGGGGCGTGCCTGGGAGTTGGGGTTCCGATGCGGGGTGGGGGGGCGGCAATTTGCTTTGACCATATCCCGAGGGGACTGTTTAAAGATGCATATTGAAAGTTCTTTTCTTTCTTTTTTTTTTTTTAGCTTGGACATCTGGTTTTGGACACATCCCTGCACGCGCTTCTGGATTTTTTCCTGAGATTCAAGGAGGTCTCCTTTCTGGCATCTTTGCACCACATTTGCTGTTTTCCAGCCTCCCAGAGAATGTTAGGAATTAGCCCCTGGGTGGCCTGACCTCCCGGTTGGGCCTGGGAAACCAGCAAAAGCCCCAGCCTTCCCAGGGTGGTGGCTGTGCGTGGATGTCCAGACAGTATAAGAATCCACGTTGCAGTGTTTACCACATGTGGTTCTCAGAGCAGCTCTGGCTTGAACCTCCCCGCATATGGGCCTAGAGCACAGGCCCCTGGTCAAGTCAAGATCAGAACTCAGAGGCCTGTCCACAGCCGGAGAGGCTGGAAGTCTTGGAGCTGGGCATGTGTGTCCCTCCTGGGTCCCCTCTGGCTTTTACCCAACAGAACCAATAATAACTCTCATTTTAAAAATATCAGCGTGGCAGGTTCAACTGACTCAGAAGGGCCCTCCAGGCCTCTCAGCGCCCTCGGGAATTACTGAAGACCCAGCACTGCGTGGGCAAAGTGTGCAGAGCCCTAAAACCCCAAGGGAGGGTCCATGGAGCAAGAGCAAGTTGAAATGGAAAGGATTCATGGTTTTGAATCAGACAGATCTGGGTTCTACTCCCAACTCGGACACCTCATTAAGTCACTCAACAAACATGTATTAGGCTGGCCCCAGGACCCAGCGGTGAACGGGACTCGCATGGAGCTAGCTTTCTGCCAGGGCAGCGTCCATTCCTCCCTCCTCCTGGCTTGCCTTCCTGGACAGCAGGAGCCAACACTTATGTTTTCCAGACTCCCTTTCAGTGAGAGTTCTGTGTGGATTCTGGTTGCAGCAATCCACGGGTAGCTCTAGAATTCAGGACAGTTATCCACGGGGTAGAGAGAGGGTCCAGCCGTTGGACTAGGTGCACTGTAGTGGGGCAGGTTCTGGAACTGGCATCTGAGGGCAGCACCTCGTTCGGAGGGTGGCTTCCCGAGGGCAGCAGCTCCCCGGGCAGTCCAGCTCTGCAGTGTGTCTCTGAGTGTCATTGTCTGGAAGCTTTGCCTCAAACGCAGAGGCCACTTAATACCCTGAATGGTATTAACACCCTTAATATCCTTCAACCACCAGAGCCCATTCTCTTCCATGTGAGATTTAGGGACTCAGAAAACAAACAAGTGGGACTTTCCTGGCAGTCCAGTGGTTAAGAATTCACCCTCCAATGCAGGGGTGCGGGTTCCATCCCTGGTCGCAGAGCTAAGATCCCACATGCCTCGTGGCCAAAAAACCAAAACATAAAACAGAAGCAATATTGAAACAAATTCAATAAAGACTTTAAAAATGGTCCACATCAAAAAAAAATCTTAAAAAAAAAAAAAGAAAAGAAAGAAAGAATAAGGTTAAAAATGGTGGTGATTGCCAAAAGGAAGCTACTCACGGACCAAGAAACCTGGAGGGAAGAAGGGAGAAGGACAGGCTTGAGTTTAGGTAATCAGGGAGGAAAGGCCTCCCTAAGGAGGTGACATCTAGAGGTGGCATGCAGAGGTTGAGAAGGAGGCAGGTATGCAAAGGCCATACCGTGGGAAGTGACTCGGTGTGTTCAAAGAATGGATAGAAGCCCAGAGTGGCTGGAGTGTTTGGAGAGGCAACCCATTTTACTTCCCTGGGCCTCAGTTTTCCTCATCTGTAAAATGACTCACTGCCTGGCCAGCGTTAACAGGTGGTTTCAGGAATTCAGTGAGCGAAGACAGCCGAACACCCTTCAGAACTCCAAAGAGCTGGGGCACTTCAAAATCTTCAAGAGCATTCTTCAAGAGCTCTTTCTATAATGAGCCCTGAGCTAGCTCAGCATTTCCCAGGGTTTATTGATCTACAAGAGCTGCATAGCATAATGGTTACACACACATACCCTGGAACCATACTGCCCGGCTGTGTGACCTTGGGCAAGTTACTCCACCTCTCTGAGCCTGTTTCCTAATCTGTAAAATGGGGGAAAATAACAGACCATCCCTCATAGGATTACTGTGAAAATTAAATGAATCAATGTGTGTAGATCAGGCAATGTCTGGCACATAGTCTTTTATAAGCATAAACCCTTTATGGTATTTCACTGAGCCTCATAACCAGGTAAGATTGGAACTGCTACCATCCCCCCTATACAGATGGGAAAATTAAGGCACAGATGACAAAACTAAGGCTCAGAGAGGTAAATCACCAGCTCAAAGCCATCAATGGGAAGCAATTCACCTTTAAGCTCAGCTCTACCTGACTCCTGGGCTTTCCCTGCACCATCCCACAAGATCCATCTGGGTCATTGCTTTGACTGTAATTTCCACCGCTCAGAGGAGGCATTCATACAGTGATCGAATGGGGGTGCAGGACTGATGTCCCTGTACTCCCAAAATATGGCTCACAGTCCCCACCTTGGTCCCCTGTGCATTAGAACATTACTCAGAATCTGGCTGGTACGAATCATCATTGTCATAGCACCTGCCATGCCAGAACAATCAGTTTCACTAGACTATGTTGAACAGGCAAGGAAGCAAGAGGGACAGCAGCAGGGGAGGGAGAGAGCCTGGGGGAGACTACCCTGACTCCCCCCAGCCTCATCATCCCCACTCTCCCCGTCTCTGACTCTGCTCCAACACACTGGCCACCTCAGACACACCCAGAATGCTGCCTCAGGACCTTTGCACTAACTGTTCCCTCTACCTGGAATGCTTTTTCCCAGATGGCCATGACTTGCTCTCTCACCTCCTACATGTCTTTGATGCAATGGTATCTTCTTACTCTTTCTAAAACAAGCCCCTCCCCAAAGCTCTCAATCCTCCTCTCCTGCTTAACTTTCCTCATGGCACTTATCACCTGGAGGCCTGAGACACACTCCCTGATCTCACGGGGACCATCTTCTGGTGAGAGGCATCGGACAAATAAACAAATCAATACATAATGGTGTGTCGTAATATCAGCTAGTATCGAAGGAAGAAGAATAAAGCAGAGGGTGACAGAGGTTGGTCAGGGAAGGCCTCTTTGAGAGGAGAGAGCCAGCCATGAGGATATCCATGGAAAAGGCACTTTAGGCAGGGGATACAGCAAGTGCAAAGGTCCTGAGGTAGAATAGAGGAGCCTGGCAAATATGAATGTCCTTCTACGCCACACAAGGAGTCCAGACTCCCCCTATCAGCACTGGGGAGACCCTGAAGGGTTTTCAGTAGGACTGTGGTCAGGTCTGGGTCATGTTTCAGAACAGTTATCCTTTTGAGCAGCACGAGGTGGGAGGCCTCGCAGTGAGAAATGATGTGTCAGGTCAGGGGCAGTGAAGTGGGGAAGAGGAAACAGATGTTGGGGAGGTTCAGAAGGCAGGATGCAGATGACCCATCCCCCTGGCATCCAGGCACAGGGGGAGACCTGCAGGGCTGGGCGTGGAGACAAGTCTGGGCCAGGCGAAGGGAGTGGAGCCCGTTTGTACCTGTAAAACAGTTTGCTTTGGCAGCTGCGTGGAGGAAAAATTTCAGTTTATGTTCCCTGTGATTCCTTTGAAGCTATTTATGGAAAGCCTTACACTAAGGGTGCAAGGCCCATCTTGTTCTCAAGGTCATCGGAGTCCAAGCCAAGCCGGTGAAGGGTGTCCAATGCAGGTGGATCGGGCCTCCTCTCATCCCATCTCATTATCATTCTTAACTGCTCCTTGCCTCAGTTTCCTCCTCTGTGAAATGGGTATCATATAAGCCCTTTCCTCTTCGAGTGGGCCTGAAAATTTTTTTTTTTTTTTTTTGGCTGCGTTGGGTCTTCATTGCTGTGCTCAGGCTTCTCATTGCAGGCTTCTCTTGTTGCAGAGCACGGGCTCCAGGCGCACGGGCTTCAGTAGCTGCAGCACGTGGGCTCAGTGGTTGTGGCACGTGGGTCCTAGAGCACAGGGGCTTCAGTAGTTGCGGGGCCTGGGCTCGGTAGCTGTGGCGCATGGGGTCAGTAGTTGTGGCTTGCGGGCTTTAGAGTGCAGGCTCAGTAGTTGTGGCACACGGGCTTAGTTGCTCCGTGGCACGTGGGATCTTCCCAGACCAGGGATCGAACCTGTGTCCCCTGCATTGGCAGGTGGATTCTTAACCACCGTGCCACCAGGGAAGTCCCGGGCCTGAAAATTAGATGAGATGCTGATATAAAGTCTTTAGCACAGTGTTGGGGCCACATAAATGTCAACCTTACTCATTTTATTAGTGGTTACCAGGAAGGGGAGAGGTGGGCGTGGGCTGGAGGAATCAGGGATGACTTCCTGACGGAGGCATGACTAGTGCTGGGACTGGTTAATAACAGCTAGGGCTGGCTGGGCTCTTACAACATGCCAAGTTCATGCTTGAACTTCCTGAATCCGTGTAAGAACACTTGGAGGTAAACACAATTATCAGCTTCTTGTTATAAATCTCCTGTGGCTGCTATAACGAATTATCACCAACATCGTAGCTTAAAACAACACAAACCTATTACTTTACAGTTCTGGAATCAGAAGTCCGAAATGAGTCTTACAGGGCTAAAATCAAGATGTCTGCAAGGCTGTGTTCTTCTCGAGGCTTTGAGAGGAATCCATCCCCTCCTTTTATCAGCTTTTAGAAATTGGTGGCCCTGCATCGCTCCAACCCCTGCTTCATCGTCACATCTGCTTCTCTGACTCGGACTCTCCTGTCTCCCTCTTATAGGGACTCTTGTGATTACATCGGGCCCCTGGATAAGCCAGGATGATCTCCCTTTTCTGAGATCCTTAACGGAATCACATCTGCAAAGTCCCTTTGTCATGTAAAGTCACATATTCACAGGTTCCGGGGATGAGGACACAGACATCTTTGAGGAGGTCATTATTCTGCCTACCACACCCATCTTATACACCAGAAAACCGAGGTGAGAGAATCAACCCAAGGTCACCTGGCTCAAGAGCAGAGCCTGGCCCTGAACCAGGTCTCTCAGACTGCAGAGCTTAACAGTCGTCACCCTTTCGGGACTCTGGCTTCGCTGTGTTTATTATTTGAACCTGCATCTGGGGGCACCAGCCACTCTGCACTCAGCCGTTCTTATTCCATTGCCTTGACTCTAGAAGATGTTTTTCTAGTTTCTCCCCAAATTAAAATTATTTAACAACTATTCACTGAACACTTATTTTGTTCCAGGCACTGGACATACACCAGCCACCAAGACAGGAGAACATTCCTATCTGCATGAAGCTGACAGTCATTCGATGATATCCATTACAATCCAAGTAACAAATCCCAGCACACAGCAGCTTGGACAATGAGATCATTTGTTATTTCACAGAGCAAGAAATCAGGAGGAGGTGGTCGTTCTGAGTTTGGTTAATTAAGTGTCACTGTCATGGACCCCCAGTTTCTTCCCATCTTTTTTGTTTCCCATCCTCAACTTTGCTCTCATCTCAAATTCCCTTATGATCGCAAAACGGCTGCCAGCTAATACATCCAGACACAACGGCCAGTAGCACATGGAGAACCAGAAACCTCTCCCCAAAGCCTGATGCAGACTTTCACTCAACGGCCAGTAGCACATGGAGAACCAGAAACCTCTCCCCAAAGCCTGCTGCAGACTTTCACTCACGTATCATCGGCTAGAACCAGGTGCCAGGCCCATGGCTTAACCAATCTCTGGAAAAGGAAAGGTGATCAGATAAATGGCCTGAGACCAATCTGACTTCTCCCCAGCGCTGGGGATGTGTCGCACTTTCCTGTGTCACATGAAGAGGCATGGGCCTTTAAATAAAACCAGGCTCCCACAGCAAGAAAGAAGGGGATAATTGCTCACTCATCCAATGGCCTGAGTTCGTACCCTGACTCTGCCATGCTCCCTCTGAATAACTCTCTGGGCCTCAGTTTCCTTATCTGTAAAATGGGTAGAGTAATGGGACCTAGTTCATAGGATTGTTATGAGAGTAAAAGGAGTCAATGCCTGCAAAGCCCAGCTCTCAACATACCTCAGCTACTATTACCTTTCCTTCAACCTACTCCTCAGGGTGGGGCTCAGAATATCAATTCTTATTCCATTGCCTTGACTCTAGAAGATGTTTTTCTAGTTTCTCCCCAAATTACAATGGAAAGCTGCCCCCAATGACTGTACTTCAAGACCCCAGCCTAGAAGCCAGTGGGGAGAGGACTCAGGTGAGCCCTCTTCCCAGAACCAACAATAATTTGAGAGGTACTCACTAAGATCGGGGTGCTGGCTAAGTGTTTGGCACACAGGACCTCTCTCAACTTTACCTTTATCAGCCGCCAGTAACAGGTGAGGCCCAGAGACACAGAGCGACTTGGCTCAGGTTACCAAGAGCAGAAGCAGAGAAGCAGGATCTGAACGCAGGTTTGATGGGCCCTGAGGTCCAGCCTGCAGACGCATCACTGTGCCCTATGCAATGTTTTAAACATCTGATTGGCCAGAATTGGGTCACGTGCCCATTCCTGAACCATCCCAGGCAAAGCGGATTGGCTCACTCTCACACTAATCAGAGTCTTGCCTGGAGCTGGGGGCGGGGCTCAGCTGCCCCTGAGGTCTTACAGCTGGTGGAGAAGCCCCATAAAATCAAGGTCCCTCCTGCTGGGTAAGAACCAGCAATGCTGCCTAGGCCAGTCTTTCCGGAAGTGTGACATCTGTACTGCTTGATGGTACATGTGGTGATTTTAGGTGATGAAATTTTAAACAGATTTTAGACAAACAATTTTAATAGTTATTAGTTTTTAGAGTAGTTATTATTACCTTTTATTTGTGGCAAGTGATACTGAGTTTTCTTTTATGATGGCTATACAATTGCCTTTTAAAAATACGTTTAGGTCCCACCATTGATTAAAAATAAATAAATAAATACAAGTTTAGCCAAATTTTCATACACTCGGGTGGGAGTGTCAAATGGTTCAAGCACTTTGGAAACTCTATCTACTATGTCTGAACATACGCACACCTTATGACCCCAGCACTTTCCATCCCAGGTATATACCCTTTAGAAATGTGTCCATGTGTTCATAAAAACACACACAGGAGGATGTCTACACAGGGTATATTCATTACATCCCAGGATAAAAACTCCCCCCCAATACCCATCAACCTAGAATGGATAAATACATTGTGGTATATTTACACCATGGAAGGCTACACCACAGTTACACATGACAACGTGGATGAAACCAGATGCAAAGGAGTCCAAACTGTAAGATTCTATTGACTTGGAGTTCCAAGTGAGGCAAAACTAATCTGTAGTTAAAAGTCAGGATAGTGGTCACCCTTGGGGGCTAGTGACTGAAAAGAGGTCTGGGCAGGGGAGTCCTGTGGCGGTTAGGGAAGGTTGTTTTTCTCGAAGTGAGTGCTGGTTACACCAGTGTGCTCATTTGATGAAAATTCTTTAAGCTGTACATTTAACACCTGTGACTTTTCTGTCTGTCTAACATATTTCAATAAAAAGTTCTAGAAGGTAAAGCACTTTAAAGAAAAATATTAGGAGCTTCCCTGGTGGCGCAACGGTTAAGAATCTGCCTGCCAATGCAGGGGACACAGGTTCGAGCCCTGGTCCAGGAAGATCCCACATGCTGCGGAGCAACTAAGCCCGTGCACCACAACTACCGAGCCTGCGCTCTAGAGCCCACAAGACACAACTACTGAGCCTGCGTGCCACAACTACTGAAGCCTGCACTCTAGAGCCCGCGAGCCACAACTACTGAGCCCGCATGCCACAACTACTGAAGCCCATATGCCTAGAGCCTGTGTTCCACAACCAGAGAAGCCACCGCAATGAGAAGCCCGTGCACCACGACGAAGAGAAGCCCCCACTCGCCGCATCTAGAGAAAGGCCGCGCACAACAACAAAGACCCAACGCAGCCAAAAATAAATTTAAAAAAATTTTTTTAAATTAAAAAAAACTATTAATTAAAAGACAAATATTAGCTAGACAATAAAGCCAATGGTACACTGGCTTATGAATATGTGGAGGTTTTCATGAATGACTGAAGTCTGAGAAGCTTATACCGTCGTTGTTATCATGCCTATTTTTGGTGGTTGGAGTCACATGAACAGCAAACACCTGTTGTTGATGATGCCCACTAAGGAAAGAGGCTTAGGAGAACAGACGGGTGCATAGAGAGTGCTATTTGCTTAGAGATTATTTCATTTAGCATTCAATGGAAGTAAATCTGTCTTCAGTTGCTGGGATGGCCTCTTGACATCCTCTTTCTTTAGAATAGCCTTGGGAAGGCCCAGCCCAGTCTCAGCAAATATGAGGCATGCCTGCTCTCCCTCCATATTCCACTCCCAGGGCAGGCATTGCTAATCAATCCTCTCTCTCGTCCATTGATTCCAGGCAAAGCCTTTGATTCTTCGGAATACAATGTCAAAGGGAGTTGCTGCCAACAACTGCAGCTGGCACTTGGCTGACATTTACTTGACATTCCAGATCGAAACCTCTGCCCTGTCTTAATCAGGAAGATTTTAAGCCATGGGTCCCACCTCTGCCTGGAGCACACCCAGGAGACTCACCGTGACCAGAGTGTGTGGAAGAGGAGAGGTTGACAGCTTCTGCCTGGAAGAGGAGAGGTTGACAGCTTCTGCCTGAGACGGTAGCTCACACTGTGTGTTTCCTGGACACCATCTCTCTGTTCGTGGTCCTCTCTGCCCAGCCTGCAGCTGCCTTTTCGCAACCCCACCTCTGCCTCTTCTACACAGCCTTCACTTCTAGGCAGAAGGGCCTCGCATGTGTCCAGCTGTACGACCCACATACAAACAGGTCCCACAAAATCACCATCTGGTTTTCATAGCCAGAGTGCTATCAATCAGTTAACTCTTGTTTTCTGTATTAATGGAGGCATGGAGCACAGGGAGATAATAGCAGATTCATCTTGACCTTGGGATGCCATTTAGGACTCTCTGCCATGCAAAATCTTTGCATAATTAATCGTAATTTGATTAGGCTGTGTTTTTGCTTGGCAAGCATCCATTCCTTCTCTCCCCAATAACGGCATCTCAGTTTTCCTTTAGGGAACCTTTCCTCTCTCACAACTAAATGAAATAATCTCTAATGTGGTTTGGATAGAAGATATGGCCCAACTTGGGCAGAGTCGTGGTGATTGTTTTAGGAATGGGTATAAGACACAACTGGGGGCTTCCCTGGTGGCACAGTGGTTGAGAGTCCGCCTGCCGATGCAGGGGACACGGGTTCGTGCCCGGTCCGGGAAGATCCCAGGTGCCGCGGAGCGGCGGGGCCCATGAGCCATGGCCGCTGAGCCTGCGCGTCCGGAGCCTGTGCTCCGCAACGGGAGAGGCCACAGCACTGAGAGGACCGCGTACCGCAAAAGGAAAAAAAAAAAAAGACACAAGCGGGCCAATCATAGCTGGCCCAGTAACTGGAGCATTCAGGCAAGAAGTGCCCCCCTTCTGCTCAGGTTGCCAAGGTGATAAGAGGCAACCTAACAGCTGTTGGCACCATCTTTCCTCCACTTGAAGAAATCCAACCTTAGAATAAGACCAATACAAAGGAAAGCAGACCCAACATATGGCAGGATACAGATTCCCAATGATATCATTTAAGCACCTGGATCCAGCCGTACCTGAAATCCATACCATACCTCTAGACATCTCTGCTTAAGACTATTTAAATTGGATTTATTTCCCTTGCAATCAAAAGACTCTTGATTGGGCTTCCCTGGTGGTGCAGTGGTTGAGAGTCCGCCTGCCAATGCAGGGGACACGGGTTCATGCCCCGGTCCGGGAAGACCCCACATGCCGCGGAGCGGCTGGGCCCGTGAGCCATGGCCGCTGAGCCTGAGTGTCCGGAGCCTGTGCTCCGCAACGGGAGAGGCCACAACGGTGAGAGGCCGGCGTACCGCAGGAAAAAAAAAAGACTCTTGATTAATACAGGTTTAAGTAAATAAATATATAAATATTAAAATAAGTCTGAGTAGCTTTATAAATAGACAAAAAACTATTAAGGGAAATGTCCTAAAAACATGTGGGATAGGAATAATATTGTCAGATAAAGCAGATGCAGAAGACACAGGCAGACAATCAAGGAACTGATAACCATTCCCCCCATCACTATTCAACAGATCCTTTAGGAGGATGGGGTCCTAAGGGGCCATCTGCTCTACCAAGGGGTCTCTCCGTGAAAATAGGAAATTGACATCAGTCAACGCAAGGTAGCTTAGTGAACCCATGTTAGCTTCTCGTGATTATCATATTTTCTTCTAAATACTCACGAGCCATCTGTGTAGAGCTCTGTCCCAGAATTCTGCTAAGAACTCTGGCTGTCAGACATACCCCATCTGGGGTTTCCAGAATCCGTATTATTTTTCCCTTTTAGAAAATTGGGGTCTTTGCCCATCTTCAGGCTCTTCTCTTGCGTCTTTTTTTACTGTCTCCCTGCCAGCCATGAATTCAACTCTCCCTATAGAACATATCTTCCTCCTGTGGTATTTGAAAGAACATTTGTCCTCAGTGGTGAAGGTAGAGCTGCATCAAAGATGCACAATTCAGTGTTCTTACTATTGCCTGAGCACATGACCCCCCAACACACACACACAAGGGATCCACCTTTGACATCTCATTATTTCCCCTGAATTTCTGACATTCCTCTTCTTGTAAAATTCACCTGAATACCTTATTACTTGTTAAAAGTAACACACACATATGATAAAGTAAGTTCCAACAGACCCAAAGGTCTCCTCCACCTGGGCTTCCAGCCCCCTGACTCCCATCCCCAAGAACGGCCACAGTTATCAGTTTTTCCTTCCAGAGACACTTTGTTGCATATACCAGGATGTACGTGCGTGTACATATATGCATCTGTATGGAGCCTCTCCCTGCCACTTTTTTGCGTGCACGTGTGGGAAGAGATACATAACATAAATTTTCCATTAATGACATTTAGCACAGTCACCATTACCACCACTATCTAGTTCCAGACTATTTTCATCACTCCAAATGGAAACTGGTACCCCTGAAGCAGTCACTCTCCATTCCTCCCCTCCCCCAGTCCCTGGTAACCACCAATCTGCTTTTTATCTCTATAGATTTACTTATTCTGGACATTTCCGATAAATAGAATCTTACAGTAGGTGGCCTTTTATGACTGGCTTCTTTCAATTAGCATAATCTTTTTGAGATTCATCCATGTTGTAGACTGTGTCAGTACTTCATTCCTTTTTATGGCTGAAAACGATTCCATTGTATTCATAGCCTACATTGGGTTTATCCACTCCTCTGTAGATGAACATCTGGGATGTTCATACCTTTCGGCCCTTGTGATTAGTGCTGCTGTGAACATTCGTGTACATGTATTTGTTTGAATCCCTGTTTTCAGATCTCTCTGGATATACACCTAGAAGTGGAATTGCTGAGTCATAGAGTAATTCTATGTTTAATATTTCAAACTGCCATAATATTTTCCACAGTGGCTGCACCATTTTGCATTCTCACCCACAATGCAATTCTTCCACAGCCTCACCAACACTTATTTTGTTTCTTTTTTTTTCAATAGTCATCCTAATTGATGTGAAGTGGTATCTCCTTGTGGTTTTGATTTACATTTCCTTGATGACTAATGATACTCTCCTTTTTTAACACAAACATAGACTTCTATACACGCCATTTTGCTTCTTGAATATTCGCCGAATGATCTATAATTGGAGCTTATTCTATATCAGTTTAATATCGAATCCATGTTCTTCCCAGAGCTGCATAGTAATCCACTGTCCTGCCTCACCAGCCAGTTCCCTACTGAAGGGTGTAAGAATGTATCAGTCTACTCATTCCACATAATGCTGTAACAAACATCCCCCAGTGTACATCTCTGTGGGTGTTCCTCTGGTTTTCTAACTTTTCTTCCCTGAAGTCAAGGGCAGCCGCCCCCCCTGCTAATTTCTATCTGCAAGAGTCCTTCATCTTGGTCTCCCAGAATCGGCAACAAGAAAACCAACAAAAATGAGTGCTCTTTCTGAGATCTCATTTTACTCCAGGTACTTAAGTTTCCATGCATTACTCCATTTACTTCCCCACTGATTCTCTGAGATGATTTTTTTAACACCCATTTTTCAGGGGGGGAGACTGGGTGTAGGATCCCCACTGAACATAGGATCCTTGTCCTACGTTTCACAGGATCACTGGAGGCAACAGGGTCCAACCCCTGGTCTGTCTGACTCCCGGGCCATGCCCATCACCTCCGGGCAGCTCTCCTGCTTAGGACATCTGGAAAAAGGTGACCAACCTTCCCAGTCTGCCCGGGACAGAGGGGTTTCCCAGCACGTGGGAGCTTTAGTGCTAAAACCCAGAAAGCCCCAGAGAAACCACTGTGGTCTGGAAAGTCGTCCAGCTTGTGTTGGGGACACATTGCCATGAGTCATTTATGCCTTTCGTCCTTCCTCTGTTGGTTTGGGACTCACGGGCTTTGGTGGGACTTGAACCCAAAACCTTGACTCCTCATTTCCCTCCCCCACACGCTGGCCTGTGCAGCCTCTACCCACAAACTTCCCCTCACACTCAGCCCCAGCGAGGCACTGGGACCATGACCCGCAGTGAGGCAAGCCAGAGTCCGTCAGCCAAGAGAAAGCAAATTCCCGGCCACACTGCCAAGGTTACTAAGTCAAGGAAAGTGGAGAAGTACCCTGCATTCCGTCTCCTTGGGCATCTGCATTTTCTTTTTTTTTTTAAATAGGTGTGTATGTTTATTTATTTATTTATTTATTTATTTATTTATTTATTTATTTATGGCTGTGTTGGGTCTTCGTTGCTGCACGCGGGCTTTCTTTAGTTGTGGTGAGCGGGCTTCCCACTGCAGTGGCTTCTCTTGTTGCGGAGCATGGGCTCTAGGTGCGTGGGCTTCAGTAGTTGTGGCACACGAGCTTCTGTAGTTGTGGCATGCTGGCTCAGTAGTTGTGGCTCACGGACTTAGTTCCTCCGTGGCATGTGGGATCTTCCTGGACCAGGGTTCAAACCCGTGTCCCCTGCATTGGCAGGCAGATTCTTAACCACTGCACCACCAGGGAAGTCCCTGCATTTTCTACAGTTCCTTGAGTTCCCATCACTCATCTTGGGACAGAAGGAGGCATTCAGGGCCCAAGAGTTCAAAGATACCTATCTGAGTATTTGTGCCCCAGCCAATTGGCCAAATAAATAACTCAACTCCGTGGCACAGCCAGCCAGCGATGGCTTGGTCACATCCGTAATCATTCAGAACTGCTTGCTCAGAGGAAACCCGGGGCACTGGCTCGGCCTCTCCTCACACCCCTGGTCCGCCAGCACCATAATTAGCTTATTACCAGCCATCTCGTGTTAATAACCTTTCTGTTTATTACTGCAAGAGGAATTAAAGAGAACTTATAGACCGCGGCCAGTAATCCATTTGTAACCTTGCATTTTTTCCCTGGGTGCCGGGCGAAGAGAGAGTCAAGGGAATTTCCATCCCCACCTCCTTGATGCTCTGGTTCTTCTCAGACAGTTTTGTGATGTGGGGTTGACAGAACTTCCCCTTTCGGTGGGCGCATCTCAAGTTCTCCTGGCCCCCAGGCTGGACAAAGCCGAGAGCACTAAGTGGGCCAGAGGGGGCCCTGGGGGTCCTCCAGAGGATGCGAAGTGTGGGGAGAGGATGCTTGCCCCCGCCTTGGCATGGCCGTACTGGCCAGCTGTGGTCAGGTTGTGGTCCATCTGGCGGCTTGATCCTGTGGCAGTGCTGTCATCTGCCCACCCAATGGCCATTCTCCCCGGACTTGTGCTTGATGGGAGAGGCTGCCTCCCCCAGTGGAGGCCAAACATTCCAGCTCCTTCCTTCCCCAGTGCAGGGAACCTTGTTGGTGCCCTGCTTTGATCCCTGGGAGGCCCTTCACAGAATCTGCACCTCCTCCCCCAGGTTCTGTGAACTTGACCTCTGATGGTTCACACCCATGACCTTCCTCAGGAGGCGGACTTGGTGCTACTGGAGCCTCGTTGCCTCCTAGTCTAGAGTGTACGTCCCCTGTCACGGCCGTCTGGCTGTACTGGCTGGAGCAGGGGACGATAGCCCAGCCCCCTGCCTCAAGGCAGGACGAACTTTATGGTGCTGCTGGTGCCCCAAGCAGCCCATGGGACCAGGCTGAGGCTAAGACTTGACCTCAAACTGCCCCTTTGCCTGATTCCTTCCCACTTTCCTGCCCCACTTCCCCACCCCCTTCCAAATTGGCCTGGGAGCACGTCCTTAATAATAAATCACCTGCACAAACATGTTCACCGCAGAGTCTGCCTCTGAGGAGGCCAACCCAAGACACCCGTTCTTGGCTGGGAGAGGCCCTGTGACCCTGTTTTGGACAATGGACCTGAGGGAAGCCTGAGGAAGGTTTTCCCTCCTTGATGAAAGAGTGAGACCTGTGAGGGCGATCCCCCTGCGTTTTTGGTCCCTAAACACAGTTGTATGGAAACGGGTGGCTGTGGCGACCATTTTGAGACCATGTCTGCCACACTGAGGAGGGTGCCGTGGAGGCAGGCAAGGTCTCGGGTCCTTCCTGATGCCCTGGAGTAACAATCCTGTGCCCACCTTTGTTTTTGTGAGATTAGGCTAAATCCTTTGTGTGGAATCTTCTAGCTAGAAAAGTTGTTACTTGCCTCTGGAGGCATACTCAGTGACAGAGCCCCCCAACACCCCTTCCAGCCCAGGGGCTACATCTAACCACACCGGCAAACCCCTTTCTAGTGAGTGAGTTAGATCTGGGGGGCAGACGGTCACCCTCATTCTGGCCAAAGACCTGTGGAGGGACACCTTCTGAAAGGGCTCGGGCTTTGCCTTCCTCAAGAGATGCCACCACCCCATGCCAAGACCAGGCAGGCCTTGGTGGGCCGGGCCAGGACCCCATCTTATAGAACAGGGCTGTTTTGCAAGGCACATATGTAACAAGAACTCTCCTGTGAAATACAAATGGGCTAGTAGACAGACATTTTTAGGAGTCTTTTTTAAAAATTGGGGTATAGCTTACGTACAGAAACACGCACAAATGTTCACATATGTATACATATGTATACACTCCACTCCAATCAAGACGTAGGACGTTCTAGCACCCCAGGAGGTTCCCTCATGCCCTTTGTGGCCTACCCCACCCTCACCCCGACCCTTGGCATCCGCTGATGTGATTTCCATCTCTATAGCTTAGATTTGCCTGTTCCAGAGTTTCATGTACTGAGTCATACAGCGTGTATTTTTCATACCTGGCTTCTTTCACTCCACAGAGCGTTTCTGAGCTTCGTCTGTGTCGTTGCACGTATTCATATATCGTCGCTGAATAGTATTCTGTGGCGTAGATATACCTCAGTGTGGTTATCCATTCACCTAGTGATGGGCCTTTGGGTTGCTTCCAGTTTCTGGCTATAATGAATGATGTCGCTATGAACCTGAGCGTCCAAGCCTTTGTGTGGACATATGTTTTCATTTTTCTTGGGTTAAATACCCAGGAGGTAGATTGCTGGGTCATGTGGTAAGTGTGTGTTTAACTTTGTAAAAAAACTGCCAAACAAAATGGATAACCAAGAAGAACCTGCTATATAAAAAAATAAATAAAATAAAATTAAAAAAAACCCAAAAAACTGCCCAACAGGTTTCCCGAGTGGCTATACCATTTTGTATCCCCACCAGCAACGTGTGGGACGTCCAGTTGCTCTGCCTCCTCACCAGCACTTGGTATTATCAGTCTTTCTATTGTCAACTCTTCTAGTTGGTCTGTAGTGCTTTCTCATTGTGGTTTTGCTTTCTTTGAGGAGCAGTGTGATTGATGTGCATAGATTTTACAGAGTGGAAAGCACCCTCCCTCTTGAGGCCTCTCGGCTTCATCTCTTAATGTAAGGCTCAGAGAGAACACCCAGCCCACCCTGGGATCCCCTGCCTGGGCTTGGGATGGCAAGGCGTTCCTGTCCTGTAAGGCCCCTGAGTCCAGAGAAAGGTCCCTCTGGGTAGCTGGCGCCTGGGCCATGATATGCCCCACACTGTTCAAGATGGAGGAGGCCACATCCTGGGGGCTGGTGGCTGACCCTGGGACCCCAGCCCCTGAAGGAGACAGGCATCATTGTAAATAACATGGGCCTGGGGCTAGCACTGCAATGGAGCACCCGCTGCCATTTCCCAAGTATGCAACTTTGGGCAAGAAATTTCCACTTTGACCTCAGTTTTCTCTTCTGTAAAATGGGTATAATAATAGAACCCATCTCACTGGGACATCATGCAAAGCATCTATCCCAGGGTCTGGCACCCAGGGAGCACTCGAGACATCGAAGGTACAATAAAGACTTCTTTCCCTCAACAAATAGTATGGTCATCCTTTAGAAAAACAGGAGTAACCTGATATTTGAGTCCTTACAAAGCATTGTACTTTTTCTTTTTAATAATTCCTATTTTTTAAAATTTTTATTTTATTTATCTTATTTTTGGCTGTGTTGGGTCTTCATTGTTGCGCGTGGGCTTTTCTCTAGTTGCGGAGAGCGGGGGCTACTCTTCTTTGTGGTGCGTGGGCTTCTATTGTGGTGGCCTCTCTTGTTGCAGAGCATGTGCTCTAGGCACGTGGGCTTCAGTAGTTGTGGCACGCAGGCTCCATAGTTGTGGCTCACGGGCTCTAGAGCTCAGGCTCAGTAGTTGTGGCGCACGGGCTTAGCTGCTCCGCAGCATGTGGGATCTTCCCGGACCAGGGCTCGAACCCATGTCCCCTGCATTGGTAGGTGGATTCTTAACCACTGCGCCACCAGGGAAGCCCCTTGTACTTCTTTATTTCTCTTTCATTACCTTTTTTTGGTTTTTTTTTTAACATCACAGCCTGGTTTGGAGCAGCAATCCCCCAATTTGAGCATCAGGATCCCCTGGAGGGCTTGTGAAAACCCTCCAGGAGATTGCTGGGCCCCACCTCCAGCTGTCTGATTCCGTGGGTGTGGCCTGGGGCCTGAGAAGTGCATTTCTAGCAAGTTCCCAGATGGTGATGCTGGGGCCCGAGGACCACGCTTTGGGAACCACTGTTTTGTCGTATCAAAATTAGCCTCATGGTCTCAGCCTGGCTAGATATTAGGGTCATCATTTTAGAACTGCAGATGCCTGTCTCCTGCCACCCAGGATTTTTATTCCACTGGCTTAGCAGTGGAACCCAAGGACATCCATATAGGTGGAAAGCTCCCCTCAGGAGATTCTAAGTAAACCACCAGGTGAAAAGCTCCCCTCAGGAGATTTTAAGTAAACCACCAGGTGAAAAGCTCCCCCCAGGAGATTCTAAGTAACCACAGGTGAAAAGCTCCCCCCAGGAGATTCTAAGTAAACCACCAGGTGAAAAGCTCCCCCCAGGAGATTCTAAGTAAACCACCAGGTGAAAAGCTCCCCTCAGGAGTAACCACAGGTGAGAACCACAGCCTCTGCCTGAAACCACCTCAAACTACGCTGTGTGGGAGTCTTATGTCAGATCTCCAAATCATTTATACAGAGAGAGCGCCAAGAAATTTAATCCGATCTAGCCGTTGTAAGTCTGCATTCATAGGTGTTGGATGTCACTATAAACAAACCTCTTAAAGGTCACTTTAAAAAGTAATACAGGAAGCGGTTCCTTGCTGGAGCTCATCAATAATATACACCCACAAAGCAAATGAAACAAGCAATGTCCAAATTCATGCAAAAGGGTATTTGTGGTCTGGGATAACATTTCCAGTGGCCGCATCATATGTAGATTCAGAAAATGCCATGTTTGAAAAGTTCTAGACATACGGGGAGCAGATGGGATCAGCCAACCTCCGTTTGATGATTCAAAACACAACGTCAAGGGCACAGGCGGAGGACTCGAAGAACATTATTTCATGAATGTAAGCCCGGAACAAAAAGACATATTTCTTAATGTCTTATGTCACTTTTTAATGTGTGACTTTAAATAGGTGTAACTAGGCATATATAACTTTATTACTAATATGAAGGTGCAAGTAAACATTTGACTATTTAATTTATACCACCAAACTTTTATGCTTAAGTTTATCGAAAACATTGAGAGAGGAACCCTCTCACTGTATAAAAGGGAGTTACCTTACATCATTTGGAGATATACATTTTTTTTTCTTTTTTTTTTCAGTACAATGGTAAACAAGACAGATGAGGTCTCTGCCTCTAGGAAACAGACGTTAGAGGGAGAAAGACAGCAAACGCATAAATACAGTCTCACAATGAGTGCCATGATGAAAACTAAAGTCGTACAGAAGGAAAGGAGTACCAGGGAGAGGTGTTGTTCCACTTGAGCAGAGACCAGAGTAAAGAGAGGAATTGAGCCTTGTGCATACCTTAGGGAAGAGAATACCTGGTATTGGGAACTATACGTGCAAAAGCCCTGAGGTGGGTACGCGCTGGCACTGTTCAGGGAACAGCAAGGATGCCAGTGGGAGGCGGGAGAGTGCGCAGGGCAGGCCAGATCTTGCAGGGCCCAGAGGGAGGTGCGTCGTATTTAGTCTGACGGACCAGGAGTGCCCGCTTCCTTTGGGGCTGAGTGAGAGGTAACCCCTCATAATTCTAGATCTAGGACCTCTGTCCACAGCCGGGTCCAGCATTCTTGGGGCCTCCAGGATGGAAGTATTAATGTTTCCTGCTTCCCCATCTGTCTCCTACCTTCCTCCTTCTCCAAGAGAACACTCAGGGCAGGGAGGGGCCGCAACAAGCCCCAGAGGTTAAGTAACCTCCAACTGTACGATGCAACTCAGTTGTGGGAATGAGGACCCACCTCCTCCTGGAGACCAGGTACTGACCTCAGCGTGGGACCACCAAGCTCTCCACAACACCTGCGTCTGGGGCTGCAGCGAGGAGCCCACACAATCACTCTTTGTATTTTTATGGCCCCTGAGAGTTTACTTTGCTTTCCTGCCAGGCCTTTGTCATCCCCGGGGGGGGGGGGGGCAGAAAGACAGAACTGATGGTACCTACTTGGTAGGTTAGGAAAATGAACCAGATCTCCAGAACCCAGCAATCCTGCTTCCCATTCCCTGCCTGGCCAACTCAGAGGTGCAAGAATCCAGGCACATCTGGACTTTCCGCACCCTACCGTGGGCTCCTGCTGCGTGCTCCAGCCACATGCGGGTGATGGGGACAGGGCCAGCTTCCTGAGGGAGCCACTTGGCAGCCACACAGGGACCCACACTCAGAAGGGCCCCGGGCTTGCTTTAATGCTCTGCTGTCGCCATCTTGAAATTCTCAATCATTTTCGAACAAGGGATCCTGTGTTTTCACTTTGCACCAGGACCTGGCAAATGATGTGGCTGGCCTGGACAGGGACCCCGTTCTAGACGCATGTACAGGGTCCCTGGCAGCCAGTGGAGATGTGAGTTGTAGCCTCACTTCAAGGCTCCTAATGCTGTGGCCTGCAGATCCCCCCGGCGACTCTGCAGCCCCCGTGTTGCCATGGACGAATCTCTGTAGATGTCGGAGATGCTCTTAGCAGACATCCGTGAAGTGATGTCTGGTTTAGATTAAATACCCACAGTCACTCATTAACTTGCCCCACAAGCAGACTTGGAAGCCCTCCCGATATAAAACCTCCCCCCCCATCCCTGCCACCTACATCTCCTGCCAGAAACCAGGAGTCCCTCGTTCAGGGGCTGAGGACCGAGTGGCAGGGGAATGGCTCACCGTCTGGCAAAGCCTGCATCTTCCATCGTGGGAAGGTTTCCTCACCCTGCTCTCTCCTCTCCTGACTGGGGTCAGAGGCCATGTCTACCTGGTACCAATTAAAGGAGTCCAGGAGGGCATCCTGCCTACTTTGGCCACTGGGTCTGAAATTCCATCAAAGCAATCCTTTTTCGTTTGGGTGAAACCCATACTTTGAACTGTTTTTCATCTCTCATTGTAGATTTTACGATGATTTATTTACAAGTCTGTATCCTCTCCAGGTCAGAGCTTTGGAGGGAAAAGTCCATGCCCTGTTCATTCATTCTTCAAGAAATCGATTCCAGGGCACCCCCTGTGTCGAGACATTGGCTAGTACAAGGACTCTAGAACAGTCTCTGGATCCTGAACACCAAGCAAAGGGCATCCTCTGCTTGGGGGCCTCTTAGTATTTGATGAATGAATGAATGAAAA
The DNA here is from genome assembly GCF_949774975.1 of Lagenorhynchus albirostris. Taxonomy (NCBI): domain Eukaryota; kingdom Metazoa; phylum Chordata; class Mammalia; order Artiodactyla; family Delphinidae; genus Lagenorhynchus; species Lagenorhynchus albirostris. The sequence goes on from NC_083108.1 coordinate 82,913,661, forward strand.
TTATGACTTACATTTGTTGAACACCTCCTAGGCTCCAGGCACTGTTTTAATCAGTTTGTATGTATTTCCTCATTTAACGCTCATAATGACCCTGAGTTTTGTGCCATTCTTGCCCCCATTTTACAGAGGAGGAGACTGAGGCACTCAGAAAAGACACTTTACTTAGAGGGCTTACAACAGGCATACACATACACCTGCATGCACGTAAACACGCACCTCTGCCAGCCAGAAGCTAGTCAATTCACAGGCAGGCAGGGTTCAGAGCCAAATTCGCAAAATGTCTTGAGATGGTGTTTATTTCCTCTCTAGTTCTCGAGTTCTAATGACAGTTTAGTCTCATAAACATCTGATTTGTGTGCTCAGCCTCCCAGTCAGAGGGCAGTGCCAAGTGGCTCAGAATGTCTGCTCTCTGGTGGGGTATAATCCCCCTTCCTGCTTTTTTTTTTTTTTTTTTTTTATAAAACAAGACTCCTCAGAGCCCACGCATCTTCTGGCATCTTACAGGTGGGACATGTTGTCCTCTGCAGCCTCCGGGCCTCACCAGGCCAGCAGAAGCAGGCTGGAGGGGAGTGAGGGTTTCCTGCAAAGATGGCCACCAGCAACGCCTCCCCTCCCGGCAGGTGCCTGAAGCTCCTCCCACCAGGAGGTGGAGTCTCCTGAAAGTGGGTGGGCTCTGTGAATGCTTTGACCAATAGGAGGCAGCAGAAGTGGTGCATGGGCCAGTTCTGGACAAGAGACCTGACAGCTTCTGCTTTCCCTCTCTTGGGACCCAGCTGCTGCCACGTAAAGAAGCTCAGGCCAGATTCCAGACGGGACAAGCAAACACATGGACAGGGTGAAGCTTGAGGAAGTGAGAGAGGGACCCCACCAGCCTTTCCAGCTCTTCCAGCCGGTGCCAAACATTGTGGGTAAGACCATGTGGACCATCCAGCCCCAGTCAGCACCCCAGCCCACACAAAGTGAGACAGACCCCCCCCCCCGCTAAGTCCTGAGGGTCAGCCCTGCAAGCAGCCTGTCCCCATGTACTCTCTCTTCCCCATCCCCTGGGAGCCTGCCTGCTTGTTTTCCCAACAGGTGTTAAAATAACGACCTTTGGGCTAAAAAGGAAACTGTGTGCAGGGGTGATAAGAGAGGGTCTAGCTGCCTGAACCGGAAGGAGGGAGGGAGGGAACGAAGGTGGGGGCAGCCTGGGGGAGAATTGGCAAATTTCAGGGAGGGCTGTCAGTGTACCCACGGGCACAGAACTTCCTTTCCTTTCCCTCCCCATCAGAATTCAACCTCAGTCATTTCTTCATGAACAAGATTTGCAGGAAACAAGGGCATAAGACCAATAGCCCTCTCCTGCCTCAGGGCCTTTGCACTTACAAGTCCCTCTGCCTCAAACGCCGTCCTCCTCCCCTCGCCCTTGTTTAGAAATAGGGTCACTGCAGGTGGAATGAGTTAAGTTAGGATGAGGTCGGATCAGAGTAGGGTGGGCCTTAAATTCAATATGACTGGTGTCCTTATAAGAGAGGAGAAGGCCATAATACAGACACAGGCAGGGAGAAGGTCACGTGACAAGGGAGGCTGAGATTGGAAGGATGCAACTGCAAGCCGAGGAACTCCAAAGATCGCCGGCAGCCCATGGGGAAGATGCTGGAAGAGGGAAGGCGGGATCCTTCATTAGAATCTGCACAGGGAGATGGCCCTGCTGACACCTTGATTTCACACTTCTGGCCTCTAGCACTGTGAGAGGACACAGTCCGTGGTCCGTACTTCGTTACAGCGGCCCTAACAAACTAATACACTCCTGCTGTGCCCTGGCCTAGTAACCTGGGACTTTAGCAAGTGCTGTTGACTCTGCCTTCAAAATACACCCCAGATCAGCCCCTTCTCCCCACCTGTAGTGAACACCCTGGTCCAACCATCATCTTGTCTTGCCTGGACTATTGCGGTAGCCTCCTGCCTGGTCTCCCAGCATCCACTCTGCCCCCTTTTCCCCGAAGCAGCCAGAGGGGTCCTTTTAAACCCCACATCAGGCCCGCCATCACTCCTTAAAAGTTCCCCAAGTGCTCACAATACAATCCCACCAGAAGTGGCCCCACCTCAGGGCTTTTGCACATGCTATACCCTCTGTCGGAATCCCACTTCCTTAGACACTTACGTGACTCTGGCTCTCTCTTCCTTCATATCTTTGCTCAAATGTCACTTCCTCAGAGAGGCCTTCCCTGACCACCTCAATAAAATAGCTGAGCCCCCTCCCCTCCCCTGAACCCTGTACCATGTCTCTCCATCCCCTCTGGGGAGAAGGTCTCTTTCATGGAGTCAAAGCCCAAACTCCTCCTGCCAGCACTCTTTGAAGCCACCGTTCCCTTTCTGGGAACTGATCTTGCAGAGATGGCTGGCACAGGGCAAGCTTGGACAGACAAAAAAGTGTACAGCCAGGTTGCTGACAGCAGCAAAGGCCTGAAAACAAGGTTGCGTACCAATCAATAGGAGACCCAGGATGTCAGTTATGGGACAGCCAGACAATGGAACATTACTCGGCCGTTACAAAGGGTGAGGCTGCCCCAGAGCCGGGGCACAGAGCGACCTCTAAGATCTACGTTCACATGTCGTTTCTGGGGGTTTTTTATTATTCTTTTTTTAAATTTATTTTTGGCTGTGTTGGGTCTTTGTTGCTGTGCATGGGCTTTCTCTAGTTGTGGCGAGAGGGGGCTACTCTTCGTTGCGGTGCGCGGGCTTCTCATTGCGGTGGCTTCTCTTGTTGTGGAGCACGGACTCTCGGTGTGCGGACTTCAGTAGTTGTGGTGCACAGGCTTAGTTGCTCCGTGGCCTGTGGGATCTTCCCAGACGAAGGATCGAACCCGTGTCCCCTGCATTGGCAGGTGGATTCTTAACCACTGGGCCACCAGGGAAGTCCCTGGGTTTTTTTGTTTGTTTGTTTATTTTTGTTTTCTTTTGTTTTAACTGAAAGATAATATACACGTAATAAAGGGCATGAGGTGCATTAGCGTTTGGTGTACAGCTCGAGGGATTTTTTTTAATGTCCTTTTAAAAAATAAACTATTTTATGGAACAGTTTTAGATTTATAGACAAATTGCTAAGATAGTACAGAGTTCCCAAACACCCCACACCCAGTTTTCCCCGTTCTTAACATCTTACATCCATACAGTGCATTTGCCTCAATGAACAAATAGATATTGATACATTCTTATTAACTAAAGTCCATACTTTATTCAGATTCTTCTCAGTGTTTCCTAATGGCCTTCTTCTCTCCAGGATCCCATCCAGGACCGCATGTTACATTGGGTCCTCATGTCTCCTTAGGGCTCTCTCGGCTGTGACGGATTCCCAGGCTGTCCTTGTTTTTGACGAGGCGGACAGTTTGCAGGAGCCCTGGGCAGGGCTTTTGCAGAGTGCTCCTCACTTGGGACTGGTTTAATGTTCTTCTCAAGCTTGGACTGGGGTTACCAACTCGAGGGATTTTTTTAAGCTGTATTGTTCAGGGTAGAAAGGCAGGTGGGTGCAGAAGACCAGGCAGGGTCCTCCAACTGGTACTTTAAGGAATATTTTCACATTTATATTTGTATATTTCTGTTTGTACATCCCTAGGTCACCCCTGGAAGGACACACAGAAACTGGTCCCTGCAGATGCTTCAGGGGCAGAAAAGTGGACACGCGGGAAGAGGTAGAAGAGAGATGTCCTTTTCGCTGGGCCATTTGAAAAAAAGTTTAACCATGTGTATATGCAGCTGAAAAAAACCAGAGAGATAAATTGAATAAAACAGAACATGCCCCCTGCCCTGGGCCTCCACCCGTCTCTCCAGCCCCTGAGAGCTTGGCAGGAGTCCAGGAGGAAGGTGAGATGGGGAAACAGTTGGCCAGGCAGCTGGCTGGCTGGGACTTCAAAGGACTTCAGAGGAGCTGCCCTGCCCAAGAAGGCCGACCTGGGGCCAGCGTCATTCACCTCTGGGGAGGGAAGGAAATGTCAGCCCCTGGGGCTGTCTCAGAACATCTCCAGGGAGTGGGATGTGCCTGCCAGGCCACATGGGCAAGCAGCTTCACCTCTCTGAGCCTCAGTTTGCTCATCTGCGAATTGGGGGTGTTGAGAGCACCTGATCTCTAGGGCTGCTGGTAGGATGGATGTGAATGTGAACATCAAGGGCTTGGCTCACAGCTGAGCGTAGGACATGTGCTCTTCACACTGAGAATAAAAACAAGCCTCCCTCCCAGTGGCCCACAAGGTCCTGCGTGAGTCACCCCTGCCCACCTGTCAGGCCCCATCCCCTTCTTCCTCCTCCAGTGGCTGGAGTGAGAAGGCTAGGAGGTACAGTCACAGGGGGTGTGGGGTGCAGACTCTGCAGGGCCTGGGGCTTTACAAAGACTTAGGATTTCACTGTAAGTGAGATGGGCCCACAGAGAGTTGGGAGCACAGGAGTGACAGGACCAGGCTCCCTCTGGCTGCTGTAAGGAAAGCTAGAGGGCCAGGAGGATGCCCGGAGAGCAGGGAGGGGGCTACTGCAATGGCCCAGGCAGGAGCTGAAGGCGGCTCGGACCAGGGTAGAGCCCACTGGGGACGCAGCGGGGAGACAAATGCACTATCACTTGTGGATTCCACTTGTCCAGTGCACGGTCATCAATATAGTTCACCTGTGGACCCAGCAGCCCCTTCCAGCCCTAGAGTCTGGGACTCCCTGCCCCCTTTCCCATGAAGATCCAGGTCCCAAGGACTCTGTCCCACATGCCCCTGGGCGTTTTTTAAGGGTCTCCGTCCTGATGACCCAGCAGAGCATCCTTCAGCGCCCTGTGCCCCAGGCAGGTGAGCACGCTGCCAAGGGCACCCCTCTCCTTGAGCACCCACCCTTTCCAGAGAGCGACTGCTGTGGTTGCTACGTCTGTTTTCATGTGGACACAAGCGCTCGTAGCAGCCTTAGTCACACTCTCCGTAGCTGGAAACATCCCAAATGTCCGTCAGTGACCAACAAACCATGACGTGTCCATATACAAGGGAATACTGTGCAGCAATGAAAAGGAAAATGAGACACAGATACCTACAGCAACACCTGAGAATCCCAAAGGCATTCTATTGACTGAAAGAAGCTGGATGCAGAAAAGCACATGTTGTACAATTTCACTGTGTGTAGTTCGAGAATGGGCAGCCAGCCTAGAGGAACTGCAAGCATGTGCATGGTTTCCTGCAATGCGGAGGGCATGGGGGGGGGCAGGTAAAGGGGGAGGTGAAGGGGGAGGTGATTAGAAGGGGCAAGAGAGCAGCAGCCAGTTTTTATTGAGATACAACTCACGTTCTATGAAGTTCAGCCTTTTAACATACAATTCAGTGGCATCTAGTACATTCACAAGGTAACATAGCCAGCATCTCTATTTCCAGAACATTTTCTTCACTCCCCAACAGAAGTCACCGCCACTCCCCCTCCCCTAAGTCCCTAAGCACCTGCTTCTCTACGTTCTGTGTCTACGTATTGGCCTCTTCTGGACATTTCACATAAATGGAATCATACAGTCTCTGGCATTTTGCGTCTGGCGTCTCTCACGTAGCATCATGTTTTCAAGGTCCATGCGTGTGGTAGTCTGTGCCATTGCTTCATTCCTTTTTACGGCTGAATAGCATTCCATTGTATGGCTATGACACATTCTGTCTGCCTCTTTACCAACTGATGGATACTTGGGTTGTTTCCAATCTGATGTCCTTAAAAACAATGCCGCTATGGGCAAGTTTTTGTCTGGATACACGTTGCTGTTTTTCTTGGGTAAGTACCTAGGAGTGGGGTTGCTGCTGGGTCGTATGGTAGTTTGCTTAACTTTTGAGAAACTGCCAGTTTCCCAGAATTCCTGCCAGAACGTTGACATGAGCTCATAAGCATCTGGAACAATCGGGAAGGTTCTAGTTACCTCTTTCCGTCTTAATAAAAGGTATAATAAATGATCTGTTATGTTCTAGGAAGGGATGCTATGGACGTGTGCCTGGAGAGGACTTGGGTGGCTCAGGAGAGGGGCAGCAGGGGGTGGCCTGAGCACTTGGGCCCCTGGAGTTGGGCTGCCTATTTTCGAACCTCCCCACCACTTCCTCACCGTGGCCCTCGAAGCGATGCCGGATTAGCATTGCTGCAGACCCAGGAAAGCAGAGCGGGGAGAAAAACAAAAGTGCCACTCTTAGCACAGGGTCCCGTAGCTGCCCTGCTCTGCCCCCACCTGCCGTGCCCGGGAGCACGTGACTGTAGGCATCGTTTGGGGCAGTGATCTGGACTGGTGCCAGCCTCCTGGGTTCAGATCCCAGTTCTTCCACTTCTTTATGTGACCCCAGGCAAAGTACAGAACCTCTTTTGTCTCAGTTTCCCTCCGCATGAAATGGAAATAATAACAGAGCTTGCCTCTAAAGGCTTAACACGAGTGTTTCTTGCTTTCCAGGACTGAGTGTGTGTCTGGGAGCGTGTGCCACTCTGCAGGTGTCTGTGAAGGTGTGTGCGAGTGTGGACACGCCCTATCCTTTGCCTTCTCCATTGGGCAGACTGGATAGCTGTCTGAGGAGGCGTCATCGGCCAGTTTTCCTGTGGTTCTCAGAACCGTTTTCATTGGAGCCAGGCTCGTCCAGGGGCCAGTGAAGGGAGCAGCTTCTATCCTGAAACCAATCATTTAATGGGCATTTATTTAACCCGACCCAGACGGTCTGTGATTTCTTCATGATGTCCCACTCATGAGCTTCCAGCCCACGTTACTTGGCAAGGTCCCTGCCTTAGCTTTTATCGAAAACCCAAAACTAGGGACTTCCCTGGTGGCACAGTGGTTAAGAATCCGCCTGCCAATGCAGGGGACACAGGTTCGAGCCCTGGTCCAGGAAGATCCCACATGCCGCAGAGCAACTAAGCCCGTGGGCCACAACTACTGAGCCCGCGTGCCACAACTACCGAAGTCAGCATGCCTAGAGCCCATGCTCTGCAACAAGAGAAGCCACAGCAATGAGAAGCCCGCGCACCTCAACGAAGAGTAGCTCCCGCTCGCCACAACTAGAGAAAGCCCGTGTGTAGCAATGAAGACCCAACGTAGCCAAAAGCAAAACAAAAACAAAAACCCAAAACTATAACAAAATACGTTACCAGCTAACATTTACTGACTGGCACTATTGCCAGGCATGGGCCAAGCATCTTACGTGCCCTGTCTCATGGAATCGCCACAATTCTGTGATGCAGTAAGATCATCATCATCCTGATTTTACGGAGGAGGAAACTGAAGCACAGCGGTTAGAGACCTGGCCCAGGTCCCACAGCGAGTGAGTGGCAAGCTGGGGTTTGAGCCACAGTCAGCTAACCCTTGGTCCTCCTGGCCTGGGTCCTGAGACCGCCTTCTGGAGGGCTGGTGGTCTCACGGCCCCGGCCCCGTTTGGACCCCACATTGCTGATTCACCATGCTGTGTGGATCCCAGTCCTGCCAGGGCCTCCCTCGAAGAGACCCCAAACCCTGAGCACTTGTAACTTTAACAAGAAGAACTGTTCCTGAAAGTTGGGGTCAGGGCTGCTGGCGGGGGAGCAACAAGGAGGGGGCCCATTCTGGGGCAGTTTCTATCTGTCTGTCTGTGTGTCTCCTCCTGCCTCTTCTCAGAATCAACGAGAATCCCTCTTTCCTCCAGCCATGCAGTTCCATGAACAACATATCTTGTTTCTGGAACATTCTTTGGGCTAGAACTCCCACCCAATGGCTTCCCCTAATGACTGTCCCAAGCAAAGGCCTCGTCTTCCCACCACGCAGGGCCTTGCCGAGGTCAGCTGAGGGGTCGGCCTGGGTTGGAGGGAGGCCCGAGAGGACGAAGCACCCGGGCTGGGAGGTGTTGTCCTCGGAACCACGAATGTTGGTTGAATGAATAAGAGATCCCCTAAAACAAGGCTGCAGGGAGGTATTGACATCGACACTTCTCAGATAAAGGAACTGAGGCCCAAGGTCACGTGACTTGGAAACAGAGGCGCCAGGCTCTCTCCCCGCCCAGAGCCCCTCAGAAAACAGGGTGAAGCTCTGCAGGCGTCCCTGCGTGCCCTCATTTTGCCCCCTGGGGAGAAGCAGCCAGCGAGAAGGGAAGGTGCCAGGCAGCTGGCCTTCCCCGGGAGGCGCAGAGCCTGCAGAGTCTGACTTGTGAAGGCAAAATTCATCTGCCCTTGGGCTGCACTGGCTCCGATCCCAGCCTGGTGGTGACTGTCACTCTAGATAGAAGAGGGCGCCTCTCGCCATGGCAACGGAGACGTCACCCGGGATGTATTTGCACAAAAGGGGGTGTCGGGAAACACCCACACGCTGGCAGCAGGAACACGGCGCCGTGGCCTCTGTCCCTGCCTGGGGACAGCTGCTGGGAGGTGGCCAAGCCTCTCTGAGCAGCCATGGCCTCCCCCAGCCCTCTTGTCTGCCCTCCCAGGAACAAGAACTTCCCTGACGTGAAGAAGGAAGGAGAGGTGCGCTGCCTCGTGCATCTGCTCCGTGCCTAGCCAGGTGCTGGCCACTTTCACGCCTCTTTGACTCATGACCATTGCACAAACGAGGAGACCGTGGCAGAGAGAGGCAAGGAGGCTAACCCAAGGCCCGGGAAGCCCCTCGTGGTGTGGCGTTACTGGTGGGGCTTTGGAGGCAGAACTGGCTGGGGTTCAAATCCCCGCTTCCCCAACCACTAGCTCTATTTCTTCAGTGAAGTCATTGAGTCTCTGACCTCAATGCTCTCATCTGTAAAATGGGAACAGTGATAGTTTCCAGAACGGTCACTCATCTTTTTTTTTTTTAAAAGGCTGGGCCAGGGCTGGCACTCATCTTTTTTTTAAGCGTGCAGTTCAGTGGTTTTAGTATATTCATACGGTTGTGCAACCATCACCACTGTCTAATTCCAGAACATTTTTCGTCAGCCTAAAAGGAAAGCCCCAACCCTTCACAGCCACTCCCATTCCCTGCCCCCAGCCCATAGCAACCAGCAATCTGCTTTCTGTCTCTATGGATTTGCTGATTCTGGACGTTTCATGTAAGTGGAATCCTACAATATGTGGCCTTTTGTATTTGGCTTCTCTCACGTAGCTTGTTTTCAAGGTTCGTTCACCTTGTACCACATATCAAAACTTCATTCCGTTTTATAGCCGAAAAAGAGTCCATCCTACTGATAGACCACAATTTGTTTGCCCATTCATCAGTTGATGGACATTTGGGTTGTTTCCATCTTTTGGCTGTTGTAAATAGTGCTGCTATGAACGTTCATATACAAGGTTCTCTGTGGATGTATGTTTCCATTTCTCTTAGTCTCTACTTAGCAGTGAAATGACCGGATCATATGATAGGTGTATGTTAAACTTTCTAAGGAACTGCAAAACTGTCTTCCAAAGCGGTCGTACCATGTTGCACCCTCACCAGCAACGGGTGAGAGTCCCAGTATTTCTACATCCTCACCAGCACTTGGTACATTGCTTGTCATTTTATTGTTGAAGAGGCTTTTGAAGATGCTAAAAGTAACAAAAGAGCCCATACATTACTCATAATAATCAAATGATGGAAGCAACCCAAGAGGCCATCAACAAATGAACGGATAAATCAAGTGTGTCACATACATACTACAGAATACTATTCAGCCTTAAAAAGTGCCCCCTCCCACCGTGGGTACCGCATGCCAGATAGGCTGAGAATGCCCCTGGAGGCCATTGGTGCTGTCCTTGTAAATACGGCCTCAAAATGACTAGCTCACAGAGACGGCAAGGCATTGAAATAATCAAATGAGTGTTTTTATAACATACCCACCTGGCATGACCGCTGACACAACTTCTGGTCATATGGAACCCAAACAAATAAAAGGCCCAAATATTGCTTGTTTTCTTCCCGGTTGTACCAAACAAGGAAGGAAATTATGGCACAAGCCACAACATGGATGAACCCTGAGGGCATCACGCTAAAGAAATCAGCCAGCCACAATAGGACAAGTACCGTATGAGCCCACTTATATGAGGCACCTAAAGTAAGCGAATGTATAGAGACATAAGTAGAAGGGTGGTTGCCAGGAGCTGGAGCGGGAACGGGGAGTTCGTGTTTAACCGGGATAGAGTACCAGTTTGGGAAGATGAAAGAGTTCTGGGGATGCAGGATGGTGGTGGTTGCACAGCAGTGCGAATGTACATAATGCCACGGAACTGTACTCTTAAAAATGGTTAAAATCGGGGCTTCCCTGGTGGCACAGTGGTTGGGACTCTGGCTGCCAATGCAGGGGACACGGGTTCGAGCCCTGGTCCGGGAAGATCCCACATGCCGCGGAGCAGCTAAGCCCGTGCGCCACAACTACTGAGCCTGCGCTCTAGAATCTGCGAGCCATGACTCCTGAGCTCACGTGCCACAACGACTGAAACCCACGCGCCTAGAGCCCATGCTCCACAGCAAGAGAATCCACCTCATCGAGGAGCCCGCGCACCGCAACAAAGAGTAGCCCCTGCTCGCCGCAACTAGAGAAAGCCGGCGCGCACGGCAATGAAGACCCAGCGCAGCCAAAAAAAAAAAAAAAAAAAAGATTAAAGTCATAAATTTTATGTTATGTATATTTTACCACAAATTTTTATTTTATTTATTTTTAAATATTTGGACTTTAATTTTTTCATGTTTTTTACAATATTGATTTATTTATTTTATTTTTTGGCTGCATCAGGTCTTAGTTGCAGCACATGGGATCTTCGTTGCGGCATGTGGAAGCTTTGTTGCCACACACAGGCTCCTCTCTAGTTGTGGTTCGCAGGCTCAGTAGTTACATTGCATGGGCTTAGTTGCCCCGCAGCATGTGAGATCTTAGTGCCCCGACCAGGGATTGAACCTGCATCCCCTGCATTGGAAGGAGGATTCTTAACCACTGGACCACCAGGGAATTCCCCATGAATTTTTAAAAATGCAGCATCCTTTAAATTTTGTCCTTGAGCGAACTGTTTTTGATTTCAAGTCATCCAGTCTACCATGTAACAGGAACTAAATTCTGCCCCTCTGGGCTTGAGGGGTGCCCAGGGGAGAGGCTGTGACCCATTTGTGGCCTGTGAGACATAAGGGGAAGTCTGCTGATGGCTCCTGGGCAAGAGAGGTCTCACTATAAAATGAGAAAGATACAGGAAGAGAGACTTGTTCCCCTCTGCCCACTTCCCTTTCTGCCTTTGGATGTCATTGTGTGAGGAAGTGATGTCTGGAGCTGTGGCAGTCACCTTGTCACCATGAGGAGACGGCCAAGAGAATTTCAGAGATGTCAGCCCTGTTATGATATTGAGGAACTATTGAACCCACCCGGGCAGCGCCTACTTCCTGATGTCCTACTAAATAAATAATGGATAGCCTCATGGTTTAAGTCACTCCTAGCCCAGGTTTCTGTTACTTGCAGCCAAGTGTATTCCTACTGGATTCAATACACTCCTCCTTCTATGGATTCAGGATTCAGGGTTAGCGACAAGAGACTCTGAGTTCATCACAACCTGGGCTGGCCAGCTGTGTGACCACAGGGAAATTGCTCCACCCCTCTGGGCTCCCAGTTTGCCAATGGCCAATTGGAGGCAATAGTGCTATATCTTTCGTAATGTAGATGGTGTGAAGTTAGTGCATTACAGGATGTCAACATGTGCCTGGTACACAGTAGGGGATTATTCAGCTATTCCCTGGGAAGCAGGATGACCCTTTTACCCTGGGAACAAAAAATAATGGCAATGCAGGACTGTGTCTGGCCAGGGCTGTCCCCGGCCACAGTCTTGGGCTGTGGCATTTTTTTTCTGGCCGCCTGAATTGCGGAAGCTGCAGAGGGCTTGGGCTGCTGGCTGGGGAAAGGACAAGATGCAGTGTTGATTGGGGGTTTTACTTTCCCTTCTCCTGTAACAAAAGCGCTGAGCATTTACTTAGAGAAGGCTCATAAATTCCCAGCCACTGCACAGCCTTCCAGCTGGAAATGAGTCAAGCGTTCCTCTTTGCTGAGTTCAAGGTTGGCCCCCCTGTTGTGCTGACACTCGGGATCCCCTGGAATGAACTGAGTCGTTGCAGGAAAGTGGTGGTTGGAAGAAGCGGCACTGCCCCTCCCAGGAGGGACGAGGGAATCTGGGAGACAGGCAAGATCACCTAACAGGGTGTCCATTACCCTGAGGAGTTGAGAGCAAGCAGGTAAGATGAAGTTGCAAGTGGCCACAAGGCGAGGGTGGGGTGTTTTCACGCCCCTTAAGGGAGGGGTTGGTGGCAGCTTTGACCTCATTAGCAAGGCTGAGTTCATCTTCCAACTGTCGGGAAACTGGCTGAACAATCTTACACTCATTCCCCAGCTGCCTCGCCTGCGGCTGTTATAGACAGAATGTTTGTGTTCCCCCACAAATTCTTATGTTGAAACCTAACCCCTATGTGATGATATTAGGAGGCAGGACATTTGGGAGGTAATTAGGTCATGAGGGTGGAGCCCCCATATATGGGATTAGTGTCCTTAATAAAGATGCCCCAGAGAGCTCCCTCCACCACATGAGGACACAGACAAGGCAGCCCTCCATGAACCAGGAAGACACAGAATCTGCCAGCACCTTGATCCCAAGATCCAGGATCCGGAACTGAGAAATAAATGTCTGTTGTTTATGCAGTCCAGTCGATGGTATTTTGTTATAGCAGCCTGAACCGGCTAAGACAGGCCCAGGGAGACTTTGGGGTGATCCTGGAGGCAAAGGCACCCACCGCCCCTGCAGAGGTGGGAGGTCCAGGTGGCCAGCTGCACTGGACCTGCAGTAGGTATGCACCTGCAAGGTGGCAAAGTGCTCTGGCCGTGAGCATTGTGGCAACCCCCAGTTTGTTCAGCCCGGCCTTCCTCAGTCTCCCCCACCTTCGCTTCCCCAGCCATTTGTTCCAGGCCTTCTTCTGGAGGGCCCTCTTAGACCAACTGCTGTTCCTACCTCCATCCTCAAGGGAGTGATTCTGAAAAAGGTTCCCATCCTCAGGAATGCAGACTCACTGCTTCTTGTTTAAAAAAAATAAGGGCAAATCCTAATGCAATAGGAGCAAAAGCTAGGCTGCAGGAAACCCCGGGGGTGGGGCCAGAGAATGAGGAGGGGTGGCGGAAAGGTGGAGGTACTGAGTGCCGAGCGGAGGGCTTTGGGCTGAACTGGAAGGCAGCAGAGAGCTATGGGGGTGGGGGGAGCTGGTGGGGGAGGGGAGAGCGCTGTGTTGGGCCTGGACCCTCTGCTCCAGCCACAAGGCCTCCTTATGGGCTCTTGAACATGCCTGGTTGGGTCCTGCCACAGGGCCTTTGCACCTGCAATTCTCTCGCCTGGAACATTCTTCCCCAGATCTTGGCACAGCTTGGGTCAAAGATCACCTCAAAAGGGGGTCTCCAATGGCCTTTCTAGAGTAGCTGCACCCCTTCTGTCACTCTCTTCCTCATCAACACTTTTTTATGGAATTCTCTCTTCCCATTGCCCAGAATTCCAGAATTGCCTTGTTTGTTTATGGTCTGTCTCTTTTACTGTCGTAGCCCCAATGGATGAAAGAATAGGATGAACAAATGGATGGGTAGATGGAGGGATGGATAGATGGATGAATGAATGAATGATGGAGCTTGTTTTGGGGTGGGGTTAATCATGGCAACATGCACAGTGATGGCTTGAGCCTGCAGGCTGTCCACTCCCCTTGCAGCCCCTGGCACACTCAAGGCTGGGGAAAGCTCGCTGACGGCCCTGCCCCAGGGGCCCCATTCTCCCCCCAGCGCTGTGCAGCAGCAAAGCTTTGAAGCTGCCATTCCCCGCTGGGTCTGCAGACAGGAGCTGCCTGACGTTTCTGCAGGGGCAGGAGGCTGGCGGCGGGGAGGGGCCATAAAGCAGCTGAGCTCTTGGCTTCCTGCTGGAGAACCCCGCAGGGAAGCAGCTTTTTTTCCAGAATGCCAAGAGCAGGCTCTGTCCAAGGCACCGGGGTCCGTGCACAGTGAGGCGAGGCCTCAGGGCTGCTCTTGGCAGCAATCAGACCCCTCACAGGGCAGGACAGGAGAAGAGAAGCTCGCAAGCTGGCGGGCTCTGCTGACAACTGCACAGAGAGCAACCTTCAGAGCCTGAGGGATGAGACAGAAGTTTCCAAGCAACAAGCAGGCGGCCGTGGGAAGGGCCCGGGCCTGGAGGAGAGGTACAGCAGTAGTGGGCCTCGGTCCTTAGTAACAGATTGCATTTTTCAGAGGTGGCTGCAGCAATATGCCCATCCCACATGGTCTTCTCACTGTGGGACCCTGACACTCCTCCCACCTAATGGGATGGTTTACATCACCTCCCTCCTGAATCTGGGCATGTTTATGACTCATTTGTAACCAACAGAATGCGATGGAAGGGATGCGTGTGGCCAAGGTCACAGAGGGTGGTGCAGGTACATTCATGCAACAGCCCCAGGATGCCATGTAAGTGGTGTGACTGCCAGGGCTGCTATGTCGTGAGAAACCCAAGTAGCCACGACAGGATGCCAGGTGGCCCTGTTCTGACCCACAGTCCAGACGAGGTCCCAGCCAGCAGTCAGCTCCAACCACTAAATAAGATGCCTCCGCAATGCCCTGCACGAGTTCTTGACCCACAGTATCTGTGAGTATAATAAGACGACTGTGGGACTTCCCTGGCAGTCCAGTGGTTAGGACTCTGCACTTCCACTGCAGGGGGCAGTGGTTCAGTCCCTGGTTGGGGAACTAACATTTTGCAAACTGCATGACGTAACAAAAAAAAAACAAAACAGACAGCAGTTGGAGGATGCCATGGAGTTTGGGGCAGGGATTTGTCACCCAGAACTAGTACCCTTCTACCGTGGCACAGGGCCTTTGAGTCACACTCTCACTGGTCTCCCCACCTCCACTCTGTCCCACCCAGCCACCTACCACCCAGCCGGCAGGTCAGGCCCTTCCCCTGTTTAGAACTCCTCGGGGGGGATGTTACTTCACCCCTCTCTCTGAGGGTAGGAAACGTGCCCATCTTTCATCAGATTTTGTCACCTAGCTCTTTGCGGGCCTCCCACCCACCCGATGAAGAAATGAAACCTTAGAGAGGTTTCAAGGGGTCACTTTGTCTTCCCAAGGTCTAAATGGTCAGAGTAGACTTAAGCCTTCTAGAAGGTAAGGCAAAAGTTCCTGTGGTCTCCCGTTCTTATGGTCACTCCCAAAACTGTAATCGCACGGTAACCACACCACCACCAGCAGTAACAGTACTAGTGGGCTTGCCCTGTGCCGGTCACTGTTCTAAGCACGTCTTACATATTACCTCATTTAGACACACTCATTGCCCAAGCCGGTATGATTCTTGGGGGTAATTTCTTTTTTGTTTTTAATTTCTTTTTTATTTATTTATCTTTGAAAAATTGTGGCCACTCTGCACAGCACGTGGGATCTTAGTTCCCCGGCTAGGGTTTGAACCCATGTCCCCTGCATTGGTAGTGAGGAGTCTTAATCACTGGACTGCCAGGGAAGGCCCTGGGGGCAATTTCTTACCCAGATGATTGGGCTCCAGAGTTTGTAATAGTCAGGATAGGCCAGGTTATGCTGTGGTAACAAACAACTCTGCAATGTCAGTGACTTGACACACAAAGGTTTACTGTCCCTCGCACTACATGGCCATGATGAGTCAGCTGTGGACTCTGCCCCAGGTTGTCCTCACACCAGGACCCAACCTGCTGGAAGGTGTGTTAGAACGAAAGAGAGCTCTGGAAGGTCTCACACTGGCAAATGAACGTGCAGCCTGGAATCATCACTTCCACTCACACTCAGTGGCTGAAAACAGTCACATGGTCCCCACTACCCACCAGCGGTCAGGAAATGCCCAGAAAAAAAGGAATATGTGAGCAGCCTGTGCTGCCCCAGAGTCTGCAGGACGCAGTGGCTGGTATCTGGGTCCAGCACCCCCAAGGGTCCCACCCAACCCTCCCTCCCCTCCAGGGTCTATTTCCGCCTGTGCCTGGTGAGGGACAGGCACCCACCCTCACAGAACCCACCTGTAGTGGGCAGACTAACAGCCCCCCTAAAGATGCTGTCCTACATTACCTTCCAAGGCGTGTTACTTTAGCATATGTTACCTTACACAGTGTGTTAGCTGGGGCTGCCATAACAAAATACCACAGTCTGGGGGGCCCTACACAACAGAGATTTATTTCCTCACAGTCCTGGAGGCTGGAGTCCAAGGTCAAGGTGTGGGCAGGGCTGGTTTCTCCTGAGGCCTCTCTCCTTGGCTTACAGACAGCCATCTTCTCGTTGTGTCCTCACGTGGTCTACTCTCTGTGCATGCATGCCTCTGGTCTCTTTTTGTATCCTAATCTCTTCTCATACAGGCACCAGTCTCATCGGATGAGTTTTAATGACCCCATTTTAACTTAATTGCCTCTTTAAAGACCTTATCTCCAAATGCAGTCACATTTGATGTTCCGGAGGTTAGGGCCTCAACATGTGAGTTTTGAGGGGTCAGAGTCAACCCATAGCACATGGCAAAAGGGACTTTGCAGGTGTGATTTAGTTAAGGATTTTGAGATGAAGAGATGATCCTGGGTTATCCTGGTGGGTCCAAAGGCATCAACGTGGCCCCTACAAGAGGGAGGCGGGAGGGTCAGAGTCAGAGAAGGAGACAAGAGGGTGGCGGCCGAGGTTGGCGTGGCCATGATCAAGGAGCACAGGCGCTTCTAGAAGCTGGAAAAGGCGAGGAAAGGGACTCCCCCACCTGCCACGAGCCTCCAGAGGGAACCAGCCCTGCCGACACTTTGATTTCAGCCCCGTAAAATCCATTCTGATCTTTTGCCCTCCAGAACTGTCAGATGATAAATTTGTGTTGCTCTGCCGCTAAATTTGTGGTAATTTATTAGGGCGGCCACAGGAAACTGATACCGCTTGAAGCACCGATCTTTGTAGAAACTGCCCCCAGACCTACTCTACCCCCAGACAGAGGGACCCAAAGACCAGAGCCACCACCTTGGACGGTGGGGGACTGTAGGAGTTCGTAGCGAATACAAAGGACACGCGACCCCAAACGGCAGATCCCTTTCCCTCTACCAGGGGGACAAAACGCCGACACTCTCCACCCTCCACCCCGCCCTGACCTCCTGGCCTCCTCTCCGGCCACACCCAGCTGCTCTTTTCAAACTCACCAGGCCCTTCCCACCTCTCTCAGCCTTGGGCCCGGCTGTTTCCTCTTCCTGGTATCCCTGTGTGCCTGACTCACTGTCAGCCTCCAAAGAACATCCTCCCCGCCCCTGCCTGGCCCAGCTGAATTAATCTCATTTCACTCACTCAATAGACGTTTACCAAGTGTCTCTTCCATTCTCACCAGGAGGTGACCAGGACAGACACAGCCCTGACCTCAGAGCAGATCGTACAGAGAATTCCATGTTCCCTCCTTGCCGCATCTCCCCACCCCGGCACACAGCTTCCCCTCTTAGTAATAACTGGCATTCGTGCCACGCATTTGTTACGTCCAGGGACTCAGCACGGGTACATCGTTTTCAACTATAGTCCATAGTTTACCTCAGGGCTCCCTCTTGGTGTTGTATATTCTGTGGGGTTCGATAAATGTATAACAACAGGTATCTACCATTATGGTATCACACACATAGCTTCACGGTCCTAAAAATCCCCTCTTCTCCACCTATTCATCCACCCCTACCCCCCAACCCCTGACAACCACTGATCTCTTTACTGTTTCCGCATAGTTTTGCCTTTCCTAGAATGTCATAGAGTTGGAATCATACAGTTTGTAGCCTTTTCAGACTGGCCGCTTTCACTTAGTAACATGCAATGTTCCGTGTCTTTTCATGGCTTGAGAGCTCATTTCTTTTCGGTGCTGAATAAAATTCCATTGTCCGGATGGACCACCGCTTTTTATCCATTCACCTACTGAAGGGCATCATGGCTGCTTCCAGTTGGGACGATTATGAGTAAGGCTGCTATAAATATCCGTGTGCCGGTTTTTGTGTGGACAGACGTTATTAAGTCATCTGGTAAATACCTAGAAGCGTGAAGGCTGGAGCACGTGGTAAGAATATGTTTAGTTTCGTAAGAAACCACCAAACTGTCTTGCAAAGTGACTGCACCATTTTGCATTCCAACCAGCAATGAACGAGAGTCTCGTTCCTGGGTTTTTACACTTTCTCATGGTTGAAAAAAAATCAGAAGAAGAGTAGTATTTCTTGGGAGATTGGAATGGACATATATACACTATTATGTATAAAATAGATAACTAATAAGAACCTGCTGTATAAAAAATAAATAAAATAAAGTTCAAAAATTCAAAAAAAGGAGTAATATTTCATGACACCTGAATACTACATTAAATTTATTTATTTATTTGTTTGTTTGTTTTTGCCCTGAGGCTTGCGGGATCTCAGTTAATTCCCTGACCAGGGATCGAACCTGTGCCCCCTGCAGTGAAAGCGCATAGTCCTAACCACTGGACCGCCAGGGAAGTCCCTGACTACATGAAATTTAAATTTCAAGGCCCATAAATAAAGTTTTATTAGAACACAGCCACCTCCATTCATTTAGGTATTATCTATGGCTCCTTTCATACTACAAAAGTAGAGTAGAAGAGTTGAGATGGTAAGTCCCACACAAGAACATTCTACCTGACCCTTTACAGAAAAGGCTTGCCCACCTCTGACTTAGTAGAGTGATTTTGAGATTCACGTTATGTTGTTGTGCATGTTAATACTTCACTCCTTGCGACTTCCTTGGTGGTCCAGAGGTTAAGACTCTGCGCTCCCAAAGCAGGGGGCCTGGGTTCAATCCCTGGTCCAGGAACTAGATCCCACATGCCACAAGTAAGAGCCCACATACCATAACTAAGAGCCTGCGTGCCACAACTAAGACCCTGTGCAGCCAAATAAATTAAAAAAACCAAAAAACTGCACTTCTCAGGCTTCCCTGGTGGCGCAGTGGTTGGGAGTCCGCCTGCCAATGCAGGGGACGCGGGTTCGTGCCCCGGTCCGGGAAGATCCCACATGTCGTGGAGCGGCTGGGCCCGTGAGCCATGGCCGCTGAGCCTGCGCGTCCGGAGCCTGTGCTCCGCAATGGGAGAGGCCACAGCAGTGAGAGGCCCGCGTACCGCAAACAAAAACAAAACAAACAAAAAAAACCCTGCACTCCTCTTTATTGCTGCATAGGATTCCATTGTGTGAGTACACAACAATTTATCTGGTCACCAGCCAATGGACGTTAGGTGTCTCCAGTTTTTAGCTATTATGGATAAAGCAGCTGTGCACTTTTGTGTATGAGAAGATATGGGACATATGTCTTCATTCCTCTTGGGCAAATGTCCATGAGTGGAATTGCTGGGTCATGATGGCAGTATGCTATTTCCTACCAATGTCCCTTTTATTCCATTTCCCCCAAAGAAGGGTTGTTCCTTCTTTGCCCTTTGCCCCTCGCCCTCTGCCAAACTAGACCCCAAAGCATTCATTGCCCAGGGGAAGAATAAGAGAGTAGAAAAGCATAAAAAAGGCTGTTAGTTTCAGAAGTCAAAGCTCTTGAGTTGCAAGAACCTGGGCTTTTGAGCTGCAAAGCCAGAGCTATGAAGAGCTCCAGATATCAAATTGGTGCCCCACAAAATAGATTGGGGTGGTGGTGGGGGATGTATAGTGGTAAGGCAGACTGTGAGCCCAGGAGGAGATGAGGGCTCCTGGGGCTGGGACACAGAAGCCAGTGGGTGGAGACACACTACCAGATGCCCATCAGAATCTGCTCTCCTCTCCTTTGGGCAAGCAGCAAGATGGCCCTTCCCAGCATCCTTTGCAGTTAGCAGTGACCACGCGACTGAGCTCTTGCAGGCTGACCCTCCAAACCTCCTCTGTATGATTCTTTTTTTTTTAATAAATTTATTTATTTATTTATTCATTTATTTTTGGGTTCATTGGGTCTTCGTTGCCGTGTGCCGGTTTTCTCTAGTTGCGGCGAGCGGGGGCTACTCTTCTTTGCGGTGCGCGGGCTTCTCATTGCTGTGGCTTCTCTTGTTGCGGAGCATAGGCGCGTGGGCTTCAGTAGTTGTGGAGCACGGGCTTAGCTGCTCCGCGGTATGTGGGATCTTCCCGGACCAGGGCTCGAACCCGTGTCCACTGCATTGGCAGGTGGATTCTTAACCACTGCGCCACCAGGGAAGTTCCAAACCTGACTTTTCTAGAAGCTGGAAGTTTTGATGTATGTATAGCCCCCTCTTCAAATGGCAGCAAGTCATTCGTGCTGGAATGGGGCTCCAGCACATCTATGGCTGGATTTGACCTCTGGGCCAGCAGTTTGCGATCTCTGTCCATTGGTTCAATTAACAAGCATTTATAGAGCACCTACTGTGTGCCACGCACAAATAAGGCACAGCCTAGGGAACTGTGGAGGGGAGAGTGATTTCCCAGCAGAGACCCAGAGGGACGGGAGGCGATGGGCAATCCAGGCTGCTGGAAATCCCCTTGCTGCACGTCCCCCAGAGTGGTGGCTGGCCTTGGGCTGGGGACGGGGCAGGGGTTTCCTCCCTCACCCAGCCTGTGTGCCTGTACAGAAGCCCCGTCCCTCCCGGTGTTGAGGGGCTGCGTGGGTGGCCCAGCAGCCTCCAGGCTTTTCCAAAGATTTACAGGGGAAAACTTTCCCTCCCTGTTGCTCAGAATTGTTCAACTCCCAGCCTTTGCTAATTACTGTGCCCTTGAGCAAAAATGTTAATCTAAAAAATGTCAAATTATAATGGCTTACTTGACATAATTGGAACAAACAAGATGAGCAAGGAGACAGCGAACAACAGTGCTATCCACATCAGCCCCTCGTAGGCCCCGGTGGGAGGCAGGGCCCACCTGGCAGGAGGGGGCGGGGCAGGCTCCAGCCCCCAGGCAGGGTGAGCCACCAGCAGGGAGGGCCCGGGTCCCAGGCCTGGTGGGAGGAGACTTACGGGCCTCACGTGCCCCTTGCCTTGGGATATCGCTGGCCTCGTCTTTCTGCAGTGGGTTTCCGGCCAGAAACCCTCTTTGGGCGTGGAGCTGTCGGAGTGGATGTGAATCCCATTTCCTGCTGTGTGTTCTGGGGACAGTGATTTCCCCTCTCTGTTTGCCCCTTTCCTCATCTGTGAAATGGGGCTAATAAGAATGTCCACCTCCAAGGGTTCTCCACGCCCGGTTTGTGAACGCTGAGCACGGAACATCACACACAGCAAGCGCTGGGTACACAATCACCACTGTGGTTGATGCTGGGAGCCCCCCCTCAGGCCCATCTGAGGCCGGAGAGGAGGGGCATGCCTCTGTCCTTCGTTCCTCTCTTTTCTTGGAGGAGGCTGTCCCACCCCTGGCTTTAGCTATAAGGTCCCCATCTGGGGGAGACTCAACCTCCTGCCTGCCTGCCTTGCTGAGCGTCCAGTAAGGAGGATTCCAGAGATTCTAGAGCCAGCAAGGAGGAAAGACGGGAGCTGGTAATCTCTTGATAAGAGATGCTCAGATCGGAGAGCCCTTAGTGAAGGAACAGCCCAGCCCTTCTTATCTGAGCAGATAAGAGGGTGAGTGGGGTGGGATCCACCCCTGCCCAGGGCTCATGCGTGCACACCAGAGCTCGTGCAATACCATCAGAGCTCGTGCATGGACACTAAGAGCCCATGCCCACACCCAGAGCCCATACATGGCTGACCCTTAGCCCCAAGCTCTCTGGATGGTTGTAAGCGTTGGGATGCTTTGGGCTGCAAGTAACAGAAAATCTAACTCAAAAAGAGCTTAAACTAGAAGTGAGCAACTCAAAGGCTGGCTCTCTGTTTTTGTTAATAAAGCTTTATTGGAACACGGCCATGCCCATTTATATATTGCCTCTGGCGGCTTTCACTCTATAGCAGCAGGGTAGACCAGTTGCGACAGAGACTGTCTGGTCTGTAATGCTTAAAGTATTTACTCTCTGGTCCTTTAAGAAAAGGGTTGC
Source organism: Lagenorhynchus albirostris (assembly GCF_949774975.1). Classification (NCBI taxonomy): domain Eukaryota; kingdom Metazoa; phylum Chordata; class Mammalia; order Artiodactyla; family Delphinidae; genus Lagenorhynchus; species Lagenorhynchus albirostris. The sequence continues at coordinate 82,935,524 of NC_083108.1, forward strand.
CAGCCTCTAGCTTGAACTATAAAGGAGACTAATTACGTCATCTGATGAATGCTTACAGTGAAAGTGGTGCACTACTTATCTATGACTGGACAACAGCTCACCCCCAAATTTAGAGGTTTAAAGCAACAATAATCATTTACTATCTCATAGTTTCTGTGAGTCATGAATTCGGGAGTGACTCTGCTGGGTGTTTTGAGCTCAAGGTGTCTCAGAGGTTGCAGATGGAGGTGTTGGAGGTTCATGCCAGGTTGTGAAAACACCACCTGCATGTATGTGTCTGGTACCTGTACTGAGAAGACAAACAGCTGGCATTTCTGAGGTATCTTCCTTCATCTTTATGTGTTCTTTCCAGCATGGCAGCCTCAGAAAAGCCAGACATTTAACACTACAGTTCATGGCTAGGTGTCTCGAGCATGTCCCAAAAGAGAGCCAGGTAGAAGTCATTTCACTTTCCTGTGCACCCACTCGTCAGAGCCATCACAAAGGTCCACCTAGGTTCAAGGAGAGGGACCTGAACTCACCTCTCCAATGCCTCAACATGACCACCAAGAATCCAGGAGCCTTCCGTCTTTCTGCTCTACTGATCTTGCTCTGGGCTCAGCTAATAGCCCCATGGTCACAAGATGCCTGCTGAGGATCCCGCATTTTAAACAAACACAGCAACACCCAACAGAAGAGGAAACGGTCTTGATCCTGTATCTCTCTTTTGTCCCCGACATTATTATTGAAGTATAAGATACAAAAGAGCACATAGATGATGAGAACACAGAGCAATATATTTCCAGAAGTGCCACACATCCGTGTCGCCAACACCCAGACAGACAAAATAACCAGAAACACTCAGAAGCCCTTTACTCTCCCTCAGCCACTACCCCAGCATTCTCCTCAAAGGTGATAGCTTTCCTGACCTCTATCACTGCAGCCGACTCTTGGCTCCTTTTGCCTTTTATATAAACGGAGACGCAGCTAAACGTGGCTTGTATGTCTAGCTTTCCTCACCTGACACCACATTTATGAGCTTCTTCCACACTGTTGAGTGCAGTGCCAGACAGTTCTTTTTCATTGCTGTGTAGTATTTCATTGTGAGACCACCCCCCCCCCACACACACACAGTTTGTTTTTCCATTCTCCCGTTGAGAGGCAGCTGGGCTGCTGGGGCAGTTAGGAAAAGAGCTACAGTGAGTATCCTCGTAGGTGTCTCCCTTTGGAAATAGGGGTGCATTGGCTGTAAAACAAGGAAGGGAATTTCTGGGTTAGAGGCTAGGTGAAGTTCAGCTTCAGTAGAAACTTCTGAACTGTTTCCAAAGTGACTGAAAATGTCCCTGCCCCCATGTTCAGGAGCCCCAGCATCCCACACTGGGTGACCCATTATGTCCAGTCTCCTGTACCAGCGTCATCCAGCCCTCCCCCACTAACTTCTTTCCTGCCTTCCGGGGTCCAGGGCCATCAGCTCCAAAGTGGGCTATAAACACAAGACCTGGTCACCTCCAGAGACAGCAAGGGCTGTAAATGACACCTCAGCAAAGAACTTTCCAATCTACAGGCTTCAAATGGGGATTTTTCTTTTTTTAGGACAATGGCTGCTTATTGCAAAATGTTTAGAAAAAACTTACAAGTCTAAAGAAGAAAATAAAAGCCTTCTATCATCTCATTGTTGTGCAAAAATCTCCATGATATTTTAATGTATTTCTTTCCAGTCTTTTTTCTATGCATTTATATGGACATAGGATATTAACTTTCTTTTTTTTTTTTTTTTTTTTTTGGCCGCACCATGCGGCATGCAGAATCTTAGTTCCCCAACCAGGGGTGGAACCCGTGCCCCCTGCAGTGGAAGCTCCGAGTCCTAACTGGACTGCCAGGGAATTCCCTGTAGCTAACTTTCATAGCACACTTACTATATACCGAGCACTGTTTCTTAAGCATTTCATATATATTAATACATTTAATTTTCATAACAATTCATCCAAGTGGCTATTACTAATCCCTACTTTCCAGATGAGGAAAATGAGACCCAGAGAGGGGAAGTGACTTGCCCAAGGTAACACAGCTGTTCATCGGTACAGCAAAGACTCAAACTCAGCTTTCTCAGCCCAGTTTTGCTTTTAACCACTACAGTGTGCTTCTCCTGGCTTTGTTCTTATTCATCTGGAGTCAGAGGGTACAGACTGGACATGATCAGGAATTTAGGAGTTCTGACTTCAGAGCCTGGGAGCCCCCATCCTCCCAGCCCCACTGTGGTCAGGCCACAAGCGGCACCTCCTGTCTTCTGTTCACGTGCCTGACTCTGGAGGGTCCAACCTGAGGACACTGACCCCAGAGAGCCAGCCTGACCTCCTTGTTTCCCCCACCCCAGAGTCTCTGCAGAAGGTAGACGTGTTGGGCGTTTACCTGTCCACGGCCAGGTGCCTTTCATCTTTGCCTCTGAAGATAAAAATCTGTTGGCCTCCAAATGGATTTCTGGGAAACACCTAGCCATTATTCACCCAGGCAAAAAATAGAAAGACAATCACGCTGCCCCGGGCTGTGTCCTCCCCAGTGCATGCTGGGTCACGGACACGTACGTGGCACTTCCCAGATGCTCCCGGGGGGGATGCTGGTGCCCAGCAGTTCTGACTCACTGTGGGCACGAGAGCCAGACTCTCCAAGACCAGTGGCGGTGGGAGCTGCTCCGCCCAGAGCTCGGGTTCCCCCACTCACCACACCATGACCTTGGGCAAGGTCAGGCTCCTTGAACCTCAGTTTTCTCATCTGGAAAGTGGGTATGATGATATCGTCTTTCATCACAATGAAGCTGCCGTCAATGCAAGCCACACAGTGATGTTATGCACCACAAAGAAAAAACCGTTGCCACCTAAACTGCGACAAGACACAGGTTGTCAGAAATGTTTTGATTTCAGCGATGAGGGAAAATGGGCTTCTGAGTGACAAGCTTGTGTCAACCAGCCTTACAGGGCTTGGCGCCGGCGCTGTCGTGCTGTCACTGTGACCAATCTTCTCTGACTTTCTCCTATTTTGCGGCAAGGGGTGAAAAGCAGCACTAATTTCCCCAAGGGCAATCAACCTCTGGACCTTGACCTTCGTGGGGGGTTGGGGAGCGTCCTCCCAGAGACCACTCCACAGGCTGGGGTCCTGGTGTTTTGCCCTCCACCCCCAGGTGACCAGGGGGACCACCCCTTGGTGACATCATTGTTCTCTCTGCTATAATTAAAGGCACAGAGGTGGCCCTAAGGCAACAAGGCCTCTTCAGTAGGGAGGGGTCCAAAGTGGAGATGACCTTCCAGGGCGAGGGAGAGACAGGCAACAAAGCAGAGGAACAGGAAACACTCCATTATAATGTCAGGGAGACACGAGGGTCAGAAGAAAATAGAGCAGAATGAGGGTGGGCGAGCGATGGGGATGGGGAGGGTCCAGGCTATTTAGATAAGGAGGCTGGGGAAGGCAATTGACAGGAGTGGTGACAGGTGAGAAGGTGCCAGCAATGCGGACTTCTGGGGGAAAGGCATTAGCGCTGGGGGGAGAGCAAGTGCAAACGCCCTGAGGCAGGAACAAATCTGGGTCTGAAGAGAAGAAGGAAAGCCATTGAGGACAGAGCAGAGTGAATGGAAGGGAAGGGGGGTAGGTGATGAGATGGGGAGAGGCGGGGGTCTTGAAGGTCATGTGACACGAGTGGCTATTCTTCTGGGAACAATGGGAACCACTGGGGTTTAGAGCAGAAGGGTGGCATGGTCTGGGTGATGTTTGCAAAGGTCTTTCTGGCTTCTGTGGGCTACAGGGGGCAAGGGCTGCACTGACTTCATAGGAACGTCCTGGAGGTTGCATGTAAGAATCCGTACGAAGTGTGCCCGCCATACCTGGCATATAGTCAGTGCTTGATTAATGGTGGTCAATGTGGATACTGTTGTTATATTATTATTATCAGGATTGCATTTCCATCTGCCAACAGAGACCTCAATCCTGACATGCATCCAATCCCCCAAAGCTCAGAATCTGTCTGGGAAGATTAATTCCTCCAAGTCAGGGAGCCCCGTCCTCAGGCCCAAAGAAGGCTCTAGGACCTCAGGGGAAGAAGGGTCAGCTGGGACTACCCACCTCTGATGTCCCTTCTCACGCCCTTTGAATGTTTCTCAGTCCAGAACGGGCTGAATCAACCCCCCAACTCACTCCATGCCTTCTCTCAGCTCCCTGGAAAAGCCACCATCTGTGTGCTCTGAACACACTTGCCGACTGGAAAGGCTCCTCGGCCCCAGCTACTGTTCCCTGCTCAGAATTCTCCGTGAATCTTGGCTGCAACAGTCACCAACTTGATGTCTGTGAGTTAATATTCCACGAGTTTCCCCAAGTCAGAGATGGTCAGAGTTTGCAGGAAATTCTGAGATGGCCAAGCTCAGGGTTGGTGAATACATAGCACTTCTCTGTGCCACATCCGAGCAGACATCACTAATCGCTCTCTCTCCAACTGAGCTTGAACATCACCTCTTCAACCTGGACCTGCAGGCAGCCACACCCCATTGCTAAGAATCGGCACAGGATGAAAGCTCATTGTTTCACCCAGTCTAGCACAAAGCCCTCACTGTATACTCGGAAAACTGAGGCCCACTTATGGGAAAGAACTAGAATTCAGGCCCCCTGACTCCCAGCCTATAGTATCACTCCTCAAGGGCAAGGGGACATTTATTATTTATGTCTTCCCTAGAGGACCTGGCTACAGCAGATATTTGTTCAACAAATCACAGGAATTAAATAAACGAAAACCAAAGAAAGAAAAAAGAGTTCCAGCTGCAACAGGTGGAAACTGGGTTGGAAGTGAGGTAGAAATTCATGACATCAAGCGTTGCTAGACGTTTAGAAAAGTTGCTAAGGGAAAATTTCAGAGTATCTTTCCTTGCAGGACTTTAAAAATAGTCTGGGAAAAAAAAAAAAAAAAGCCCTGATTAAGTACCCATCTGCCTGGGAGGCTCCCACAGAATTCTGAGTTTATTATTCATTCATCCTCGACAACTGTTTGCTGAGCATCAACTATATGCCAAGCATAAATCAGTCGTCGAATTAAAGAGCAACAATAACAGCTAGAATCTGTGTCTCTGTATCCACGAGAGATCTTAGGCTGTGAGTGTCAAGTCAAGCCTGGGAGCTAGATGTGGCTCCTTCCAAGGCAGGTGTATTTGTTATCTACTGCTGCGTAACAAAATACGCTAAAACTTACCGGCATAAATGAACTATAAAAATTTATTGTCTCACATAGTTTCTGTACGTCAGGAATTTGAGATCAGCTTGTCTGGGTGGTTCTGCTTTGGGGTCTCTCGTGAGGCTGCAGTCAACATGCCAGCCAGGGCTGTGGTCATCTGAAGGTTTGACTGGGGCTGGAGGACCTGCTTCCAAGATGACACCCTCAATGGCTGTTAGTAGGTGTCTGAGTCAGTTTGGACTTCCGTAACAAGAGACCACAGACTGGGTGGCTTAAACAGCAGAAATTTATTGTCTCAGTTCTGGAGGCTGGAAGCCCAAGATCAAGGTGTCAGCAGGTCTGGTTTCTCCTGATGCGTCTCTCCTTGGCTTACGGATGGCTACCTGTCACTGTGTCCTCACATAGCTTTGCTTCTGTGTGTGCATCCCTGGCGTCTCTTCCTCTTTGTGTAAGGACATTAGTCAGATTGGATTAGGGCTCACCCTAACAGCCTCATTTTAACTTCATTACCTCTTTAAAGGCTCAGTTTCCAAATACAGTCACATTCCAAGGAACTGGGACTCAGGGCTTCCATATAGGAAATGGGTAGGACACAATCCAGGCCCTAAGAGCAGACCTCAGGTCTTTACCAGCAGTTGGTGGGAAGCCTCAGTTCTTTGCTCCCAGCTCTGCAGGGAAAGGTCCCAGCATTGCCCTTTCCCATCCCTCAGTGAAGCTCCAGTTTCATCAGGGTTAAATCTCATCTTACCAACCTTTGGATCTGAACGCTTTTCACACAGCATCCAGCCCGAGTCATTGAGTAATTCATTCAACAAATATTCATGCTCCCTTGTGCCCCAGAGCTGGAGATGCCATGGCAAAAAAAGGGGAGTCCCAGCCTTTAAGGAACTCATTGTTCTACAGGTGGGACAGAGAAGCAAGTGTCCCATCCCAGAGCAGAGTGACGATATTTTAAAATAATAAGAGACGCCGCTCACTGAGTACCCATCTTGTACCAGACACCGGGTCAAGCTCTTTACATGTATTAAGTCACTGAGCCCTGGGGCAGGTACTGTTGCCACTCCCTCTTTACAGATGAGGATAAGTAACCTGCCCAAGGTCATATTGCAAAGAAATGGCAGAGCTGGTCTCCAGTTTAGGCACCTGGGCTCCCAAACCCAAGATTTCCACCATGATCATCTGCGACCATGGCGATTCTCACTGAGCAGGGGAACCACAGGATACAACTAACGCCCAACGGACTGACAAAAAGTATAAAGTCCAGCGACACCAGGTGCTGGTGGCGACGTGGAGCAATGAGACCCCTCATGCTTGCAGGTCGGGGTGCAAACCAGCACTGCCAGTGCAATGGCAGAGGAAGACATCAGTGCAACATTAAGTACCAAAATTGAAGACAGTCGTATTCCATGATGCAGACATCCCACTGCTTGGTACTGACTCTCAAGAGAAATCAAGTCTTATGTCCACACAGAGATGAATGCTCATAGTAGCTTTATTCTGGAAACTGGAAAAACAAATGTCCATCAACAGGTGAACGAACCCGTCGAAGCATATTCACACCACGGAATCAAAGAATCAAGACACACAACAACCTGGGTGGATCTCATGCCAGTGGAGAAGCCAGACTCAAAGGAGAACATACTATATGATTCTAATTTTTTGGAAAGAGGCAAAAACTGATCAACAGTGTTAGGGATGTCTAGCTGGGTGGTTAAACTGTAATGCACATAAGCAATGTAAGGGATGTCACAGGGGCCGGTAGGTGGTTAGCCCTTGGGGAGACGGAGGGGATGGTGATCGGGAAGGACCACACGGGCCGCGGGTGTGGGTGGCAGCTAAGCTCTACTTCCTGCCCTGGGTGCTGGTACATGATGCTAGTTTCATAATTATACTCCCCACTCTGTTCATGTACTATTCCCTACCTGTGCTCTATTTTGGGAGGTGAAGAGTCATGGGCTTTGGTGTTCAACATGCCTTAAGTATTTATTTCTTGAGCACCTACTATGCGCCAGACCTAATGCTAAACTATTAGGGCTACAGGGAGAACCAGACAGACATGATCTCTGTCCTCAAGGGGCTTACGGACAAGTGCGACAGACAGATATTAAGTAGATAATGACACAGGTGTCTGCAGTTTGCTTATATCTGTGCCAAGTCGATGAAGAAGCATTAGGAAGGGCTACACATGCTGGTACCAGAGAGATCTGTGTGAATGAATCAGGAAGCAATAGTAGCCAATGCTTCTTGCTCTTTGCCTCCAGTATATATAAAGACATTGTTCTATGTTCCTTTCTTAATTCCCTCACTCAGTCTTTTTAACAACGTCATAAGGTAGATGGTATTTCTATGCCCACTTAACAGATGGCAAAACTGAGGCATAGAAAGCTTCAGCAACTTGTCTAAGGTTACCCCGTCCAAGCAGCAGAGTCAGGTGGTCTGACTCCAAAATCCCTTGAACCCGAGTCTAGCCTGCACCCTAAGGAACCGGTCTTTAAGATGAGGCCTCAAAGACGAACAGGGTCAGCACGAGCTTTCCCTAGGAAAGCAGGGAAGAGCGTTTTCACCAGGGGGACTAGCATGTGCTAAAGTTCACGCTGGAAAGCAGCTGTGGTGTCGGAGGGCCTGGAGGCTGGGGCACGGTGAAGATGGCCAGAGTCGCTGAACAGGGCTCCCGCCGAGCCCCAGGGCCAAGTGCAGAACTTCAGAGCTACTCTTGGTCCCAGCGTGTCTCTCACCCTCTGCTGGGTGTAATGAGAGCTCCCTGGTTGCTGCCAGGATGAAATGGAATCACACGCAGTTGGTCCTCACCTGCATGAAATCTTTTCTTTCCCCCTTCAGTTCAAGTTCAAGGAAATAACCTCCAAACCCGAGAGCCAAGAAGAACAGTTGTAACACAACCGACATAAGAGATCGGGCACCTCCCTGCTCCACGGAAGACCCATGGGTGCACACACAGCCCTTCTGCTATGTGGCATTCAGGGCTTCCACTGTCCCCAGGGACCGATGCAGCCTCATCAGGGCCCAAAGAGGAGCCCCCGCTTCTTGGGAGTCAGGCATCTGCGGCGCCCACACCAGCCACCCGACTGGGGAGGGAGCAGCAATTCACACCCCAAACGACACAACCCCTAATTAGACACGGAGGCACTGCGAGCTAGCTAGCGGAGGTTGTGGGAGATGGTTCCTGTTTAGTAAAAGTGTCATTTCATCTCTCTCTCGCTGCTTTTGAAGCTTGCTGGTGATAACAGGGGTCGGAGAAGAGAGAACGCCCACAGAAACACATGCCTGGGGGCCGAGGCGCACTGGGTGGGCGTGCGAAGCGGCAGCAAGTACACGCACACGCACGCACGCCACGGGCTCACGCGGCTGGGCTCCCAGCGCAGACACCGTGCTCTGCTCCCCAGTGTCGTGGTGGAGTGGGACTCGGGAGCCCGCGGGTCCTGGGTTCAAACCCTGGATCCGCTGCTGGTTGGCTGAGGGTTCTCAGGCGAGGAACTTGACCTCTCTCAGCCTGCTAGTCCTCAACCGTAAGGTGCAGATGATTAATTATAACGATCTCACCCTCTTCGTCCTTGCCCTGTGTCTGCAGGGGCTGAGTCTGCAACAGAGGAGCTGCACCAGCACACCCCCTACCCTCTGGGCTCTGGTAAGGGCTGACCGACAGGAAGCATCAGAGCAGATCAGAGGGCGCAGGTTGGGGGAGAAGAAGGAGCGGGGTGCCCCTCCGTCCCTCCCTCCAGGGCTGAGGTTTGGCTTGTCCCCATGCTGAAGGTCGCAGCTCCTGGTGGGCAGCCCTTTCTGAGAGCCGCCTGTAATAGCCTCCTATTACTGCAGGAACAAATGAGCACATCCTTAGTGGCTTAAAACAGCACAAACTTACTTCTCTAGTGTCTGGAGGTCAGAAGTCTGACACAGGTCTCACTGGGCCAAAATCAAGGTGTCCGCAGGGCTGTGCTCCTTCTGGAAGTTCTGGGGGAGTATCTGTGCCTCGCCTTTTCCGGTTTCTAGAAGCCGTCAATGCCTCGGTCATGTCCCCCCTCCTCCATCCTCAAATCTCACTGACTCTGAACTCCTGGCTCCCCCTTCCACTATTAAAGACCCTTGTGATGACGAGCCCACTGGATAACCCACGATAGTCTTCCCACCTCCTGGTCACCTTCCCTCCCCTTGGTCATACAAGCCAGCATAGGCACAGTTTCCGGGAATCCGGCTGTGGATGTCTTTGCAGGCCGTTATTCTGCCTCTCGCTCTGGCTCTGTGCTGCTCTCGTGCTTGACCCTCAGGTCTAGGAACAGGAAGGGGTCCCCACGATGCTAGCCTCCGGGTGCTCCATCACCCCTGCTGCTTCCCTTAGCCAGGACACCCCACTGTCCACCATCCTTTCATTTCATCTCCCCACTGACCTCCATTCAAAGTGTCTCTCCGAGCTGTCTGAGGATAAAATAAGCCATCGTGTGTACCTGTAACACCCTCAGCCTGGCGTCCGGCGCGTGGTGAGTTCTCAGCACACCTTCATCATCATTATTTTGTAAATTTCCCTCACTAGCTGCAGGACCCTTGAAGGTGGGACCTGTATATTTTTATCTCATTTTAAAAATTTATCTCACTAGCCCAGCTGCTCTCAAAGACTAGATGCTCAATTATTCATTTAACAAACATTTATTGAGCACTGACCGGACTCTGGGGAGGCAGAGGTGAGAAAACTTAACCCCAGGAAGCTTCTGGTCTAGTGAGGGAGCCCGCAGCTATGGCATAATGACAAGACGGCCACCCAAATATTCATGGAGTGCCTCCCGGGGCCAGCCACCAAATACCAGGAGTACCAAGTGAGAGGGACACAGCCCCTGCCCTCAAGGCCCTGATGCTTTCAGGTTAGTGAGAGCTATGGGTGCTGTGTGCTCCTCTCTCTAAGCAGGTAGTTCTTATCTGATTCTCAGATCGGGTCTGGGGGAAGTTCTGGTAACTCTTTAGCTTTTAATCCCTGCGTTCTTAATCCGGTGTACACATGTGAGCAAAAGGAAACGATAATCGTCACTTATTCTCTTTTAAACAAATTTATAAATAAATTTTGAACTACCTCCGTCAAAAAAAAAGTTAGTTTCTCATTACTCCTGTAACAAATTACCCCAGACTTAGTGGCTTAAGCAACACGGTTTCCCTGAGCCTCCGGGGGAGACTGGCTTCCTGGCCTTTTCTAGCATTACATGTCTTGTCTCTTGATCTCATATCACTCCTACTTCTTGCCTCTGTTGTCACAGCTCCTATTTCCTCTTCTATGGTCAAGTCTCTCTCTGTCTCCCTCTCTTTTCTTTTTTTTTTTTCGATCATGGCGTGCAGTATGCGGGATCTAGTTCCCCGACCAGGGATTGAACCCAGGCGCCCTGCATTGGGAGCACAGTCTTAACCACTGGACTGCCAGGGAAGTCCCCCTCTCTTTTTTTTAAACTTTCCTTTTTAAAATTTTTAATTTATTTTTAGTTTTTTATTTTTTGACCACGCCGCACGGCATGTGGGATCTCAGTTCCCCTGACCGGGATCGAACCCGGGCCCCCTGCAGTGGAAGCGCGGAGTCCTAACCACTGGACTGCAGGGGAAGTCCCTCTGCCCCCCTCTCCAAAGGACACGTGTGGTTACATTTAGGCCCCCCTTGCCCCCCGCCATCATCCAGGAGGATCTCTGCATCTTGAGATCCTTCATCACATCTGCAAAGTTCCCTTTGCCACGGCAGGTTGCAGAGATTAGGACCTGGGCGTCTTCGGGGGTCACCACCTGCCCACTGCATGCACGACCTACAGCCCTCCCAGGGCCCATTCCGTCCGCCACGTTTCTGTCTGTCCCTGGTGCCAGCACATGCTGATTTGCTTCATTCTTTCAGCCTAACGGGCACTTGCACAGCAACGGCCTGTTAAAACCACACCGGCAGCGTTCACAGGGAAGCAGTCAGCGTTCTGCGCTCCCCTGGGAGCCGAGAGGGGTGCTGGCTAGCTCTGAGAGAGTTCTGGACACGACTGAGCCTTCCCACTGCCAACACCCCCCCTCCAAGGCCTCCAAGTGCCCCAAGTCAGAGGTGGCTGGTGCAATGTGTGATGTGACACCAAAGCCGGGATGTGGGGACAAAGGTGGCATAGAAGCAGAGGTCAGGATACCTTCGGAAAAAGGAGATAAGTTGTCCTGAAAACATAGCCATGTGCATGCAGACCAATGGGTGCCTACTTAAAACTCAGTAGTTTCCTTACGTTTGACATTTACATTTATCATTTACGTAGCCTCATTTTAAGTATGCTGGTTAACTTTCACTTGCCCTTTCAGACCCTCCCTGCTCTGTGCATCAGGAGGCTGACCCTGTGGACTACATTTCCCAGGATCCTTTGCACTCTGATTTCCTGCTGGGTTCAGCCAATGGGAAGCACAGAGAGAAGACTGGAGGGCGGGAAGGGAGAGAGGTTGGGGTATTTCCCCCACCTCCCTTCCTGCCTCACTGTGATTAGAACAAGGGCTGTGTTCTCCTGAAAGTCGAGTCCTGTTGATGACCCCTCTCCTCCAGCTACAGCTCCCTCTGGGTTCCAGTAGCTACTCCTTCTCCACTCCTTCCAGCCTAAAGGTGGTAACAACTCCTTGTTTTCTCTAGCCCTGGACGCTGCAACATTTATTCTTGGTTTCCCTACACAGACCCTGCCTCCACCTTTGTAGACTGTCCCTTTGTTAACTCTCCCAATTATCCCATTTGAGGGCTGGGACTCATCCAGATACACTGAGCAATGATATTTGTGACATCACAGGCTTGAACACTAAAGATTAAAATAAAGATTGATTACTAAAGCAAAAACATACAGTGGCGTTCTACTTAAAATCATCTCATATAATATCATAGGTATTCATGGCACTCAGGGACATTGTCATGGAATAAGCCCTATTACAAGGATAATACAAAGCATGTTTGGCCTAACCATGGGGACCAAATTATCACACATCCTGAGGGAGTTGGGTGCAGCTTGTCAAGGTCAGACTGCACTAGAGATATGGCTTGGGGGAAAGAGAATGGAGGAAGGTGAAGTCGGTGTAAGTGCTCTGGGTACCACCTAAAATGTTAGGTATTTCAAATGGGAAACTTACCATTTTTGTAAATAATTACTTATATGATGCTGTAACACTGCACGACTCAGAATTCTTGCTTGCAAGGGACAGAGACCAACTACAGTGACTTTATCCATTTCCTAGACTGCCATAACAACGTACCCAAAACGGGTGGCTTAAAACAACAGGAATTTATTGTCTTACGATTCTGGAGGCCAGATGTGTGAAATCAAGGTGTCAGTAAGGCCATGCTCTGATGGTGCCGGGTCGGGGGGACCCTTCCTAGCTTCTGGTGTTTGCTGGCGACCCTAGGTGTTCCTTGGCTTGTAGATACGTCATCCCAGTCACGTGGCCTTATCCCTTTGTATCTTCACATCATCTTCCCTCTATGCATGTCTGTCCCTGTGTCCAAATTTCCCTTTTTTTATAGGGACTCCAGTCATATGGGATTAGGGCCCACCCTAATGACCTCATCCTAACTTGATGTCCTCTGTAAAAACCCAATTTCCAAATAAGGTGACATTCTGAGATACTGGGGTTAGTACTTCAACATATCTTTTAGTGGGAAGATATGTTCAACTCGTAACAGTGATTCAATTTACCCAAAAAATGGAAATTACTGGTCTGCATAATAAGAAAAATACCCGGAGTGTGTCTTCAGGTGTGGTTTGATCCAGGGCCCACTGCCTTCATGATTCGATCTCTGGCCCCCCCATCTCTCCACTCATTCTTAAGCAGTCTCTCTCCATGTGGGGACTCCAGGCAGCTCCAGATCCCTGCTCTCCCAGATGAGCAAAAAAAGCAGAAAATATTCTTCTTTCTCAATACTTCCAACAAATTCCTCAGGCTGACACCCAGCTGCCTTGCTGGGATTATGTGCCTACCTATGAACCAATCAGTGAGATCAGGAGGTGGGACAATACTGATTAGGTAGGCCTGAATCACATGCCCATCTCTGGGGAAAGGGGGAAAAGGGGAAAGGCAGGAGCCAGGTCCTGGCCGGCCTCACGGCCTAAGGGGAGGGGAGCACAGGTCCTCCAGGTGTGGTTCCCAGAAACAGCGAGCTTGGGAGCCGACCAGGACAAACAACAGGTACCTGCTAGGTGCCTGGAAAAAAAACGAACCCAGGATGAACACCTGCCAGTGGCTCACAGCAGTTATCGTGGGAGTCAGAGGTTTGCAGAGTTTTCACTGCCTACAGGATGCATAGCTAGCTGACTTCTGCCTTGCTAGAACTTTCTGGAAGAATGACTTTTTGCATTCCCAGGGGTGCGGATTCTGAGAAGGAGGTTAGCATGCACAAAGTGTATTAAGGTGGGCCCTTGGGATCAACCCCATGGGAAGGGAAGGGAGGGAAACAGGAGGGGCAGAGAGAGGGGGCAGCTTGTGAACCCACCACACGGGGCCTCTGGGGCTAGGAAGCCCTCCCAGAGGAGTCCTGTGGGCAGTGAGCTGTCCAGGGTTTTCCACTGGCCTTCCTCAGTCATCACAGGATTTCCCAACCTTGGGGCTGTTGACATTTGAGGCCGGATCACTCTTTGCTGCGGGAGAGCAGGATCCCTGGCCTCTACCCACTACGTTCCAGTACCGCCCCCTTCCCGGTTGTAACAACAAGAAGTGTCTCCAGATAAAGCCAAATGTCCCCTGGGTGGCAAAATCGCCCTGTTGAGAACTGCGGGGTCCTCAGACGAGGGCAGTTCCGGGGGATCGTCAGCCGGCAGAGGTGGGTCGGCACCTGCAGCCTTCCCGAGGGAGTCCCCGACAGCACTCCCCAAAGCTAAGGCAACAGGTCCCTCCTGGAGGACAGTCTGAGTGACCATCTTAGCCTCTACCCTAACAAGTTATCAGGAAAATGTTGATCGATTGATTGACTGAACTGCCAAGCCACGTAGCTCGCGGGATCTTAGTTCCCCGACCAGGGATGGAACCCGCACCCTCGGCAGTGAAAGAGTGGAGTCCTAACTGGATCCCCTACTGGATCGCCAGGGAAGTCCCCAGAAAAATATTTAATGGAGGTAAATAAAACAGTAAAACACCGTGTTCCCAACATGCAACTTGGGAAAAAATTAATCTCATGTGATCTCCTCCACAATCCATTGGGGGCAAATGCCCTGGCCCCTCACCTCACCCAGCACCTCTCCCACAGCCAGCCGGCTCTCTGGGCAGGGGCTGAGCCACCTTCTCCCCTACAGGGATTACACAAAGTGTGTTGGCACATTCAAAGTCTCCATGACCAGCCATGTTGGTTTGGCCTTACTAGCGATCCCCCTTCCCTGTCAATAGAACCTTGATTTTGTCCAGGTGCGGCCTTGGTCCCACCCTTGCCCCGCAGTTAAACCAATAGTGGAGTTCCGAGGCCTCTCCGGTTTCACAACTGGCCTAGGAGGGGTTACGTGGAGAACTCTAGCAATAGGGGAAGTGTGTCGGGCAGCTTTGGGAAAGATTTCCTTGTCTTTGCATAGGGCTGTGAGGAAAGGCTATTCACTCTGCTGCCTTTAGGGTTTTGTGACAGGATGGCTGGCTCACCAGCAGCCATACTGCACCATGAGGGGATGAGCCTAAAGATGGCAAAGCACAGAAATGGAAAGAGCCTAGGTCCTGTTTGACACCAAGTGGGCTTCTGAATCAACCAGCCCTGACACCCTCTCTGTCTTCCAGTGCTGTGACATAATACACACTTCTTCCTTGGAGAAGCCATTTTGAATCAGGGCTTCTGTTATCTATGGCCTCTTGATTCACTTGGAAAAGTCCTGGAGCCAAGAAATCTGTTTCCCTTCGTGTTACCCAATGTTTCTCGCACTTCTCTGAGCAGAAAAAAAAAAAAGAAAAGAAAACTTTAAAAGAACATTTTAAATCAAACCTTTTGATTTTCCTCTTTAGACAATTAGCAAATGTAGCAAAAGCTGAGATACTTGGCCTTGGTGGGTTCAAATATGGTTCCCTTACTGACCAGCAGTATGACCTTGGACAAGCCCCTCTCCCCCAGGAAAGCTTCTGGGCAGGGACTGATCGTTATCTTCTCAATATCCACCCTCCCCTTCTTCTTTAGCCACAACACATCAATTTTTATCTGGGCAACATTTCCTAGCCTCACTTGCATTTAGGTTCAGCTGTGTAGCTAAAGCTGGCCAGTGAGATGAAGGTGGAAGTGTTTCATGGAACTTCCAGGAAGGCTCCTTAAAGGAGAATGACTCAGTTGAAGGATGATCTCTTTCCTTCCTCCAGCTGCCTAGAATGCAGATGCGATGGCTGGAGCTACAGGAGCCATCTTGGACGATGAGGTAACTTTGAGGATGAAAGTTACACAGTAAGATGTGGAGGAGTCCAGGGCCTGATGCGTAATAAGTGCTGAATAAATGGGAGCTGTGATTTTATCATTAATATCTACAGGATCCAGGTTTTCCCTCCACTCTATTCTGCAGAACACAAGATGCTGTGTCCAAAAAAATTGATCTTTTGATACAATTGGGATATGTCTCCTACAGACACAGAATGTACATTTGATTATTAAAGGCCTTAGTAAGTCCTGTACTTTCTTTTTGTTTAACCCTGCATGTCCCAGATTGATTTGGGTACTAAACCACACCCTCCTATTATCTTTTATTTTAATTATACCTACTCCCATTTTCCTGAACAAACTCTAGGAAACCCTGATCTAGCCCAGAGGTTCTCGAACTTTACCGTGCACACCAATCACCTGAGGAGATGTTTAAAAGACAGATTGTGACTCAGCTGGTTTCTGGTGGAGCCTGAGATTCTGCATTTCAACAACCTAATGCTGATGGTCCGGGGATCGCACTTTGAGAAGCAAAGAGTACTAATGTCTCATACAGCATGTCTTCATCTTACTCACTTCTCAGGCAGCCCAGGTGTCATGGGGATGAGATGGGCTTCAGCCTGTCAAGGTCAGGTTCAAATCTCACTTTACTCTTAGAGCCGTGGGCTTTTTGTCCATGTTCCTTTACCTTTCTGAACCTCCATCCTGATGTATAAAATAACCCATTTCTCAGAGAGTGGCTGAGAAGGTCAAAGGAGGGAAAGAATGAACCAAGTAACAAGAATATCAACTAAACTGTCCCTTAGGTACAGATGAGGAAACAGGTTCAGAGAGGTTAAGCAACTTACCAAGGACACACAGCCAGGAAGTAGCAAATCTGACTCCAGATAAACTGCTTTGATTTCCTCATCAGAAGGTTGTGGTGAGGTCTGGGGAATAAGGCCAGCATTTTAGGGAATTCCAGGTGGGAATTGGTGTTAATGGTTATTTTTCTGCTTTCAGCCCCCAAAGGGTTTGGGCTCAGCAAGGCAGGGTCCCAGGCTGTCTGGCTGTCTAAGGATTGATCTCAGCCAGGAGGCTAAGGTGTCTCCATCCACTCTGGGTCACCGGGATCAACCTGTCAACTGCTGTGGAGTAGGAACAAGGCGTGAAACGCTCCCTTCCTCTTGGCCTGGGCCGCTGGTGAAATCATCTTCGAATCCCGGGATGAGCAAATGAGGTCATTCGGGCAGGCCCTGCGGCTGCCTGATCCGCCCTGCAGCCTCCGCTCGGGCCAGAGGATCCGTTCTGACAGCTTTGAGGTTCGGGTTCGCTGGCATCAGTCCCCACTGATGAGGCACTTTGGGGCTTTGTTCAAACCCCCCTTTCCTCTCTCATCCCAGACCTGGGATGGGAAATAGTGGTGCCGTGAGGGTAGAACGACCAACTCCACCCTGATTTGCTCAGGACTGTCCCTGGTGTAGCACCAAGAGTCCTGCGTCCCAGGAACCTCTCAGTTCCGAGCAAGGGGGGGCAATTGGTGACCCCCCCCACGGCGGGGACTGGGGGCTTTCTGTTCTGTTCCCGTGCGGGCAAGGCCGGTCCACCTGCCCTGTTCCCTTGCAACTTGCTGCTGTTTCTGCGATGGCAGAGCAGGGAAATGTGTGTCTTCCTGCCTGTGTATCTGTGCAAGTACCCCTCAGTCTTGTCTCCTTAGAATGGGGATGAGGGTGCTGCTCTCCTGGAGGAGCCGCCAAGAGGCTTAAAGGAGGTAAAGGTCACAAGGGACTCAGCAAAGCCTGTAAGCACCCATACAAGGCAGTGCTTCTATAAAAAAAAAATAACACAAGGGGGACTTGCTGACAAGGCCAAGCGCGTCCTGGGGAAATTTCTGCAAGTGGAGGAGGTCACAGCAGGAGTGGGATGTGGGTCATGTGTCCACGGTGTGCCAGGCGCCTGGGGGGCATGCAGTTGATTCATCTTGAGAACTACACAGTTGGGAGTATTATTGCCCCATTTTATAGATGAGGAAACTGAGGCTATGAGAGCCGTTGGCAAAGGTGGCTCCCTCTCCCCCTCTCAGCCGCAGCTCTCCTTTCCTGACGTTCTGGGAAAGGAAGAGACTGGGTCGTCTGTCCCCCGGCCCAATGCCGTCCAGTGCCCCAGAGACCTTCATGTGGGAGGGGCAGGACCATCTTGACTCTGCCTGGGGTGGTCCCCCAGCTCTTTCGAGGACCCCAGGCCTGGGATGCCCTCCCAGACTCTGCCGCCCACACCTATGACTCAACTTTGTGGGGCAGGAGCCTCAGTTTCTCCCTCCATGAAATGGGGATAATGGAGCCCTGAAGGCTGTTGAAGGGACTCACCGTGCTGAACCGCCCGGGTCTGGGCACCTTGGAGCTCATACGAGGGGCCAGTATGAGAATTCCGATCAGGGGACGCCATCTCCTCCCCGCAGAGGGTCAGGGTGTCTCTGTCATGCTCCCCAATGGCCAGCACGCCCCCCATATTCTGGTTGTAACGCCCCGCTTACTTGCCGGCCTCGCCCATGGGTCTGTGATGTCGGCAGAGCAGAGCCCTTCCTACCTCCCGCCAGGTCCCAGGACCAGCCCCCCCGAGCCTCGGCAGGCAAGCTGAATCCAGACACTGTCTCCTGGGGCCCCGTCCCCACCCTGCACTTCGGAGAGACAAAGCCACACGCCCACTTGCCACCCTGAATGGCCCCCCAGACCAGCCATTCTTTTTTTTTTATTTTTGGCTGCGGTGCGTCCGCGTCGCTGCGTGAGGGCTTTCTCTAGCTGCAGCGAGCGGGGGCTACTCTTCATTGCGGTGCACGGGCTTCTCATTGCGGTGGCTTCTCTTGTTGTGGAGCATGGGCTCTAGGCACGCGGGCTTCAGTAGTTGCGGCACGTGGGCTCAGTAGTTGTGGCTCGCGGGCCGTAGGGCACAGGCTCAGTAGTTGCGGCACATGGGCATTGTTGCACCGTGGCATGTGGGATCTTCCCGGACCAGGGCTCGAACTTGTGTCCCCTGCATTGGCAGGTGGATTCTTAACCATTGCGCCACCAGGGAAGCCCTAGACCAGCCATTCCTGAAGTGTGGCCTAAGGACCCCTGGGGGTCTGAGACCCTTTGGGGGGATCCACAAGGCCCTCGTTTTCCAGCCCCCAGTCAGTGAGCTGGCTTTGCTTCACTGCCTTCCACCAAGAAGACAAATGACAACAGGCTGGACGTGGAGCAGATCTGAAGATCCAGATCCCGGACATGAAAGAGATTTGCACAAACAGAAAACAAGGTCACTCCTGCCACATAGTTTTTGGCTTGAGACAAATCATTTTTATGACAAATCATTATTTGTCATAAAAATATATTATTGACATTAACATGTAATAAGTGTATTATCTTTCTTTTTGAGTGAATTAATAAATTCATGTTTTAAAATTTTACCAATCTCTAATATGAGAAATACTGAATAGCAGAACTCATATAAACAAAAGCTCTTTGCTTGGGGTCCTTGATAATTTTTAAGTGTCATGGGTCTGGAGACCAAAAAGTTTGAGGACCACTCCTTTAAACGATGGTCTCCCTTTGCTCCTTAAATTAAAATGGCTAACGGTTACACAGCACTTTCTATGTGCCGAGCATCTGCCTGGACATTTTGCATAGATATTTTTATATAGATGTGCACATAGGTATTAACTTAGTAAGACAACAGTCCCCTGAGGTGAGTTCTAGATGCTCCATTTTACAGATGGGGAAACTTGGGCTCAGAGAGGGGAAGTCCCCTGCCCGAGGTGAGGGGTAGAGGGGACTTGAACCCAGGAAGCTGGAGACTTAACCACTAAGGAGCCTTGCCTCTGGGGAAACCACACCCCACCCCCCCCATCCCTGCCACCAGGACCACCCCAGCTAGTCCGGAAGAGGCTGAGAATCAGGATCAAACCACCTGGAATCCTCAAAGTCGGCCCCACTCAGGAAGTCCTCCAGGGTTCACTAGCTGGATTTCCCAGAGTCTAAAGCAGAATGGGACTCCACCGGGGGTAACCCCAAGCCGAGCCTGTCCAGATTACCTGTTCCAGAAGAGCCTGGCCACCCCTCACTCGCTCCCTCCAGCTCCCAGCCTCAGGGGCTTTTCACCTGCTGTTCCTTCCTGCAGGCGTGCTTTTCCTGCACCATGGGGGCCCTTCAGCTCATTCAGGCCTGATGGGTCTGCCTTAGCAGCAGCCCCTCCTACCCCCATCCCTCTCCAACCCCTTTCTCTGCTATATATTTCCTTAGTAACACTTATCACCATGTGACATTATATTACATATGCCCTGGTTTAGGATTTAACGTCTGTCTTCCCTGTGAGAATCAAAGCGCTGTATAAAGAACCAGGCACAGCGACAGGTCCCACTGCTATTGAACGAGTGAATGAATGAGCAGAGGATTGGAACAGAAAAGTCATGCCAGGCTTAAGGGGCAGGCACCTCCTCTCCCCCCTCCCTGCCTGCCCCCCACCCCCAACCTGGGCCGATCGTGGCTGCGCTGATGGCAAAGGCTTGCCAGAGTTCTCGATTTTTCATAACAAGCTGAACATCAGATTTTTATGTAGCGTCTCCTGTTTTTTTAATTCACTAGCAACTTATTCAAATTACCAAAATGAAGAAACGGCTTGGTGAGCCAGACCTTATGTAGCTGAACGCAGTCAAGTTTGGCAAAGTGGGCTCCCCTTCCGTTGTAAGGGGAAGTGACATTTGAGCGGGGGTGGGGGGGCGCGGGGGGAGGAGGCGTAATAGGGGAAACTTAGGCACGGGCCAAGCAGGGGGGCTGGAGAAGAGGAACCCCGGGCCGAGTCGGGTGGGGTGGGGCACTATGAGCTGTCCCCACCCCGTAGACAGGCTCATACCCGTCACCCCTCCCTTCGGAAGTACTCCCACTGACCCACCCCTGGTCCCAGCTGGCTGAGAGCCGCGCACTTGAAGCATATGCGCGGAGTGTTTTGAGAAGGAACACACAATACACAGCAAATAAGGCTGCTTCTCCGTCTGGCCCGGACACGTCCCTGCACTCCGCCAGATGGTCCCCCATCCGCCTCCCCAGCTGAGGCCAGGGCTTTGTGACGCTCGGCTAGAGCCTCCCCTCCATCCCCCAAGAGGTGGCTGGGAACCTCTCTCCCCAGGGGCAGCTGGGAGGATTTTTCTTGGCCCACGGACAGGAAGGCTGATTCAGCTGGGAACCTTCTGGATTTATAACCCCACCGCTTCGTCCCCTGGTGACCTGGAGCCCCAGTGTGCTGGCGTTTACTGCTAATTGTTTTCAGACAGATGGCATGGCCCAGAGTCTAATTTCCCAGTCTAGGGGGCGGGGATGCTGGGGGAGGAGGCCATGCCCTTGACCGCTGCTTGCATTCTTGAAGAAAATGTTCTGGGTTGGGGGTGGGGGGTGGGCAGTGACAATGGTGAGGGCTTACAGAAGGGAAGCATGTCAGGGCTTTGGGAAGGGAATAGGGGAGGGTTTTTCTGTTTGTTTTAATATTAATTAATTAATTTATTTATTCTAGCTTCGCCAGGTCCTCTTAGTTGTGACACACGGGATCTTTTAGTTGCAGCATGCGGACTTGTTAGTTGTGGCACGCATGCGGGATCTAGTTCCCGGACCAGGGATCGAACCTTGGCCCCCTGCGTTGGGAGCGCAGAGTCTTACCCACTGGACCACCAGGGAAGTTCCGAGGAGGAAGTTTTTTTTTTGGGGGGGGGGCGGGGGTACGCGGGCCTCTCACTGTTGTGGCCTCTCCCGTTGCGGAGCACAGGCTCCGGATGTGCAGGCTCAGCGGCAATGGCTCACGGGCCTAGCCGCTCCGCGGCACGTGGGATCTTCCCGGACCGGGGCACGAACCCGCGTCCCCTGCATCAGCAGGCGGACTCTCAACCACTGCGCCACCAGGGAAGCCCCCGAGGAGGAAGTTTTGCAAGGAGCAAGTCAACCCTAGGGTTCAAGAGACTGATAAAGCTGGGTGAAGAACGCCCCCTTCTCCAGGAAGTCCTCCTGGATTGAAGTCTGCGTGGCAAGGAGAATCTCTCCTTTAGGGTTGGATTTAGGGATGGAAGGAAGTAGGAGATTTGTTGGGAGGGTGGAAGACCCGCCCACAACCTAATAAGCAGCCCTCACTTTTTAATATGATTGCAATATAATTCAAGGGCTTACAGAGTCATCATCATTTCACTGGATCCCATGAGTGCCAGGCACGAATGAAGATGCCAAATTACAAGTGAGAAAAAGAAGGTGGCCTCTGAAAGGGTAAGTGACTAGCCTGAGGTCACACAGTCAGTCCACAAAGATTCACTGAGCACCCACTGTGCCGGAGACACAACAGACAGCGGAGGGCAAGACCAACAACCTCCCTGCGCTCACAGTTTCCAGGTTTGCGAGAGGAGGCAGACATTCATTCACAAAAAAGTGAGTTCAGAAATAATAAGGACTGGAAAGAGATAAAATAGGGAGATGAGGAGTCAGGGACCTTAGGGGAAGGTCAGGGAGGGCTTCTTGGAGGAGGCAACCTTTGAGCTGAGCCTTGAAGATGGAGTAGGACCCAGACGTGCCTAATCTCAAGGGAGGAGCATTTCAGGCAGAAGGAACAGTAAGTGCAAAGACCCTGAGGTAGGAATGAGCTTGTTGTGTCCAAGAAACCAAATAAATAGCCAGTGTGACCACAGCAGGGTAAGAGTCATGGGAGGTGAAGTGTGGGATGTGGTGGGTCTTACATAAGAGCTGCGGCTCTAAAGCCTGTTGGCCAACATCACTGGCCACCAAACACATCCACAACTGAGTGAAACTGGTGAGCCAGAGATTATAACTCTATGTTCCGGCTAATGAAACCAGGGCCCCCTCTGAGAGGGCAAGTCCCAAGTCAGTCACCAGCTGACGTGCAAGAGAATTGAGATTTGAGTGGGTGTCCTGACTCCCTCAGCAAACTCAAGGCAGAGAAAATAAGCCTGGCTTCCATGGGAGGCTCTGCAGAACTTCTGAAATGCGTGCCAATTTTCTGTGTGTGACAGTTAGATTGAACAATGGTTGGAAATCTCTTGAGCCAGTGGCTGACACATAAGAGAAAACCCGACACTCCCTGGTGTAAACAGAGGAGAGAATTTATTGGGTCATGTAACTGGAAAGTTTCAGGGGAAAGTGACTTCAGGAATGGCTGGATCCAGGGACTCAAAGGTTCCAGGAGTCACTCTCTCTTCATCTCTCAGTCCTGTTTGCCTTTGCAGCCTCTCCCCAAAGGATGACAGAAGCACCCCAGGAGCACCTAGGATGATCAGCAGCTCAGCAAACTCCACATAGACAGAGCTTCTCTGCTGCAGTAATTTCAGCAAACGTTGCAGGGCTGACTCTCATTGCTTCCTTTCAGGTCAGATGGCCATCCCTGAGCCAATCACTGTGGTCAAGGGAATGCACTTTGCTGATTGGCCATCCCTAGAACTTGGGATGTGGAACCCCTCCTCCTTCTCACGGGCTGCAATTGGGAGAGAGATGGTCCCAAAGGAAAATGGAGATGCAAAAGCAAGAAACAGGAGGAAAGGACGCTGGGGAGGCCGAAGCAAGCATGCCCACTGCAGAGCTGGAGGGCGTCTCCTTCTGCGTGCCTCCTACGGCCATGTCAGTGTCAAGAGACTCCGCAAGACACAAAGACAATGGCACTGGCAGCCCACGCAGCCCTTGCCGTGTGGGGGCCCCTCCCCGCCAGAAGGCTGGCAGAAGGGGTGGGTTGTAGAAGCATCCCGGGGTGGCTGTTCACAGGCCTCTTTCGATCACTGACATCTGGCCTTGCAGTGGGACCTCCTCTCTTTATTCATTCAATAAATATTCACTCCTCATCTACTTGGTGCCAGGCACTGCACTCAGCCCTGGATATATAACCATGAATGAAACAGAAGAAAAAAAAAATCCTTCTCTCTGTTCCCCAAACATACCAAGAGATGGCCTGCCTCAGGGCCTTTGCACATGCTGTTCTAGCTCCCTTGCCACGTACTTCCCACTTCACTTGGCCTCACTCCTACTCACCCATCAGGTCCTAGTGAAACATCTCTGCTCTGGGAAGCCTCCTCTGGGCCCCTGGGTGAAGTCAAGCCCCCAGTTAAGCTCCCCCGCTCCATCTCTCCGTGGAAACTCTCTTGACACTCATCCCCTATGGAGGGAGAAGCAGAAAGGTGCAGTGGTTGGAGCACAGACTCTGGCACCACAGGCTGCCTGGGGGCAAATCTTGGTCTCTCACTGAAAAGCAGTGTGACCTCAACCAAGTCATTTAACCTCTCTTAGCCTGCTTTTTAGAATGAGGAGAATGATAATCCCACCCATAGAGGATTAAATGAGATACTATATGTCGGTCGGGTGCGTGGAACAGGGCCTGATACATCATATGTGATCAACAACTGCTGCTGTGGTCATCATGTGGAATTACTTGGTTACTGGACATCTTCCTTGCCAGGCTGCAGCTCCAGAGAGGGCCGGGCAGGGCTTTGCCTTGGGCGTGGTTACCCCTGGTTTGCAGGTGTACCTGGTGTTGCACGCGAGGTCTGGACGGGAAGGGAAAACTCAATCATCACATGCAAACCGGACAGATGTTTTGCTCTCGGAGACCTGTGGACCCTCCATGCGACACCCCAGGGGTTCCCCTCTCCCCTCCCAGGCCCCTTACTACCGGGGCTCATCTGAGCCACACCCTGCCCCCACCCCAGCCTCCTCTAACGCCCAAGTGCAATTAAGCCAAACTTTTGATCTAAGATATTTATAAAGGCACTAAGAATGTCCTCTAACATCAGCTTATATATTCTTAATCTGCCGTTAAAGTGATTTAAAATGGAGCTCGACAGACAGGCATGATGAAAATTAAAAGTCTCCATCGCCTCGCGTCTGGCTGCGGTGCCCCTACCGACAAGGACTCGGGGGCGGGGGGGGGCTGGGCACCTCCACCCCGCTGTGTGCCAGGCTCTTTCTCCAGGGCTGGGGCCGCCGGGGGGGGGGGTCTGGGGAAGGAGCCACCTGGAGGGGCTGCGCACGCGGCCTAATGAACGGTGACATCTGGTCGTCTGTTTAATTAACGAGCCGCTCTCGCCGTGGCAGGACATGGGGACCATGTCCTCTGTGCTTGCAGAGGGGAAAAAAAAAAAGCTCAGGGAGAGAGGACTGCAAATTTACAGAATGATTTTGTTTCCTGCCTCCTTTTAGAAACCAGAGAATGGAACCCGGCTCCTCTCTTTCCTTTTCTGCAAGACAATTTCCTGGGACTCATTTCCCAAGTACCCTGGTGGGTGGACCAGCTCCCAGCCCATTCTTCTCCCTCCTCCCCACCTGCGGCCTCCTCCCACCCAGCCCCTTCCCAGGAAAGTCTGAAATGAATGAAGGTCACAGGCACGTGGGTCTGCAGCTTCCTCCAGGCCCGGCCTGAAAAGCAGTGGGTCAGCAGTGAATTGAATCTCCCCATGGTCAGTTCTCTCTTCCATAAATGCCTCTCGGTTCCCCTCCACCCACTGGCAATGTGCTGCCACCTAAGGAGATGGCAACCCTGGGCAGGGGGAGGGCTTTGGAGATCTCACGGTCCAGGACGGGCCCACCAGGTGGTGGCCTTGGAGAGCACAGCCCCGTCTGCAGGAACGTGTGGTGGTGAGTGTAGGGTCTCCGCAGGGATGGATCTGCCCTCCTATCTCCCCAGGAGATCTGCCCCCAAGACTGGCAGTTCTGACCGTTCCCAGGAAGATGCTCATAGAGGTTTCTCCCTTCAACACCATGGAGATTTGGGTCTGGAGTTCAGGTGGGAGAGAATGATTTTGGATGTGCCTAGGTCCCTTTGAGACATCTGAGTGGCAATACTGAGTACACAGGTGGATAGAGACAGAAACGTGGGACTCATTGACACGTGGGTGGGCGCCAGAGCAGTGGGGGAGGGGGACTATAGAATGGGGAGGGGACAGGGTTCTGACAGCCTTGGGCATCTCCCCGGAGGCGGAGAACAAGCAGCGCGAGACACAGACCCTCAGATGTTCTCCCGCGACGGATCCCTGTCATTTTCTGGTGTTCAAGCCCCTGTGTAATCCTCTCCCCTTGTATGTGGGCAGGTTCTCAGGCTTGCTTCTCCCAGTAGAATAATTCTTAAGATCTGCAGCCTGGAGGGCACTTAATAGCCAACAGAAGAGCTCTGCTTGGGCAGAAGCAGTTCAAATCCCAGGAGGAAGAAAGGAAACTGGATTGCGTGTAGTTTCTGAGCGGTGGAGGCGAGTGCAATCCACACCCCAGGCCGAGGACCGGCCCTTCCCGACTCAGCAGCGGACACGTGTGGGAACCCCCAGGTGAGGCCTCCGCCTTCCCCGGCAGCCTCTGTCTCGTCTAGGGTGGTGGGCCTGGGGCTGGCGGGCAGCGAGCCCAGGAGGCCCCCGTGCCACACTCCACCGCTGAGCTGGGGCTTCTGCCCTCGCAGCTGGGCTGACCTCCTGCAGGCGGGCCTCCGTCTGAACAAGGGCCCAGTGTGTTTCCCTAGGCGAGGATTTGGCTGAGGTTAGCCCAAGAGCCTGGTTCAGACAGGAGCCCTTTGAAGGCAGCATGAATTGGGCTCAATGTCTCCATCCAGCTGAGACTGGAGGTGGGGGGCAGGGGCCCAGCCAGAGCGGCTTCCAGAAGCCCTCTCGTCCAAGGATGAGAAGAGGCTTGGCGTCCATGCCCATCTCCGGTCCCGCGGCGGCATCCTCGTGCAACAACACAACCACTGCAGCAGCGATTCCCACAGCCTCTGCCAGGGCGAGCCCCGAGCAGGAGAAAGATGGTCCTGGACAAACATGTGTGATTTGTGACACTTATGCATTTATTTCAAGGTGTACTAGATAAAAGGCAGCTGGCCCATCCCATCAGCGCTTTCTCAGAGTTTATTGCTTTGTGCGAGGTGACATCTATTGACCCTTAAAAAGGGGCTTACCGGGAACTACCCAAATGGCCACCAGCAGTGAATAGGTGAGTGAGCTGTGGTACGTCCACACAGTGGAAAGCTGCTCAGCAAAGTAACGCCATCCTGGTCTGCACACCAGGATCTACATGTGGAGGGCTGGGGATGGAGGCCATTCTTTTCTTGTTTTCTTTTTGGCCGTGGGATCTTAACTCCCCGACCGGGGATCGAACCCAGGACCTCGGCAGTGAAAGCACCGAGTCCTAACCACTGGACCGCCAGAGAATTCCCTGGATGCCATTCTTAAAGGAGGAAGATGCTGAGCCTGGACGTCGCGTGGCAAAGGGGCCAAAACACAGGCTTCTCTAATGCTCCACCCCTGTGCTGGCATGCAGTCTGTGTCTCTATCAAGGCAATTGTCCCCAAGAATGTCCCGCATCACTCCTAACCCATCCATTGTCTGACTCTTATCCAGATGAACTCATTTCTCTCTCGGCTTCCCTTGGCCCTGCCTCTGGCCTCTTCAAGCCACTCCCTCCCCCACCCCCGGGCACAAATTAACCTTCCTAAAGTGCTGCTCTGATTGAGGCTCTCCCCACTGCTCGAGCACCTTCAGTGGCTCCCTAGTGCCAGGAGAATAAAGATCAAATTCCTCAGCCTGGTGTTTCACGTTCCCAGGATCATCTGAGCAGCCTTTTGTCCTACATCACACACCATCCACAGCAGCTAATTTTACGCTGTTTCCTGAACGTACCCCACAGATTCTCACATCTTAGTCTGCTCTTTCCACCTCCAATGCCCTTTCCCACCTCCCTGACTGTCAGATCCTGTCTTTTTTTTTTTTTTTTTTTAAGATGCAGCTTAAATGCCACGTCCTCCTTCCTGGTCAGAATCAAACACACCCGCCTTCATGGTTTCACTGCCCTGCATCTCCAACCTGAACACCCTTATCCATTTTTCCTTGGGCCGTAGTGAGTCGAGTTCCACTCTCAGGGGATCAGGATTCTAAAACAATCACTTGAGGAGGGCAATGCTTAATCCAAAGGAATTCTGCTCTGATGGTGAAACTTCAAGCACCCGTGATTACAGAAGAGGGCATGGCGTGGATGAGGGGGGCCCTTCCTGTAAAGCGCTTAGACCAAAGCCCACAAACTCCAACAATTAGCGTTGAGGAGAGATGCTGTGAGCTGATGTTTGTAGGGAAGGTATCACAGAAAAGGAAGACTTGATCTGGACACGGAAGGTGGATGGGACTCAGGGAGGTGGCATGGTTCTGGGGAAAGAATTTGGAATTTGGACTTAGATAGGCTTGGACTCAAATTCTTCTTCTGCCTCATTATAGGCCAAGAGTCTTTTGCTTATCCTAGAAACCTCAACTCGAAATGGCCTCAGTTAAAAAGAAAAGATATTGGCTTTTATAATGACAAAGTCCAAGGTAGGGCCAGCTTCAGGTATGGCTGGATCCAGGGGCTCAAGCACTGAGCTCAGGATGCTATCTCTTTCTGTCTCGTGGTCATTTTTGTCTATGTTGGCTTTATTCTCAGGTAGGCCTCACCCTCAAGATGGAAAAGGCATCCAGCAGGCTCAGCTGAACATTCATGATGGTTAGACACCCCAAAAATTCTCTCTTCCCAACTGTTCTAGGATTACCTCTGAGTGGACCAAACTGGGTCACCTGATGGTCCCTGAACCAATCACTGAGGCTACAGGTTTGGAAAATTCTGATTGGCCATGCTTTAGTCACACGCCCATCTATGGACCAATGGGTGGAGTCAGACTAACCCCAAACCACATGGTCTGAGGTGAGGGAGGGGTCATCTTCGAGGAAATGCAAGGACAGTGACCAGAAGAGGCATCCAAAGCTACCGATGTTCCCTAAAACTGCTGAACAGCTGTGGGAACTTGGGCAGGTGCCTTAGACTTTCTGATCCTCAGAGCCCATGGTTGTGGAATGGGAATATGGCAGGCCGACCGCAAAGTGGAGTTGTGGAGAGTTAATGTGCGGATGTTAATGGAAGCAGCGAGCGCTCACCAGGTGCCTGATGAAAGTCCACAGAATCAGAAGCTGGGAAGGATCTGGCCTGGAATCAGAGCAGGAAACGGTGGGAGCGGCAGTGTATTTTACAAGGTGGCCACAAGTTCTTCCATCTCACAAGCTATCTTTGCAATATGAAGTTGTCACTCCTGCAGTTGAGAGGCGGGGTCCATGTCCCTCCTCTTGGCCAGGGCTGTGGCTATGATGGACGTGACACTATGTGACTTCTGAGGCTAAGTTACGGAAGGTGACACAGCTTCTTCCTGGCCCTCCTGAGATACTTTTTCCTACATGTTGTGAGGCCGACATGTTGTGAGGAAGCCCAAGCTGCCCGAGGAGGCCACAGTCCCAGTTGAGGTCCCAGCTGATAACCAGCATCTATTGTGTGAGTTGCAAGATGTGTGAGTGAGCAAACAGCAAGATGACCCCAGCCCCAGGGACCATGTGACTGCAACTGAGACCTCAGTTGCAACTCGGACCCCGCCTGAGACCACCTAGCCGAGCCTCGTTGATGCCAGAACCGTGACATAATAAAATCATTGCTGTTGTTTTATGCCACTAAGTTTGGGGTGGTTTGTTACATAGCAACAGATACTGGGAAGAGTGAGCTAGTCGGAGGGATTGTGGGTGGAGGCTCTCATGGGGAGCTATTATTTGTCTGATTGCACAACAGAATCTGTCTCCAGAGCTCACTCACTCCCATGCCTGGGTTAATGCTAGTCTGTCGCGAGAAAAAAAGGAGAGGCCACGCTTGAGTCCCCCGAGGCCCCTGAGCTGCACACAGCCCTGTGAATGCTGGCAGAAGTTGGCTCAGCCATACCACTCGGTACTTGCTGTGAATTTCCCGGGACAAAGTGGTGGCCCACGTGCTTTGGGACAAACTGTCCTTTACAGTGTTGGTCCTTCCAGAAGCTCAGGCCCAGCCCGCTCTCACTGACTCGTGAATGGCACTTGTCACCTTCTGAGAGTGGAGGAGTGGGGAAGCAAATTAAACCCTTGAAGGCGAACTTGCTAGATGTTTGCATAACCCAGGCTGGAGAATTTCCTTTTGCTGAGATCGGAGGAGGCTGAATTGCAATGGGTCCCGCACTTTTCAGCCCCATTCTGCTCTGCACTCCCTCACTCAGGTCCTGTGGGACTTCCTGGTTCCCATTCTGTCCTCCTACCCTGGGCAGGTCACCTCTGAAAGAAGGGAGATGATGTTGAATGTGAATTGTACCCGGGTGGCGTCTACACAGATCAGGAGATAATCCAGCTAATTGGATCCTTTGAAGCTTACAAGGAAACATTCCACTCTGGACCTCAAATGCCCAAACTGCTGCCACCCACACACACACACACACACACACACACACACACACACACACACTCCCGGGGCATTCAGGCATCCCCGTGCAGCTCTGCCCCATCCCCCCTGCAGCACTCATGGGACCAGTTCCTGCCCTCTCCACACCTGAACTACCATTTGCTTAATTCTTTAAAATCAACCACTTGCTTTTTCTTTAAGAAAATACATTGACTTAAAAAGGACACCTTAGATTACCCCATAATTGGAAAGCCAATATCACATGTCATAAACAGAAGGTGACCGTGAAAATAAATACAAGGACACGAAGGGATCACCAAAATCTGGCTTCCATCCTGCTGCCTGACCAGATGAATTTTTTTTGAGATGGAAACTTTCTCTTGCTCTGTTGTAAAGATAACTGAGCCAGCCTCAGTGAGCCCCGTCAAAGACATATCAGCACCCCGTGGAGACTTTCTCCTTCAAGTTGGCAGAAGAATGGAAAGGAGAAAGGGAGTGACTTTCTTGTCACTGAGGATTATTTAATGCTGTGTCTGCATCCACCCCAGGTCCTCTCAACCACTGGGGAAGGAAGGTTATGATGGTGAATGCTTAAGAAGAGCTTGCTGTGGGCTTGAGTCAATTCCAGGACATTCAGTGCACTATCTCATTTAATCCTCAACAACCCTATGAAGTAGAAGTAGGTGCTGTTATCATCCTCACATGGGACCCAGAGAGGTTAAGTAACTTACCAAAGGTCACACAGCCAGTGAGTAGTGAAGCAGGGATTTGAACCCTGAGCTCCCCAGCTCACTGCCTGGGAAGCACAGGTCTACACCCGTCAGGTCCAAGGACAATTGCTTGGAGTCTCTGTACTGGGTTGAATAATGTCCTATCCAACGCCCCCTCCCAAATTTGTGTCTACCTGTGAAGGTGACTTTATATGGAAATAGGGTCTGTGCAGATAGAATTAAATTAAGATGAGGTCTTATTGCAGATGAACGGATAAAGATGTGAGATACACACACACACGCGCGCGCGCACACACACGCACACACACCCGTACACAATGGAATGCTACTCAGCCATAAAAAAGAATGGAATAATGCCATTTGCAGCAACGTGGATGGAACTAGAGATTATCATACAAAGTGAAGTAAGTCAGACAGACAAAAACAAATATCATATGATATCACTGATATGTGGAATCTAAACTATGGTACAAATGAACTTACTTCCAAACCGAAACAGACTCACAGGCACAGAAAACAAACTTATGGTGACCAAAGGGGAAAGTGGGGGAGGGATAAATTAAGAGTTTGGGATTAGCAGATACAGACTACTATATATAAAATAGATAAACAACAAGGACATACTCTATAGCACAGGGAACTATATTCAATATCCTGTGATAAACCATAATGGAAAAGAATATATATATACATATATATATATGTATATATATATATAACTGATTTCCTTTGCTGTACACCAGAAACTAGCACAATATTGTAAGCCAACTATACTTCAATTAAAAAAAAAAAGATGAGCTCCAATGACTGGTGTCTTTATAAGATATGGAAATCTGGACACAGTGATACACAGAGGGAAGACAGCCATGTGACCATGGAGACAGATATGGGAGTGATGGGGCCACAAACCAAGGAATACCCAGGAAGCTGGCAACCACTAGAAGCTGGAAAAGACGTGGAAGGATCCTCCCCTAGAGCCTTCTGCAGGGGAGCACCACCCTGCCAACACCTTGATCTCAGGGTTTTGGCCTCCAGAGCTGTTAAGAGAATACGTTTCTGTCTTTTAAGGCATGTAGTTTGTGGTAATTGTTATGGAAGCCCCAGGAAATGAATACAGTCACTTTGGCCAGTGTTTGGGGGGAAATGTCTCCCAAAAGGATGAGAGTCTCATGGGAAAGGGGCCTGGAGTTCGCTGCAGGAGGTCTCTTGTTTTTTTGTTGGAAAGGCTGAATTCCCAGCTTTCCCCACCTGCTCTGACACCTGCTGGGGCAACCTGACCTTCCCTGGTCCTCCTACGCTTCTCTTGCTGTGTGACTTTGGGCAAGTGGCTTAACTTCTCTGAGCCCCCAATTCCTGTCATGGATTTAGCAAGAAATAGACCCCCGGGAGGCAGCTCTTATATCTCAGTAGATTTAGGCTTTAGGACTCTTCACCATTTGGAGTTACCTCATCTGTTGGTTTGCCTGCTTGTGTCTGTCTACACCAGTGCTGTCCAGTGGAATTTATTTTATTTTTTATTTTACTTATTTATTTAGTTTTGGCCATGCCACACAGCATGGGGGATCTTAGTTGCTGGACCAGGGATTGAACCCGCGCCCCCTGCAGTGCAAGCACGGAATCCTAACCACTGGACGGCCAGGGGATTTGCTAAACAATGCAAATGTATTCCCTTACAGTTCTTGAGGGCAGAGGTCTGCACTGGGCCTTACTGGTCTGCAGTCAAGGTGTTGGCAGGGCTGCACTCCTCTCTGGAGACTTGGGTGCCGAGTGGGAGGGAGGAGAATGTGTTTTCTTGCCTTTTTCAGCTTCCAGAGTCTCATGGCCCCGTATCACTCTGACGTCTGCTTCCATTACTGGATCTTCCCCAACTCTGACCCTCCTGCCTCCTCTTATGAGGACTCTTGTGGTTACACTGGGTGGCCCCTCCAATAACCCAGGACGATCTCCCTTTTCTGAGATCCCTAACTGAATCACATCTGCAAAGTCCCTTTGTCATGTAAGGTCACCTATTCACAGGTTCCGGGGATTAGGACACAGACATCTTTGGGGGCCATTATTCTGCCCCCCAAACCCCACGTGGCTAGTGGCTACCATACTGGACAACGCAGGTCTGGACCTTCCGTTCCTAGAGGATTTGACACCGATGTGTCCCCTGAGCCAGGCACACAGTAGGTGCCCAATTAACATGTTCAATTAATGAAATTTGAATACCGCCTCTACAGCATGTTTGTTGAAGGATGTGCTGGCTTTAAACTCTTAAGTCCAAGCTAAACTTTGCAAAATGGAGACCTGCATTCTGGTGCCTCTAACAGAGCCTAGGCTACTCCTCGGAAATGCTTCTTTTCCCAGCTCTACTGTGTGACCTTAAGCAAACCTCTGTGCATCTCAGCATTGAGTTCCTCATCTGTACAGTCCTGAGAAACAGCTACCAAAAGCCTCACAAGAGAAAAGAAAACCGAGGCACAGAGAAGCTAAGGGGCTGGCCCAAGGGCAAGGTCATGAGGAAGGGGAGGAATCTGTTCCAAAGTCCGGAATGCACTTCAGAAAGAGGGTGTGAGAAACCAGTAGAAAGGCTTTCTGCGCCATCTGGGGAAGAAAAGATAGCCTGGACCAGGGGTAGAGTCAGTGACTGACTGACTTCTTAAATGCTGTGCTATCTGCCTGGAGAGTTCTAAACTTTTTCTGACTGTTGAACTCCTACTCACCCGTCAAGACCCAGTTCAAATGTCCCTTTTTTAAGGAAACTGTCCTTGACTCCCTGAACCCACCTCTAATCTAACAAAAAGAGCCCAAGATCCCTGGACCTCCCACAGAAACTGTGCTGCCCCATCACAGTCCAGATATTTTAAATCACCTGCCTAAAACTACATGGGCCAGCAAGTGACAGATCTGGAACATGAACCCAGGTGATCTGGCTCCAATGTCTATGCTGTCATGAGGCTATACATACACATTCAGCACACACACACACATCCCTAACTGCACACATATAAACACATGTACACACATCCATATATACAAACATGCACATTCCACACACACACGTATGCACATCACATCTATAAATACATGCATGTACACACAACACACGAACATACACAGTCCTATTCTTTTGCACATGTGTGACCATTGAATGCATGTGCGTACATATGTGCACACACCCCATAGACATGCAGATAGACCAGACGCGCTCGCCCCTCGCACAAGTTTGTTCCCCGGCACACACGCATACAACATGCTAGACCATGCACCAGCCCGTAGGCGTGTACACACAGGCGTGCAGGAAGCCCACCTGCCCACACACCCCTACATAGGGGCCTACACCTAAAAATAAAATCTAACGCTTACCACTGGGACAGCACGGGTAGGCACACACGAATACATGTGTGTGTAACGCTCACCACTGGGACAGCACGGGTAGGCACACACGAATACATGCGTATGTAACGCTCACCACTGGGACAGCACGGGTAGGCACACACGAATACATGCGTATGTATCCTCACACATCTAGCTAAAAATTCACGTGTACCATAAACTCAATCACAGACAGAAAAATATCTAACTCAAATATGTGAACTGGAATATTCAAAATTCCACCTTCCTCCCGTGTACCCCCAGACATGCAGATGCATACTCGGGTACTTGCCCAGGCTCCTGTTCTCTGTCCCCAGGCCCCGCCCTGCCCACCCTCGCCAGGGTAGGAGGTAGCAGGCAGCACGGTGTGTGTGCTGGGAAGAGGGATGGGTCCAGCCCCAGCCCTGTCCTCAGAGCCCACCTGGCCTGGTCCTTGTCTCCCTGATCACACTCCTTCTGACCCGTGCACCACCCGGCCCATGCTGGGTCCTGGGGCCAGAGGCAGACCCAACACACTCCAGGGGCCCCAGATGAGGCCCAGAAATCTGGGAGGGGACAGGGACCCCTCCACCCACCCTCGAGCCCGCGCCCGCTGGCCCCGCTGAGCAGAGAGGAAGAGGAAGCACAGCATGGGCCGGTGGGGAACGGGGGGGCGTCGGCACAGACAGCCTTCTGCGCGGCCAGATGGCCAGCCATCTGCAGTCCCCTCCTTCTCTGCCGTGGTCGGGCCTGGTGCCGGGGCGAGTGGCCTCGGAGCTGGCCGAGCACGGTGGAGATGTGTGCTGCCTGCCACGCCTGGCTGCTGTGGCCCAACCTCTCCCCGCATAGTGCAGGCACCTCTGTTCTGGAAGATTCTGGGGCTTCGGAATCCAACCCCTTCATCCAACCATTCATTCATTCCCCAAACACCAAGTGCCTACTAGGTGCTGGTCCTAGATATACAATGACAAATAAAACAAATATTTGTTGAGTACCTATTCCTCTTGCTTTCTGCTCAGCTGGACAAGTTGGGGTCTCCAGGGTGGAGCGAGGGGTGCCTGTCCCCTCCCAGATTTCTGGGTCTCATCTGGGCCCGCTGGGTCTGCCTCTGGTCCCAGGATCCAGGCACTTTTCTAGGAATCAACAAATTTGACAACAAATATATATTAGACACCTACTCTGTGTCAGTCACTAGGCTGATGACAACAGCGAGCAAACAAATGTGCATTGAGCACCTACTATGTGCTGGGAGCTGTGCTAGGCACGGGGAATACAGCAGTGAACAAACTAATTATTTGTTGAACACCTACTACATGCCAGGCACTGGGGAGACAGTGGTGACCAAGAAGGACAAGGTCTCTGCCCTGACCAAGTTTGCAGTCTCCGGGGCAGAGGGGACGGATGAGCTATAGTGAATACATGAAAAATAAGGGGTGAGGGAAGGACAGTGGTATTCTTATCCATTTGATCATTTTAGATGGGCAGTCAGGGTTGCCTTCTCTGAGGAGGTGACATGGAGCAGAGCCCTGGGTGGGGCAAGGAGTCAGCCCTCAGGCTCCCTGGGGAAGAATGTTCTGGGCTGAGGGAACAGCCAGCAGAAAGTCCTGCAGTGGGAACGGGCTTCATGTGCCCGAGACAGCTGTGGGGAACCAGGGCCCCTGGGCCAGAGCAGGTGAGCCCAGGGAGGGGCAGGGGTGGGAGATGGGGGGTGGGTGGGGCCCTGGTGGGGAGTCTGGGGAAAGTGAGGCCTGGGAAGAGACCCCAGGGATTTCGGGGGGGTGGGGGAGCAGTGAGCATGTCAGGTGGCAGTGATATCCCAACATCCCAGCATCCTGTGCAGAAGTTCTCCCTGGGGCCAACCTCCATGAGGGCTGTATCTGCATTGGTCCCGGTAAGTCTGGGAAATAAGCACCAGGATGATTCCCATTTCACAGACCGGAAGGTGGAGGCACATGGGAACACTGCGGTCCAGGGCCCGCATCTCACTGGAGCTCCTGATGCTTCCAGAGCAAGCGAAGGAGACGCCCAAAGCCCACGTGGGCCCTACCCATCACCCCTCCCAGTCAGTGCTGCCCCAGCCGTGGGCTCTGACGGCAACGTCCCCAGCCGACCCCTCTGCTGGCGCCTGAAGCTGTCAGCCCTGATTCCCCGTGGGCTTAGTCACCCCATACAAGTGACATTTATTTATTCCCTCGCACGGAGTGTGGCGAGAATTAATTATTCAGCGCCAAGGAAGCACTTTGAACATAAAAAGTACTGAGGATGACCGTGACATTACAGAGAATAATGTTCCCTCCTCATGCCCGCCTGCAGGTCTGGGTGCCTGAGCTGTCGCCTTCCATGGTCCCCTGACCACCCGCCCCCCCCGCCCATGATGGGGGCGGAAACCCCCTGCATGGGGAAAAATGATCTGAGCTCAGAATTTCTTTTCTATGCAAGCAGGAAGGAAGAGAGGGAAGGAAGAAGGAAAGGAGGGGAGGAGGGGAGAGGGAGAGAGGGAAGGAGGGGGAGGAAGAAGGAGAAAAAGAGAAGGAAAGGAGGGAGGGGAGTTTCACACTTCATATTTTTTAGCTGCTCTGTGAGTTACGAAGGTGGTACAGAAGTGAGTCGCGATGATACAGTTACAGTTTATAAGGCACTTGCTCTGTGTTATTTTCATGAGGTCTGCAAAACAGGGTGGTTTCTCAGAGCAGAGAAAGGGTTGCAGCCCCATTTTACAGATTGAGGAAACTGAGGCTCTGGAAGGAGCAGCAAATACCCACCTCCCACAGCTTGGCCACAGTGGCCAGGAGCGAAACCTGTGAAAAGGAGTGTCGGGGGCTGACCCCAGGGGCTGTCCGCCGAGAGTTCTCACCTCTGTCAGGACAAGCCCCAGCTCCCTGGGCACTGGTGTCCCCTGGGCACACAACACCAGCCCTTGAACTTGAGCCTGTGCCCTGCTGCCACCCTGAGGATCCATGCATCCCGCCTCCCCCAGCCGGATGCCAGAAGGAAGGAGGCGAGAGGGGAGATCTTGCCGGGGAGGGGAGCGAGGTGGTGGGGATACAGAACAGCTTGCCAGGGAGCTTGAAGTTTGAGTTGATTTAATATTTACCCCAAAGAAACCCCATCAGGCAGAAGAGACAGCTGGAGACCAGCAGAGCTGAGTTTGCTGTAATTGCCAAGTGAGATGGTCTTTGTTCCTACCTTCAGAGGGAAAAAAAGGCTGCAGGCCACACTTGACTCCCCCCTCTAGGCCAGAGCTGAGCAATCCTAGTGGAGGTGGAGAACAGGGTCTCTGGGCCACCTGCACGCTTCTTTCTGGGGGTCCCAGCCGTGCCGTGATTCATCACACACCGCAGTGGCCAGAACCATGCCTGCATTCAGTAGGGGCCCAGTAAATGCCTGCTCGTGTGTCCCGGGTGTCATCTGAGGGCCCCTGTTCAGTGAAATAGAGAAGGACTGGGGGAAGCAGAGGCCTTGCTGGGACAGGTGACTTCGGCTCTCTGTGCCTCAGTTTTCCTATCTGTAAAATAGGAAATAGAACAACACCACAGACTAATGAGGATTCGAGGACCTGTTCCCAAAGTGCTGACCTCCCTGGCCGTCCAGTGGTGCCTCCGAGGAAGACGCCACACTTCCACTGCAGGGGACACGGGTTCGATCCCTGGTCAGGGAACTAAGATCCCACATGCCCTGCTGTGCAGTCAAAAAATTAAAAATAAAAATAAAGGTAAAAAAATAAAAAGAGCACCTGGTACGCAGCAAGTGTTCTTTAAGGCGGAGCTACTGGGTGGGACCGATCCAAGCAAAGCCCCTGGCAGACAGGCGGTCTTCACAGCTAGATTCAAAACCTCTCACCCGTTCCAACCTCCTGGACAGATAAATGGCATAGGAAAGGGGGCGGGGTTCCCTGGTGGGAAGGAGGCTGCTGGCCTCAGGACGCCCTCACCTTCCCCCCTGCCCACTCCCAAACCCGCTCAGATTGCAGGATGCTCTTCCTGTTAATCAGGCCTCAGGGGTGGCCCTGACGCTTCCCTGTGTGGCCGCCCCCCTGGGTCATCACTGAGTGATGTAAGTCACTCCGGCTGTAAGTCAGGGGGCTGCGCATGGGCATGGAGGTCCCGCAGCCACCTGGCTGCCTTCAGCCAGGGAGGTGGGTGGAGACCCC
The DNA here is from genome assembly GCF_949774975.1 of Lagenorhynchus albirostris. NCBI lineage: Eukaryota > Metazoa > Chordata > Mammalia > Artiodactyla > Delphinidae > Lagenorhynchus > Lagenorhynchus albirostris. The sequence continues at coordinate 82,973,505 of NC_083108.1, forward strand.
ACAGGCTCCTTGGACAGCTGGGAACCTGCTGGAGGCTGCTGCCATGGCAACAGTGCTGGTTGCCCTCACTCCGCGTGGGCCCCATCCTGCCTCTCCTGGGCACTGACTGAGTGGGCTGGGGCTCAGCTGGTTACCCCTCCCTCCTCCTCCCCCAGGGGTCACGCGGGGGTCCTGAGAGCTCCCTGCCCACTTGCTACCCCAGCAGAGCAAAGCCAGCTCTAAGACATCCCTCTCTTAATAATAACTAATACCAGCTGACATGTATTGAGTACTCAGCTCTGTACAAGTAGTAATGACTTAATTATCATGATAACCCATTTAATAGATAAAAAGACTATAGTCCAAAAGGGCAAAATTGCTTGCCTAGGGTCACATGACTAGTGAAAAGCAAAGCCAGGGCTTGAACCCAGGATGCTGGCCCCGGAGTGCCATTGCATAGTATAATGCAATGGTTAAGATACAGACTCTGGAGTGAGACAAGCTGTGTGAGCCTGGACAAGTTACTGAACCTCTCTGGGCCTCAGTTTCCCCTTCTGCAAAGTGGAATAATAGTACCTGCTTCAGAGACTCCTGGGAAGGATGAGATGAGTTAATACATGCAAAGCTCTTAGAGCAACAATGAGCACGGAGTACGCGCCTGGGGCTCACCCAGTTTCCCCCCAGAAACAGATGAGGATTTGCAGCCAGGTCCTCCTGGGGAGGCCAGCAGCGGGAAGAGGACAGAGAAGGAGGGGATGCCAAGCTGAGGTGTCACTTGAGGCACCGTCCCAGCCCTCGCCTGATCCGCAGGGGTCTCTGGAGCGTGAGTTACACCTCGAAGTTTGTCCTGCCTCCAGAGCAGGGGGCCGGACCCCCACACTGTCAATGGTCGCCTAAGGGCTGTCCCAGCGGGATGACAACTCCCAGGCCGGCCAGGCTTTCTGGACACGGGGCCAAAGCTGTGTGCAGAAGCGAGGCAAGAGTACAGGCAGTCAGGAGGAAAGCACACGGAATTGCAGAATCACAGAATTGCAGAATCAGAGGAGAGACCCAGGACTCGTGGGTGGAGCCCTGCCTGCTGTCCTAGCCATTGTTATTTACCTTCCTAGGACGCCACAGCAAACCTGTCTGACCAGTAGAGTTGCCCTCGTTTTACCAGAAGGCCACTTGGTTTGGTCAGAGCCACACAGATTTGGGGCGGGGAGCCAAACCTCTAGACTTTCAATTCTGCGCAATTCTCACTGCACCCTGAGACCTGGTCGTGGGTCACCTTCTGCAGTACCTAGAAAAGATGCTGCTTACTTGGGCAGGAGGAAAGTTAGCAGCTCAAAGGCCTGGGGCACCTGGAGGAGGTTGTATCAGTCAGAATGTCTTAGGCAGCAAATTAAAAACTCCGAATTCAAACAGCTTTAATAATGAAAAAGATTTCTATTTTCCACGATAAGAAATCCTGAGGTGAAGGAGCTCCCGGGCTGGTTGATTCAGCAGCTCAGGGGTGGCATCAGAACCAGGCTCTTTCCCTCTCTTCTCTTTTCTGCTGCCCTCAATATAGATCATGCTCTTCAAGGTCCCCAAAAGGCTGCCCAGGTCCAGTCATCACATCCCACCGGGACAAAGTACAGCCCAAGATGAGCCAGTTAGTAGCAACAGAGGCGTTCTGGCCCACAAAGCCTGAAAGGATTATGATTTGACTCTTTACAGAGAATCAGTTTGCTGACCCCTGACTCAGCTAATTGGGATTCACCCCATGCTGGACTGAGTCACTGTCTCCGAGGGATGAACACTGAACAGCATGGCGCTCTCTGAGTGAGGTAGGCTGGTGTCTGGACTGGCGGCTAAGTCATCTTCTAGGTCTTTGCTGCTCAAAGCGTTGTCCACGCACAAGTGGCAAGAGCCTCACGCGGAGCAGAGCCCAGGCTACCCCCCTTCCCAGACCGAGCACACCAGGACCTACATTTGACCGAGTTCCCCGGGGGTCTGTGTGCGTGGGCAAAGCCCTAGCCCTGCAGAGGGCTGAAGGTACAGGTGGGGACAGATGGGCAGCTGCCCTGGATTGACACTGAGGCGGCCTGGGTTCAAGTCCTGACTGTGACCTTGACCAGCTGTGTGGCTGCAGGCAGGTCTGGCCACCCCTCAGGGTCTTAGCACCCTCACCCGCTGAACACCACGTGTTAGCATCCTGGGACTGCCATAACAAGGTTCCCCAGACTCTTAGCTTAGGACAACAGTTCTGGAGGTCAGAAGTCCCACGTCAAGGTATAGGCAGGGCTGGGCTCGCTCCAGAGTCTCCAGGGGAGGCTCCTCCCTGGCTTCTTCCAGCTTCCCAGGGCCCCAGGCGTTCCTCAGCTGTGGCTGCATCCCTCCCATCTCCACCTCCATCCTCACGTGACTTTTTCCCTCTGTATCTCTCCTCTTCTTCTAAGGATGCCAGTCGTATTCGATTAGGGCCCTGAATGACCCCATCTTAACTGGACTACATTTGCAAAAACCTTACTTCCAAGTCAGATCACATTCACAGGTTCCGGGGATTAGGACTTCAGCACATCTTCATGGGGGACACGATTCAACCCATAACGTGTGGTGGCACTGCCCACACATGACACACAGGTGAAAAGGGGACACACATGTTTGTGTCTGGGGGGAGGACAGGGCTGATGGAGGAACAGCTGGCCAGCTCTGCTGGAAGCTTCCTGAAGGTAGCTGGCCCAAGGTGGCCTCAAGGAGAGCATCGCTACCCCCTCAACTGCCACCCTCAAGGGCCTGAGCTGCTCCAGGGACCTCCTGGGTCTGTAGAAACCAGGTCCAAGAATCCTCAGCAATTCCTGGATGAGAGTGAGACAAGCAAGGCATCCAGGTGCAAGTTCCAAGGAAGCGTTCATTCATTCTCAGGTGCCGCCTCTGTGGAGAGGGCGCACCTCCCTCCACTCTGTGCCCTGAGCGCCGTGCCCACCTCGCTCTTGACCATTGCTGGTCCTCAGCTCTGCCTGTCACCCCAAACACCTCCTCTGGGCCTCTGTTCCCAATTGTGGAAGGGGAGCAGGTGGGCTCTGCCCCAACATTTACTGTGTGAACAGACAAAGTCCGTTTGACTTAGATAAACTGAAAACATCCAGGAGTGTACCCTGAGCACCTAACTGGTGTTGAAAAACCAGGTATATTGAGTGAACGAGGAAGTAAATTCCCAAATCCAAATTCCTCACCGTGACCCACAAGACCCAGCATGACCTGGTCCCGCTCATCTTACTGGCCTCATCCCCACCATTTCCCCCCTAAACCATTAGGCTCCAACTACACTGACCTCCAAGTTCTTTCCAAAACATGCCAAGCCCACTCCAACCTCAGGACCTTTGCACACACTGTGCCCTCGGCCGGCATGCTTTTCCCCGGATACCCAGGCCTGGCTCCCTTATTTTACTCAGATTTCTGTGCGAATGTCACCTCCTCAGAGAGGCCTTCCCTGCCACTTGATCAAAAGTAGACACGCTCACTCCACCCCTACCTCCACCCCACCAATACCCAGTCGCATTCTGTCCCATCAAACTACTTTAGTGTCTTGACAGAACTCACAACTGGAGTGTGGAATTCTCACAGGCATTTATTTATCCATTGGCCACGTCCTCGGTGCCTAGAACAGTGGCTAGCACATAGTAGGTGCTCGGGAAAACTTTGCTACTTGACTGAATGAACCCCTTTCCCACTGGCACCCAGCCGACCTCTTAGGGAACACTCAGGCATCCCCAGGCCCCTGCATTCGAGGCCTGGCAAGCCTCACCCTGCAGTGGAATTTTCCAGATGAAGCTCTTCCTTTGTGCTTCAACCAGCCGTTTAATCTCAGCTCATCGCTGGGCAGGAAGGAGCCTGCTTTGCTCAAGGACTTCTGTCCTAAAGCTGCCAGGTAACATGAGAGGGGCCTCTCAGGGGGAAAGCACAGCTCCCCACCCCACCCCTGATAAGCGTCCAGCGGCCCCATCACCTTCTCCAGGCAGCATGCCTCCACCCACAGCCCCGGCCCCGGGCTGAGCCCCGCCCTGTGCTCACTCCCCAGCCGGCAGCCCCCAAACTGCACAATGGCCCTTCAGCGGGCCAGGAGATCTTAAAAACTCCCTTTAAAAATAGCATTACTAATTTTCTTTTTTTTTTTTTCTTGTTAAAAATTTACACATGTAATCCACATGTGCTGACAGTGAAAAATGCCAGCATTTCTAGTGGGAAGTAGATCGTCAGCCCCCAGATTCCAACCCCCAGCACAGAGATGAAAACCACAGTCAAAGGCGGTGGTGCCCTTGGGAAGGACTGGATTCCTTTAACACATGCTTGTATGGTGCCCCTAGCAAATCCTCTAGGGCTGTTATATTCTTACCCCCATTTTACAGATGGAGAAAGTGAGGCTCAGATAGGGACCGAGCTAGCCGATGGTGGGCAGTGGTGAACTCAGACGGTCTGGCTTTGATCCTCACTTGGACCGCTATACCATACCACTTCTTGGCAGAAAATTTCTTGATTTGGTTTTTAACTTTTGTTTTCCTTTTTTTCCCATTTTCTGTTCCATGTTGTTCTCTGACTTGCTTTTCTCATTTAACACTCCATGTCTGGGACATCAGTTCATGGCGGAGGGAATTCCTGGCCGTCCAGTTAGGTTAGGACCTGGCGCTTTCACTGCCGAGGGCCCGGGTTCAATCCCTGGTCGGGGAACTAAGATCCCGCAAGCTGCAAGGTGTAGCCAAAAAAGTAAACAAATATTTCTTTAAAAAATTCATGGCAGACATACGTAGGTCACCCCATCCATGTTGTATCACTAGCCCCTGACACCGCACAGAACTACTGTGATCATTTGGGTCAAAATGGTCCATTTGTGATCATCTTAAATTCTCAGCACATAATTCATTTGAATGTGTCCTATAGTAAATATGTGATACCATGAGTACTTTTGGGGAAAACTGGTAAGATCTGGGCTCATTGGGCAGGAGAAGGTCTAAGTTTCCCTGTCACCCACAGACTCTAGACTAAATCTTGAGATGGTGCTGGTGGAGAGAGTAAATGCACTATTATCCAGAATGTTCCCAGCTGCAAAGAGGCCACAAGGGTGAAACGTCCCTTTTGCTGATCAGCTACACGTCTAAGGACTCCAGAATGTCAAGCCTTCAAAGTACTGTGACTCATTCCCTGAACAACGATGCTTGGTAATTCACAAAGCAACCCTAGGTACACCACAGTTTATCCACATCTCCAAAGAAAGTCCTACTCAGAGTCTCCCCTGAGCAGATCAAGAGAAACAAATCCTCTCTCCGCTTCAGGCCCTGGATGCTTTTTTAGGGCTGGCATAAAGGGAGTGAGGAGGGAAGGGCATGAGTTGTCACAAAGTCAAAACGAAACTGCCAGTAACCCAGTTCTCTGTCTCCCAAGCGTGACTCACCCGGTGAAAACCAGAGTATTGTTCCAAGTGTCAAATTTGCAGAGCCGCCTCCGAGATTTGGGTCTTATCCAGCTTAAATGAGCCAAACATGCCAGCGTCTTCCTCAGGTACCTGCGAGTGGCGCATTGTCTTCTCCCTGCGGCTTTTGTTTTTGAAAGTTCATAAAGAGGAACCCAGGAGGTCAGGAGACAGCAGGGTGGCCATTTCCTTCCCCAGGACCACATTCAGACGGCTTCCACATGCCTCCCAGCACCTGCCTCCTGCCAGGGACCAAACCGGTACTGTTGGCACCCAGGCTGCCCCAGAGCACATAGGACACCAGGACCCTGGCTGGAGGTTGAAACGTACTCCTTTGGAGAATCATCTGGCCTCCTCAGACTGGTAGGGCCAGGCAGCGGCAGGGGGAGTTTATCATCATTAGGGGCGAGTTAACTTTGAACAGGGGAGAAATGCTTTTAGAGTAATGTTATTAGCACTGGATTCTGGAATGCCTTTTCTATTCTTCTAAGTAATATTCTCTGCAGCCCTGTGCACTCCATAGAGGAGGAGGAAATGGACTGGTTTGTAGATGGGGGAAAGGCTGAGCCATTTCTAGCTCCCGGTTTTATTTATATGAGGGAATTCACAAGGTAATCTCAGAACACTACAGTTTGCCTTGTGGGCCATCATCCTACCGAGTATATTTTTGGTGCATATGTTAATCCACAATGAGTCATATAAAAACCAGGACAACGTGACCTATGTCAGTTTTCAGCCTTGACGGGTAATGGGATGGGAGGCAGTGGGGATAATAGTAGCTAATACCTATGAAGAGCTTTGTACAGGCTGGGCACTGTCCAAACACTCTGCATGAATTAACATTTAACTCAGTTAATGGCCCAACAAGGGAGGTACTAATAATGATCACCCTTTTACAGATAAAGAATCTGAGCTACAGAAAGGTTAAGTAACTTGCTCGAGGTCACACAGCTAGAAAAATGGCCAAGCTGGGATTTGAACCCAGGAGACCCACCTCCATAGTTTGTGCTCTTAACTCTATGGAGTGTTGTGTGATTGTATAGATACTGGCAGTAAATGGACTCTCTGTGACAGACACTGTGACTGACCCATCACAAATTCCCAGTCTTTTCTCCATTCCTGCATCAACCACCATGTCCAGAAAGTCTAACTATTTGCTCCCTCAGGATCCTCTGCAGTTCTGGCCAATGAGATGGAGGCTGAGGCCAACTGGTACAACTGTAGGAAAGGTTTTGCTTTCCCTAATAAAAGGAGCAAAGGTAGCTGATGCCCTTGTGCTCTTTATTCATGCCTTGAACATGGATGTGATGCCTGGAGTCATGGCAGCCACCTTGTGATCTGAGGGAGAGGCCAAGAGAAGCACAGACAGTGACCTGGAATGACCTGAGCTTTGGAACTTACTCCCACCTCCCAGACTTCTTTTTGTATGGGAAAATTAAACCCTGTTTGTTTACATCACTGGGTTAGGTTTTCTGTTACTTGTAGCCAAAGATCATACCAAATATTCTTTTCTCCCTTCCTGACTCTCTCTTATTCCCACTTCAAAGTAACTGGTTGTTAAAAGCCAGCATCTTAGGAAAAGTAGGGGGACAGGGAGAGGCCTCTTTCTGAGACTATTCGATATGGAATTCCAGCCTCCTGCGGCCTTTCCAGCTTTTTTTTTTTTTTTTTTTGGCCGTGCCTCACAGCATGCAGGATCTTAGTTCCCCAACCAGGGATCGAACCCGTGCCCCCTGCAGTGGAAGTGCAGAGCCCTGACAACTAGACCTCCAGGGAATTCCCTTTCCAGCTCTCATTTACTGAGCACCTACTGTATTCCACATATCCATGTGTATCATGGGCTCCAGGTTCATTTTTCCATCAACACTCTTACAGCCTAGGAGGGAGACCACATTTGGCTCCATTTTACAGATGATGACACTGAGGTGCTGGGGCTTTAAGAACTTGCCCAGTGAGTGGGGAGCAGATTCACCCAGGCCAGCCTGACCTCAAGCGCAGGGTCTTCCTGTTCTCAGCTGCGGTGCTCCGACCCACAACCCACGGTACAGCCCTCAAGAACTTCTCCAACTCGTCAGATTCCAGGCTTCTGTTCCCTCCTGTCCCCTCAGGGTCAGTGCCTTGCCCTCAGTGACTCTGCATTCTCATCTGTAAAGTGGGGATGACGCTAGGACCCACTCACAGGGCTGCTGTGCTGATTCAGTGGAATAATCTACTTGGCACGGAGCCTGGCCCATAGGGAGATCTCAACAGACGGTGTTATTATTATCACTATTATTATTACTAAGTACCCAGAGTCCTGTCCCCAAGAGTAATCCCCCAGGGCAGCAATGAATGGAAAGGAGAAGCTGAGGGAACCCAGCGTCTGATTTCTATTGAGCCAAGCCTGATTTCACACTCCCCCAGCCTGGGCACAGGTGTGCCCTTGGGTGGCACCTTGGAAGGCTTCCTGCAAGGAGCTGCCTGAGGAAGAAATCTCCTGCCAGACACCTCGTCTGGAAAGGACACATTCAAGGCAGGCTGTCTCCTACCAGGGGCTCAGGGGCTCAGGGGCTCAGGGGCTGGCTGTCAGCATCACGGTCAGGTGCACAGGGCTTGGAAATCACCCTTTCGATCAATGCCAGGGTGGCTGCCAGCTACTGCAGCAAGGGGAGGGAGGGGGAAAAAGAGAGAGTGGGGGGGAGGGAGGGAGGGAGGGAGAGAGAGGGAGGGAGGGAGGGAGGGAGGGAGAGAGAGAGGGAGGGAGGGAGGGAGGGAGAGGGAGGGAGGGAGGGAGGGAGAGGGAGGGAGAGGGAGGGAGGGGGGAGGGGGAGGGAGGGAGGGAGGGGGGGGAGGGAGGGAGGGAGAGGGAGGGAGAGAGAGAGGGAGAGAGAGAGGGAGGGAGGGGGAGGGAGGGAGGGAGGGAGGGAGGGAGGGGGAGGGAGAAAAAAAACATCTCTTTCCTGAGTCCCAGGCCACAACAAAGGGAGTCAGCCTCCAAAAGTGGAGGGGAAGGGGCTCTGTTGAATTAATTAATCCTTTAATGACAATGTATTAAGTGCCGAGCGTTGGATACACAAGCTTCATTGAACCTTCAGCACAGCCCTCTGACAGAAGTACTATTATCATCTCTATCTTGAAGGTGAGGAAAATGAGGCAACAGAAGGTTAAGCATCTTGGCCAAGGTCACACAGCTGAGAACTGGAGGAGCCATGACTCTAACCCAAGCGCCCAGACCCCTGAACCAGTGTTTCTAAGCAATAAAGAGGCAACAAGACCTTTAGTCCTAATGGGGCCGGGAGAGGAGGAACCAACTATAAACAAAGCAACAAGTGACGAAATAACTCCAGGCGGTGACCGCAAGTGGTTAAATCACCCGTATCTGTCTGATGAACCCCTGTGGGGGGCCTTGGAAGGCTCCCAAGATGAGATGGAGACTGGGGTCATCCTTGAAGGAAGGGTGGGATTTTAACTGGGAACTCGGGCACGAAAACTGTGGAGTCAGAACTTAGTACGGGTAAAAATGCAGGCGTACAGTTTGTGTTCCATAACTGGTCATTGTAAAGGGTATATTGGGGGTTAAACCGTGGGAGGCTTCAGAGGTCTGGAGGAAGTGTTTGTAAATCTTCTTCCGGGGCTTTGCTCCAGCATCGGCCAACCTCAGTGTTTCTAGAGAGTCAGCCCCAGGCCCTGGGTCCTGATTGGTCCAGGAGGATCATGCCCCCAACCAGAGACTGGGCTAGCTGTGATCATGTGACACAATCTGGCCAATGGCAAGCAAGTTTCTAGGAAAGATTTTTCTCACCCTCAAAGAGAAACAATCCATCCGAGATGGCTCTTGTATTAGCTATCTATTGCTCATAACAGAAGTCCCCCAAACTTAGCAGCATTAAACAACAATTAAGTATTATCTCAGTTTCTGTGGGTCAAGAATTTGGGAGTGACTTCAGGGGTAATTCTGGCTCGGGGTCTCTCAGGAAGTTGCAGTCAAGATATAAATGGTAACTGCTATCATCTGAGGGGTTTCTATTCAATCTCTCTCCCTTCAGGTGAAGGTAAAGGGCGTCAGAGGTCAGCTCATCCAGTCCCAGCATATAGACACCCAGTCTCTGGCTTTTTCCTGACGCACAGATCCCAGCTTGAACATCTCCTCCTCCCTGCCCATGCCAGAGATTTTCATTCCTATCCCCTCTGCCTTACTGCCTGAGACTCTGCTCTTAACTTACCTTACTTTGTCCCTTCTTGGTTATTTACCTTTGTTGGTGTCTCTACCCCCAATTAGAATATATACTCCATGAATCATCCGATTTTTGTCCTGTCCTCTGCTAGATTTCCCAGAGTTTAGCATAGTGCCTGGTATGTAGTAGGTGCTCAATTAAATATATGTTTATGGTTTATGTAGAATAAGAAATAAGTGGATATTTCACAGCCCTGAAAGTGATCTGGGACATCAGGGAATTCTGAAGAACCAAGAAAGAGGCTGATAATTCTCTCTCTTTTGTGTGCGCGCGCATGCGCGCGCGCGCGCGCGCGCGCGCGCACACACACACACACACACACACACACACACACACACACACACACTTTTCCTCCAACTGGCTGCATCTATGTTGCCCTCGCTCTCACATGCAAAGCCCCCAGGTTCAGCCCTCTCTGGTTTGCTTCCCAAATTGGCTTCTCCACTCCCACACCACCTCCTCCATCCTGTTCCTACCAGATCTGTGAGGCCACCTGCACAACAAAAATTACACGGAATTTGGAGTCAGACAGACCTGGTCCACATTTGGAACTTTCCGCATTTGATCTGACCTTGAGTGGCTCACTTCTCGTTCTGAGCCTCAGTTTCCTCATCTGTAAAATGGGGCAAAGCAAGACCACCATAGCCTGCCGTCTGCATGAACATGAGTATGCAGTTATTTCAGACATGGAAGGGCATTGAGCTTGCCTGGAATAAGACTCCCCTCTCTGCTGCCCACAGCGGCTCAAACTCTCTCCAGTCTAACCCAGCGGTTGCCCCTCCTCTCGCAGCTGCTCCCCAGAGAGCGTGAAAGCTTAAATGGCCAACATTTTCCCCAGCTCAGCACAAAGCGCAATCATTGCAGGGCAGCCGGGAAGGGCTGTTAGCTTGATTGGGTCCTTTTTTCATCTCCACGTCAGCTGTTAGGCTGTTCAGCTCACGCAGGGGGACTGCGCCTTTATTATCCAGCTCTGGAGCGGGGTGGGTGGAGTCCTTAAGTTATAGCAAGAATGTGGCGCCACTGCATACCACCCCACACAGCAAACTCTTGGGAAATCTCCTCTCTCTATTGAAAAACTAGAAATAGCACCTCATTCCCACCCAGGAATCAAGTCCAAAGCCCTCCACCCCCATCCCATGCTGAAGGTTCCCTAACCCTAACCCCACCCCCTGCTTCCTCCTTTCTATTTGGGCAGGAGACATTTTTTTTTTTTTTTTTTTTTTTTTTTTTTGCAGTACGCGGGCCTCTCACTGCTGCTGCCTCTTCCGTTGCGGAGCACAGGCTCCGGACGCACAGGCTCAGCGACCATGGCTCACGGGCCCAGCCGCTCCGCGGCATGTGGGATCCTCCCGCACCGGGGCACAAACCCGTGTCCCCTGCATCGGCAGGCGGACTCTCAACCGCTGCGCCACCAGGGAAGCCCGGGAGACATTTTTTTCAAAGTCCTCCAGATGCACTGGGGTTAGGGGAATGGTAACTACTTCTGCTTCCTAATGGAGGTGGCACAAAACACTTGGTTCCTATGCCATCCTATACCATTCTCTACAAATGCTTATAGAGAAATCGCTATATACGTTTTCCATAAATTCACTCAATTAATCCTCACAGCAACCCTGAGACAAGTGCATTATCCGTATTCCCATTCTACAGACCAGGTTACGGAGGCAGAGAGAGGTTAAGTTACCTGCCCAAGGTCACACAACTGTTGAACAGAGGGTTTGGGACCTGAACTTAGACCTTCTGGTGCCATTAACTTACTCACTAAAGGGAGGGGAAAGTGGACATGGCAAAGGCCAAAGCTGGTTTGCCTGTGAGGCTGGGGTATGGGGAGAGAGCAGGTGGCCATTTCCTTTGTCTGTGAGGCTGGGGTATGGGGAGAGAGCGGGTGGCCATTTCCTTTGTAGGACACGATGAGGGTTTGGAGACTGACCTTGCTAGGGGGCTGCATAGGAATGTTTCGATAATAGAGTTGCCTGGGGAGTGAGAGAAGGAAAGCACTGGAAAACAGGAAAGTGGGGGAGTCTTGAGAAAAAAGACTGGCTGCCAGACCTCTCCCTCGCTCCCCAAACCTCAGCAAAGTCTGCTGCAACCAGAAATGATCCAGGTTGGGGGATAGGGAGGGGACAATTGCATAGCCAGAGATAGACATCCAACTCTCAGATTTCTTGTTTCATGGAACTGAAAAGTCCCAGGTGGATTTCAGGCCTGGCTGGATTCAGGGGTGCAAATAATGTCATCACTTGTCTCTCCTTCCTGCTGCTACTTTCCTCTAGGCTGGTTTCCTTCTCAGGCAGGTTCAGTTACATCCCACCAGCATAGCAACGTAGCATAGAAAGCGAGATCTTTTTCCCAAGTAGTTCCAGCAAAAGTCCCAGGGAAGGTTCTCATTGGCCCAGCCTGAGGCACATGGCTGGGTCACAAGACTGTCCCTGACCCAGTGGCTGTGGCAATGGGGAGAGTTTGACTCACTTAAAGGGTGAAGTATAATGGAAGGGTGATTCCCCAGTGGGACATGAGATATTTCCTTGCAGAAGGAAAGACCCTAGGCAAGAGGGCCACAGACATCCACTGTGGGGCCCTGAGGTGAAGAGGAGGAAGAAGAGAACAGTTACAACAGCATCCACCCGTGAGATTAGGAGGTTAAGGGAGAAGCCTCAAGTGATCAAACCGCATGGCCCCTGCTGCCTACGGTCACCTGAAATTGCACAGAACACGTGCTCAGGGTGCAGGGCTGCCTGCAGAATGAGCAATAAGAAAAAGACTTTGAAAGTCAAGGACAGAGAGCTTAATAATGCACCTCAGTTTCCTTTCTGTAAAATGGGGTCAAAAATAGTACCAACTTCATAAGGTTGTGAAGATGAAAGGGGATAATAACTGTGAAGGGTGCAGAATGGTGCACACAGGAAAGACACGATGAACACTGGATTCTTGGGACTTCTCTGGCGGCGCAGTGGTTAAGAATCCTCCTGCCAATGCAGGGGACATGGGTTCGATCCCTTGTCCGGGAAGATCCCACATGCTGCAGAGCAACTAAGCCCGTGCACCACAACTATTGAGCCTGCGCTCTAGAGCCTGTGCGCCGCAACTACCGAGCCCACATGTCGCAACTACTGAAGCCTGTGTGCATAGAGCCCGTGCTCCACAAGAGAAGTCACCAAGATGAGAGGCCAGTGCGCTGCAACGAAGAGTAGCTCCCACTCACTGCAACTAGAGAAAGCCCACACACAGCTACGAAGACCCAATGCAGCTAAAACATAATTAATTAATTAGTTAATTTTTTAAAAACCACACTGGATTCTTTGTTAATCCAGGCCACATAGACCCTGCATATTCCCACTGCCACACCTTTGCCTAGATCTTCCCTCCACTACCTTCTTGGCCACATTCAGCCCTCCTCCTCCAGGAAGACTTCCTGGGATACCCAGTGCACTCTGAGCCCCTAGAACCCCACGGACCTGGGCCTGAGCTCCAGCTCTGCTCCTCCAGCTGTGTGACCCTGGGAAAGTGGCTTCGCCTCTCTAAGCTGGTCTCCTCTTCTGGAAATGTGGATAATTAAAAGCACCTTGGAGGGCTCTGATAGATTCTAAGCCTTTGGCTGTATTAAGAGGCTATGGTCTCTCTGGGGTTGGGGTCCTCTCCCTCGCATTTCTCAGTGTCCTAGGGAAACCCCATTTAAAATGCTGATAAGTTCAGCTTGGCTTCTCACAGTTCAGAGCTGAGCCCTAGATCTACACATAACAGGCTGTGTGACACTGGGCAAGTCACTTTGCCTCTCTGAGCCTCAGTTCCCTCGTGATAATCCCTTTATCACAGAGAGGTTATGAGGCTGGCAATAGCCTCTACACAGTGTCTAGGAAAAGTAGATATTCATTCAATGGGCATTCTCTTTTACCCCTGCTGCCAGTCCAAATGCCACCTCTTCCAAGCAGTCTTCTGTGATTACACAGCTCTGATGCCCTCGTGGCCTCTCCTCTTGCCTGCACACTGGCTTCTTGGAAGTTCAGATCAGGCCAGTGTGCCTTCAGAGTTCCTATGCCTGGCATGTGGCCCTGTAAACAGTGTGTATTCTAGAGATTTTGAGACTGCTGATGACGACGATGATAATGATGATGGGCGAAAATGTCATTTGAGACCTCCCAGGTGTCCTTAACTCTTCTCCCAATTTAATTTCAGCTTAACTTGATTCCAGAAATCTTTTCAAATCCATGTTTGCAAGGATGTAGGTAAAAACAAACACATAAAACCCAGCATCTGCTATGTACCCAGCTCTCTCCTAGGCTAGCCTCTTTTTTCCAGTTTCAAACAGTGTCTTTGCCTTTAATGATGAGGCTTTCATGCAAACAGAGTTTCATGGCTTGCATGATTTGGAGTGGCACACACAGAGGAACACTTTTTACTGTCATAGTTATGTATTTATTTTAACTGGGAATTGCATTTGGCTACATATATCTAAAAACCAAAATCACAGTGACTTACTCAGATAAGAGATTTATTTCTCTTTGTTAAGAGACAGCTCCACCATGCCATGGTAACTCGAGCCCTTTTCTAAGCCTTTTATTCTAATGGTCACCTTATGGTCACAAGGCGGCTGCTCTACCTCCAGGATTGCATCTAAATTCCAGGCAGGAAGAAGGGAAAGAACAAAGGGAAAGAGATCAGCCTTGGTTCCTTCTGTTCCCCACCCCCACCCCTCACTTTTTAAAGAACTTTCACAGGCCCAACCACATCTAACTTACGTCTCATTTGGCCAGACGCGGACCATGAACCACCCCTACGTGCAAAGGATTGCTGGGAAAGGTGGAGTTTAAACTGGGTACCGTGCTGTCCTAAACAATAAAACAGGGTTTTATTACAAAGAAAGGTAAGAAGAATGGATATTGGGAAAGCAACCCGTAGTGTGAACTACACACACCAAACCTATGATCCGCAGGAATTATTACTTAGAGCTGCAGTTCTCATGCTTGAGCATGCGTCAAAAATCCCCTGGAAGGCTTGTGAAAACACAGGTAGCTGGGCCCACCCCCAGAGTACCTGACTCAGTAGGTCTGGGGTGGGCCCCAAGCATTTGCATTTCTAACAAGCTTCCAGGTGATTCTAGGCTGCCGATCTGACACTACACGACAACTGCTGACGGCAAGGCAAAGTCAATACTCGGATAAAAATACATGAATTGTTTTTAAAGGGACTAATAATGAGAATGCAATGGTTTAGCTATACTATTAGTCAGGATCCCAAAAGAAAATAGAGGAGGGCACAGTCAGATGGGAAACTGAGAAAACTTAACAAAGCGACCATTTGTAAAAGTCTGGGCAGGGGATGGTACCCCTCCCCCCAATAGCAATATGGGGAGTTGTTACTGCACATGAAAGGGACAAGGGTGAGAGCCTTACTAGAACCTGAAGCCGGGCGCTATAGGAGGGGAACACTCAACAGGAGTCTTATCCTTTATTGAAGGGACACAGCCCACCTGAAGCAAGGCAGAGAGGAAGCTGGGGAATAAATATCCTGGCTTCTTTTTCCACTGGCCTCCAGCTGCCAGCTGGTACCTCCCGTGGGCTGAATCCAGCTGGATACCAGAGGGCTGGGAGCTTGGGGGATGAAGCCCACAGGGGTCAGCCTGTAGGGAACAGAATGGAAAAGGGGTGGAGAGTAGACCTGCAGAGACAAACGGAAGATGTCCAGCACAGACAGAGAAAATATCACGACATCGTGATATACAGGAGTAGCTGAGTTTGGCAAACCACAATTTAAAGTAAGTAGCCACCCAGCTCCTTCATTCATTCATTCAATTATTCATTGAGCACCCGCTGTGTACCAGGCACTGTATACCAAGTGCCAGGGATTTAGGGCTGAATTAATCATGACTCCTGCCCAGGGAGGATGCTATCCTCTGGGGTCCAAGGCAGTGTGGTAGAGGCTGGGGCGGGTCCCCTTCCCCTGCCTCCCTGCAGCCATAGCCCCTCCAACCAGACTCACTGTCCCTTCCACTGATCTCATTCACTTGTCACCCACAAGAATTTTGGTGTGATTTAAGCTTTCATTAAAGTTTAACTACAGGGGAAAGACTGCAACAACAACAAAAATCACCTGCTTCGTCACAAATCACAATGTTATTATGTGCTGAAATAGGGGCCGTGGGACTATGCTGGGGGGATTTGGTTGGGATTAGGGACAAAATGGATTGAAGCCACTGGGTGCCCGCACGCCCCCATGGTAACACCCCGTAAACCTTTATGCATATAGATTTATATCCGGCGAACTGTTATTATTATTTTTTCCCCTAGCCTTCACCGGCCCTTGTGTTGCCACGTCAGCCTTACACAAAATGTCTGTCTCCACGCTCAAGAGCCAATAACAAAAATGATGGAGAATCTGATGCAGACGCGGATAATTGCTCTGGCTTCCTCTGGTGAATTTAAATAGCTTTCTTGAATTACTGCTTTTGACACGATCAATAAAATTGAGCTATTGCTGTATCAGGCCTTTCGGCAAATACACAGGCAGCTGTGCTCCTAGGGCTGATGGTTCAGGAACCCCAGCTGTCCTGGAGGGCAGGGCCAGGGTCTTGGGGACAGTTGATGGAGTCAGGACACGGATGTACTGGACTGACCAGCAGCCCAGACAAGAAAAGCCGGTGAACTTCAACATCCCGCCTTCTAGCCGACCACACTTTTCCCGTATCCCTTTCCCCCCAACAAACAAAAAAAAAACAGCAAAACGTACCTGTCTGGCATCCCATTCCCTGTGCTTTCTAAAAGGACAGCTGGCCAGTGAGATACCCCAACCTATGCCTGGGTATTAGCTCAGCACCTTCCAACAAAGGAAATGACCCCAATGGTGGCATTGACAACACCTTGAGACCAAAGATTAACTCCCATGGTGAGACGTCAGATAAAGGAAAGGTATCAAGAGAGAAAAATTTTAGGTAAAATTCACATAACACGCTAAATTAACCATGTTAACATGTACAACTCAGAGGCATTTAGCCCATTCCCTAGGTGCAACCGCCACCTCTGTCTAGTCCCAGGACATTTTCGTCACCCCAGCAGGAGACGTCACACCCATGAAGCAGTCACTCCCCATTGCCGCCTCTCCCCAGCCCCTGACAGTTTGTGTTTTCTCTAAGTATTTGCCTAGAAAAAAAATCTTTTTTTTGGCCTGGCCGCACGGCTTGCGGGATCTCAGTTCCCCGACCAGGGATTGAACCCAGGCCACGGCAGTGAAAGCCTGGAATCCTAACCGCTGGGCCACCAGGGAACTCCCCTAGAAAAACGTAATGCCTTGGATCCCCAATATCGGCTGGTTGAGCTCATGTGTTTTGAACAGAGGCTCTAAAACCCAAGTGCCTGGAAGAAATGAGGCTGCAAGAGTGATCCTTCTTATTCGGGCTTCTCTTGGACTTAACATTCAGGGGTCCAGGACTTCCCTGGTGGCGCAGTGGTTAGGAATCCTCCTGCCAATGCAGGGGACATGGGTTTGATCCCTGGTCTGGGAGGATCCCACATGCCACGGGGCAACGAAGCCCACGTGCCGCAACTACTGAGCCCGCGCGCCTAGAGTCTGTGCTCCGCAACAAGAGAAGCCACCACAATAAGAAGCCTGTGCACTGCAAGGAAGAGTAGCCCCCGCTCGCTGCAACTAGAGAAAGCCCGTGTGCAGCAACGAAGACCCAACGCAGCCAAAAAAAAAAAATTCAGGGGGCCAAAGACTGTAAAGGTTTAGACAAGAGAGAATCTCCAGAGTCGGCTAACCTGAGTTTAAATTGCAGCTCCATTGTTTTCCAGCTGTGTGACCTTGGGTACTTGCATGTCACCACTCTGAGTCTCGGTTTTCTCATCCCATCAATGGGGATTTTAACTGTACTTGCCTCCATGGGTTGCTGTGGGGATTAAGTAGGGAGACACAGAAAGTTCAGTTCAGTGCAGGCCCTTGGGGACTACACTGGGTTGAATAGTGTCCTCCCTAGGGAGACACCATGGGGTGGTGGTCCAACCCCAAAGCTGCCTTCCCGCCTAGCCACCCACGGATCAGAGGCCGTCCCCGAAGTGCCGGTTACTTCCAGGATAACAGCCACCAAGACGTCCTGCCCGGCTTCCCCTGCACCCTGAACTTGACCCTGGGAAGCCCTGTTCTCATAGAAAATGAGCATTTTCCCAAGACAGCCCAAAGCAGAGCGAGAGAAGCAACGCCAAGGGGAAAGACGGTCGTCAGCATTCGTGCTCCGGTTTTGCCCATTTCCACCCGATAGAATCCACACGGAAAGAATCCCAGGGAAGCTGGGAGGATGCAGGCTGCATTTTTGAGAAGACAGTTTTGGACTTCCTGGCTAGTGGGCTGACAAAGACAGCGGGAGAATGATGAACTCCTGACAGGTCAAAAGATGCTGTCTTGCCCCGGGGGCTTCCAGATAAGGGCAGGTGATTCTTAAGCCTTGCTCAGTACATGTTTCACACCAATACAGAGGCTCTGGGCACCTGGGGGCTGGGTGACAAGCCCCCAGGGTAGGTAACCACGTCCTTGTCCCAGCTCTGTACACATGCACAAGGCAATCACTTGGCCTGCATTCCCTTGGAAGTCTCTGATTGCATAAATGTTATTGCAAATCTGGTCTCTGACCTGAGGAGATTCCAGCCGAGGCACTCACAGGGCCCCGAGAGCTTTGAGAAGAACTCCAGTTTGAATTTCTGAAGCCAAACCAAACACTGGACTCCAAAACGTTTTCTTATTATCTCATTCCCTGACTATGGAACAATCACCCCATTGAAAAGCCATGAGCCCGCCCAAGTTTTAAATTAAACCTCTTGAGTTTTCCCTCTGAGAGCAGATAAAAATCCTTCCAGCTTATGTTTTGAGGAAAGAATTTGGTGTGTGTGTGTGTGTGTGTGTGTGTGTGTGTGTGTGTGCGCGTGTGCGTGTGTATTTCCCCTAAAACTCATTTTCTTTTGTTGGATACTGTGAAGCTCTGTTTAAATATTTTACTTGAGGAAATAATTACGTTTGATGAATGTTGAAATACCCTTCCAGGAGCAAGCCCTGCCTGCTGCCTGGATTCCAGAACGAAGCTCTTTCTGAAGGAAGAGGTGAGGCCCTTTTCCAAGAAGTAAGCCCCCCAGAGTGGTCTTGAAGAGCTTTGCTGACGTTGTTCCAAGAGGTATTTATTCTCCACCCATCTATTTATTCGTTGGATGTCAACCACAGGCTCTGAAAATCCACTGTGTATAAAAGCTCAAGTTGCAGTGATGGAGCGAAGAGAGAGAGAAGAGAGTGGGTTTTGTTCCTCGGCGGCGGCAGGAAGAGGCCCGAGCTCTGCCGTGGGCTCCATCCTGAACAGCTGGGCGAATGCTGTCCAATTCCTTCCCCTCTCGTCATCTCAGACGCCGCCCCCCGAAAGGAAGGCTAATCACGGGAGCTCCTTTTGTGGACTCGTCATTAGCAAATGCATGGGAAATGCTTCCTGCTGATACGATGTCGTGCAGTCAGTCGACAAACATTTGCCCAGCGCCTACTATGTGCCAGATTCTGTTCTAGGCACCAGGGAGACGCGCGGAGCAAGACAGACAACACCCCCGCCCTCACGGAGGTGGCGCTCCCGAAGGTGGGAGAACTCATCTGTTTCAGACTCTGGGAGTAGTTTCCGATTTCGTTTTGGAAGCTATGCAGGGCTTCGTGTGGTACCTGGTACACAGGTCAACACTTCTCTTTTTCTTTGTTGTAATAAAATGAACGGTAAACCACCGAACACCAGGAGGGAAGGGCCCAGCAGCAGTGGGTATACGGGTAGGGTGGCGGTTCTGGGTCTGGAGGTGGTGGCCACTCAGGGGCCCCCTCAGCCCAGCTGAGACGACACTGACCGCACCACACTGATAACAGTGAGCGAAAAGGCCAGGACCCCCTCTGCCTGCCCTCCACGGCCAGTGGGGAAAAGCCAGCTTTGAAGCCAAGGGCACAACGCGGCAACACGGTGGGGGAACCCAGCCTGCCGACAGATCGGGGTATTCCACACATACCCCAAATGTCTGGCTTCTCATCAGAGATTTTGCCATGTTGGGGCGCATTCCTGCCCGGCTGCGCTGGGCTGGGGCCTCTGCTCTCCAGGTCACTCCTGTCCCCTCCTTTATGTTCCCACATGGCCTCTGACAGCATCTGAGTTTTCAATCCCTTCTCTAAATGGAGTGGGCAGGAGTTCTGAAGAGGTTACGGGTGGTACTTTAAGTGAAAAGAAGCTTTCTCCATCCTGGTCAGTGCGGGCGTGGGATGGCGTGGGATGAACCCAGGACTGGGAACCAGATAATCAGTGGTTCAAACCCTGGCTCTGCCACTCAGTGGCTGTGTGATCTTGGGAACCTCAGTTTTCTCATCTTGAAAATGGGAAGCTGTGTCCCACTAGGCTATTGCAAGGAATGAATGAACACGAAAGTTCTACTATGCACCAGGTACAGTCAGGGCCGGGGACGCAAAGGACTAGACAAGGGGTTGACACCCAAAACCTACAGAGATCAGACAGGTAACGTAAATGAGTAAAACGGCTTGGGTGTGGGGCAATAGGGACTGGTGGGGAGTGGGGTGACGTGAACAAGAGAGCACCCGCCTTGTTTAAAGGCCAATTCCGGCTACTTGTCCTCATGTCAGAATGTAGGGCCCAAGGTTACCAAATCTTCTGATTTTTTTTTTTTAACAAAGGCCACAGATCCAGATTTTTAATGTGAAATCTCTTAACTTTATTATCTTTTTTTCACCGTTCCACGCAGCATGTGGGATCTTAGTTCCCCGACCAGGGATCGAACCCGCGTCCCCCTGCAGTGGAAGCACAGAGCCCTAACCACTGGACGGCCAGGGAACTCCTGAAATCCCCTATCTTTAAAATGATGCCAATTAATTTGTTAAAAATGATAAAACTCTATGCAAGGGCAACTAAATCCATTTGTGGACCACCCGTAGGCAACGTCTCGGTGAGAAACATGGGATTTCCGCTCTCGCTGACCGTGCAGCCTGGGCATTACAGGGGGGAAGCCGGCTACGAGGAAAAAATTTCACAATTCTGGATTTACCACTTGCGATCATTCTCTAAAGGGGAAGCACTGAGAGCCGGGAAAGTGCATTCTGAGGAGAAAGGGGAAGTGTCTTGAAGAAGAGATGGTTCTGCTGAGACCTGAAGACTAAGCTGGTGGGGTGAGGGGGGCAGGCGGGCCCAGTGGAGGGAACAGCGTTCAGCAAAGGCTCGGCAGCGGGACTTTAACCTGCCGGCCTAGGGACCTGAAAGGCGTCCAGCACGACACAGACCCCTTGCCACCACAAGGGGTGGTTGTTACATCTCTCACCCACGTGGGAAAAAGGGGCAACCCTTCTAGAGAATTCCGTGCCAAGCTCAGGAATCACCGACCAGAATGCCAGCAAGTGGAGGGTGAATCAGGCTACCCTGGAGACACCCTCCCCATGGACCGGCTGGGAATCTGAACTGGGGGACCCTCTTCTGGGCCTCTCTGGGCCTGACCTAATCCACCACCCAGGTCTTAGCTCCCAGGCCCTGCCCCATGCCCCTCTTTCCTGAAGGAGGGAACCTGGACACACTTCAGATTCTTGTGCGATTATATGCTGTTTGGGGCATCTGGGGCGAAGCCTGGCACATTCCAGAACAAATGGAGTTAGCGGGGGGTTCGGGGGGGAGTTGGTACCCCTTCAGCAGGGACTAGAGGGGAGGAGAGCAGAGGGGGCAGATGGAGACCCACCTGTCTGGGTCTCATTCTTCTCTGCTGGGTCTGGATCCAGTTTTGAACTTTACCTTTTTCCTGCTCTGGCCTCAGCCTGTTCCAGCTCGCCATGGGGTCTTGGAGAGGTGCTACGTGTCAGCGGGAAATTCTTCAGGGTCAGGCTCAAGGTCAAACTGATTTGCATGTGAGCCCCTGCTTCAGGCCAGCACTGGGTTTACGGGGAACCAGACAGCAAAGGCTCCATCCTACCTGGAGGTGGGGCCGTTTGGGAGGCAAAGTTCAGGGGACCCCTGGTGCCCCTAAATCCCTTACAACAACTGTCGCATAGAAGCCCAGAACCTCCTCTTCCTGCAGATGCTCCATTAAGAATGTTAACGGCCAGGGCTGGGCATACAGTCAGTGCTCAATAAATGCACACCCAAAAGCAGATCGTGCTCCACAACACAGGGAACTTGTACACTCTCCAACGACCACTGGGAAGGAAAAATATTAATAAGTTCAACCCTAATCAAATCTGGATAATTTCACTAGAAACCTTTCCATAATTTCATCAGCATTAAAGGATTACAATAGCAACAAATTAAACCAACAGGCATGAATTTAGTTGCTCAAGAGGAAAGTGTAGCTTGATTTAGCAACGGATGTTACCGTTTATTAACCAATCTAAATTAATTCGATTTTAAGCCCCTGTTAAATATACATTAGGATGTATCACCCAGGAGCATAGCTGGCAGGGGAGAGAAGGGAGAGGACGGAAAAGAAGCAAGGCCAACAAAGCCTCCACACAGAACGGCGTGTTGATTCTGCCGTTTGGGGCTGGGTGCTCAAAATTGGAGAAGGGAGTGCCATCCGGGACGCCTAGTAGCAAGAATTACAAATTCAATTCAAGCTGGCTTAAGCCAGGAACGGAATTTCTTATCTCAGTATCTGAAAATGTCAGGGCTTGTCAAGCTTCAGGTACAGCTGAATCCAGGTGCTCCAGGTCACTAGGACTTGGCCTTTCTCTCCTTCTTAGTCTGTTTTCTTCTCTGTAGACTTTACTCTCCATCAAGATAACCCCCAGAGCAGCTCCAGATTTTCATTCTACTGGCTTAGCCACCTCGCAGAAAGAGAGCACACCCCAGATCCCAGGTAAATCTCTCACTGACATGGCCAAGGGCATGAACCACTCTGATGGGCTAGGCTCGGGCCCCTCATTCATCCTTGAGCTGGAGAGGAGAAGAGGATGGTCAGATCCACATAGGGCAGGTGGACGGAAAGCAGCGGAGGGGCAGTTCCCAAAAAAGGAGGAACAGAGGAGCAGTTCCCAGTTTTGAAGATGGAGGAAGCGGCAATGGCCCTTCTAGAATGCAGGCCTCCTCCAGAAGCTGAAAGGGGCAAGGAACAAATTCTCCCCTGGAGCTTCCAGAAGCAACCAGCCCTGCCGACACCATGATTTTAGTCTGCAAGACTCATTTTTGACTTCTGACCTCCAGAATGGTAAGAGAAGAAACATAGATGGTGTTAAGTCCCTGAGTTCTTGAGATTTGTCACAGCAGTGAGAAGAAACGAATATGCTTGTGTAAGACCACGCGTTCCCCTTGGGCATGAGGCATCAAACCTACCATGGGGTAGGAGAGACTTCGAAGACAACAGAGCAAAAATATTTTAGGCTGCAACAATTTCAGATCTTCTAGGGTCCACAATGCAAGATGTGCTTGAATGGCTACCCTAAAATACAAGCCGTCAAAGACATCCCAGGCTGCACACAGGCTGTTTGTTTGTGTGTTGTATTGCAGTGTAGTTGATTTACAATGTTGTGTTAGTTTCGGGGGTACAGCAAAGTCAACCAGTTATACATATACATATATTCGCTCTTTTCTGGATTCTTTTCCCATATAGGCCATAACAGAGTATTGAGTAGAGTTCCCTGTGCTATACAGTAGGCCCTTATTATTATCTATTTTATATATAGTAGTGTGTATATGTCAATCCCAGTCTCCCAAATTATCCCTCTCCTCTCCCTACCTCCTGGTAACCGTAAGTTTGTTTTCTACATCTGTGACTCTATTTCTGTTTTGTAGATAAGTTCATTTGTACCCTTTTTTCAGAGTCCACATACGAGCAGCACCCTATGATATTTGCCTTTCTCTGATTTACCACGCCGGCTCTTTTTAACTGTGTCTTCACAGATCAGGGAACCCACTAGCAGATTCAGCACCATGACGGCCTTGACCGTCATCCCCTGGGGTCTCCTGCTGCGGGGCACATGAGTGACTTGATGGACAGCCCCACCGCTGTGCTCTGGACCCACCCTGAGCCCCACAGGTTCTCCCACCAATGACCCAGCGAGGAAGGGAAATAAAGGTAGGCCCATCCCGGCAGGATGTGGGATGCTTCCGATGGGGGACCCTGGCTCCAAGATTCCCCATCAGCCTGCAGAAAAACTTCCTTAGAACTGTGCTGAGGCCTGAGCCCCTCCTGTCTCACTCCGCACGGAGGCCAGAGTTGCATCTCAGCCTGAAGGCTCTCCCGCCTCCTCCTTTTCTCCTAGAGCTGTTTCCCCTAATGATTCACTTGCACATCGAATCTCACCTTGGCATCTTCTTTTTTCTTTGTTGTTGTTTTTTTGCCGTGCCACATGGCTTGCGGGATCTTAGCTCCCCCACCAGGTATCGAACCTGTGCTCACGGCAGTGAAAGCCCAGAGTCCTAACCACTGGACCGCCAGGGAAGTCCCTCATCTCGGCATCTTCTTGAAGGACCCAAACTGACCCAGCACTGTGAGAATGAGAAGAAGAGAACTCCCTGGGTGGATGCATGACAACAATCAGATGCTTCTTCCAGGATAAGCAGCTGAGCAAGGAAGCCGAGCACAGCCCGAGGGCACCCCAGTCACCTCTCCAGTGGGCGCCGTTGTGCAGTGCACAACATACACACTGTGCATGGCAGGCTGCTGAAGACCGCTTGGCTGGAAGGGGATTTTGGAGGGCACACTAATGCAGGTGGGCCAGGAAGCTCCCATCTCACTACGCGGGGCCCCAGGAGAAGCCCAGGCACACCCTGCACACACAGGACCAAACGCTACTCCCCATCTGCTCTTTGGGCTGTGCCCACCACGGGCACCCTAGGAGCTGAGTGAAGACGCTGTTCTCAGCGAGGACCACTCTGGGTGGCCTACGCTGGGTTTTCTAGAACTTTGAATTGCTAGATGGCGTCCTTCATAAAGGTGGATTTTAGCTTCTCTTGAAAACTCAGCTGACCTCCTACACAGAGTCCATGTCGTCCACTTGGGCAGTGCCACTTCACAGTGACGTCGCTCTCTGGCCAGGCCCCGCGTATCCCAGCCTGCCACAGGCCCCACCTGGACCATTCCAACCCCTCTCCTGCCAGGGTTTGCCAAGCCCGTGATCCCACCGACTCGCTGTGTGACCTTGGCCCAGCCGCTGCCCCCCACTGAGTCCTCACCTATTCCTGCAACCGAGGGGGACAGGCTCTTCTCATCTTCGAGGGCCCTCCAGCTCCGCGCACTGACATCGCTGGGGAAGATGGAGAGGGAGATAAAGAGAAAATAGTTCTGCTTAACTGCCTCATTAAGCTCTCCTTGTTGGAGAGACAGAATTGGAGGAAAGCTTCCTCTGTTTCATTGCTTTCTTGCACCCTACCCAGCTGAATGATGCAGCTGATGCTGGCGGGGGAGGGGCCTGGAGACAGAGGAGGGTCCTTGGGAAGAGCCAGGACCCGGCCAGCCTCAGGCATGAGGTTCACGTCCCTGTCAGCGTTCTATCTGGCCACATGGAACAGAACCCCCAAAGCCATTTTTTGTTTGTTTCTTTCTTTGTTTGGGCCAAGTCGCGCATCTTGCGGGATCTTCGATCCCTGACGACGATGAGGGATTGGACCCGGGCCCCAGCAGTGAAAGCGCCGAGTCTTAACCACTGGGCTGCCAGGGAACTCCCTCCCCGACAGCCACTTAAAAGACAGCGGGATTTATATTCCTCCCGTGTGCCAGTGATGATAACAAATGCTACTGTGGAACATGACTTATGCAGGTGCCCAGGGCTGTTCTCAGCATGGCACAGAGATTAACTCACATTAACCCATGTCGTCCCCAAATTCACATCCACCTGGAACCCATGAATGTGACCTCATTTGGAAATAGGGGGTTTGCAGATGTAACCAAGTTCAGATGAGGTCATACCAATCAGGGTGGGCCCTTAGCCAATGACTGGTGTCCTTATAAGAAGAGGGAACTTTGGACACAGAGACGCACAGAGGGAAGACAGTGATGTGTTGACAGAGGCAGAAACTGGAGTCATGCATCTACAAGCCAAGCAACATCAAGGACGGCCGGCAACCACCAGAAGCTCAGAGAGGGCCATGGAATAGGTTCTCCCCCAGCAACCCCAAGGCAGCCTTGCCGATGCCTTGATTTCAGCCTCCAAAACTGTGAGCAATTAGATTTCAGTTTTCTAAGCCACTAAGTCTATGGTACTTTGTTGTGGCAGCCCTGGAAATGAATACACTCCAAGAAGTGGGTTCTGTCTTCATCCGCATTTTACAGATGGGAAACTGAGGCACAGAGAGGGTAACTAGGGCAAAGTGGTACAGCCTGTAAGTAGTGGAGTCAGGATTTAAACCCAGCCCATTGGGTTCCACCTCAAAGATTTTCTGCCAGAGAGAGAGGCACGTGCGCAAGTGGACACGCGTCTGTGGGCACAGATGCAGCCAGGAACCTCTACAGGGTCACCTGTGGGGTGCGGCAGGGTACACACGGTGCTGACACAGAGGATTTGACCCGAGTCCGCAGAAAGCGCCTGTGAAGTGATGACGAACGGGCCACGGGAACCGAGTCGCCACGGCGTGATCGCATGATCACATTACCAGCTCAGTTGGAAGGAGTGTGGCCAGTCTGATGGATGAGATTTAGCAGGTCAGAGCCTTTGCTGATGGCATGATCCCCAACCAACTGTGCGTGGGAGGAAGCCCCAGCACAGGAAGGAATGCCTGGACTGGCGATCAGCATGGACCATCAGGGGACGGTGCTCAAGCAAAGAATGGGACGTCCTCGGAGAGCTGGGGCTTCCCTCCGACGCCACTTCCCTTAGTCTGTCTGAGCCTGGGTTTCTTCCTCTGTGAAACGGGGCCACGGATACACACAACGTGGATGATCTCACAGACGTCATGTTGAGTGGAAGAAGCTAAACACAAAAAGCACATTCTAGATGATGCCATTTCTATGAAATTCTGCCAGGAAACTAACCTACGGGGAGAGAGTCAGAATCGTGGTTCACTCAGCAGGGTGGGTGCTACCGACAAGGAAGGGACCCAAAGGAGCCTTCTGGGGGCTGGAAATGTTCTGTATCTGGAGCTGGGGGGTTGTTACTTGGGTATATACACACATGGGGAAATTCATCAAGCACCTTAAGATTAGCTCCCTTTACATATATATGTAAATGCATATGTATGTATATTTCATTGGAAGGAGGGAGGGAAGGAGAGGAGAGCGGAGGGGAGGGGAGGACAGGATGGAAGGAAGTTAGTTTTTGGTCACTAATGTCCTAAGTATTAAATCCTATAAAACGGATTGACAACCTTTGGGGGCTGGTACAACTTTTATTCCCACTTTACAACAAGGCAGTAATTCCGAGGATGCACAGTTGGAACCCGGCAGACGGACCTTTCACCCGCACTCCCCCAAGTACCACATCCTTTTCACCCTATGAATCCTTCCAAATACTGCCCCAGTCCTAGCCAAGAACAGTGTGGTGGGCAAAGCGGAGTTACTCCAATGAAGCTTCGTGGCCACAGTCCCCAGATCCTCCCTTGAGCTCCAGGAGAAAAGGAGGTGGTTGGAGGGCAACGAGCCAGGGCCCTTTGTGCTCTCCACCCCGGCAGCACAGTGGCAGAGACTGTCCTAGTTGTCCCCCCAAATCCAATGGCCCCTTATTCCTGAGTAAGAGAAACGCTGACTTTTAGCTGGGCGCACAGCTGGCGGGAATAAAGCCAACATTTCCAGGCTCCCTTGCAGCTAGGCATGGCCGAACAATTCAGTCCTGAATCTGAGTCCCCCTAACGCTGAGTTCCCTTATTGAGTTTATGATTAATCTCTCCATGCAAAACTTTATTCCCTTTCTTGTCCCCTCTGACCTCAATCCTGTGTTAACTGAACACCAATCACCCAGAGTCAGATGCTAAAATTGCAGTTGTTGATGACATCATTAATGTACTAAAATTGCTCTTTATAGATCTCATCATTAACGTACAAACTCAGGTTGTTTCTCCAGGGCAATGTGGGCTCACAGACCCCTGAGCCGTGGATCATTTGACCAGAAAATCATAAACCAGAGACATCCTGAATCCTGATTAAGAAATGTCACACGATGATGAGTAATCTCAGCCTCCTTTGTTCTTCCTCTTTTAAAAAAACCCTTAGCTCAGACACCAAGTTGGAGTGGATCTGAGGCTTGTCTCCCACTCCCTTGCTTGGTGCCGTGTAATAAATTCTTACTTTGCTGCAAATTCCCACTCTCAGTATGGCTTCCTGCACCACAGGCACACAGGCATACTGCTCTGTTTCAGTACTGGCCACCAAGATGTAAGTAGAAGCGATATGTTTGATGTCTGGGAAGGATCCTTAAAGGGAAGAGAAATGGTCGTCTTCTGGCCTTCTCCTTTCTACTGGCTGGAATTCAGATGTGATGGCTGGAGCTGCAGCAGCCCTATTAGACCATGAGATGCAAGCCATGACTCCCTCCTGATTTTTTCTTCTGAGAAGTAAACTTCTATCTTGTTTAAACTCCCATTCCGGGGTTCTCTTTCAAATGTTTTCCTAACTCATAATGACAATAAAGTATCCAAGCAGTCACAGGGTTTCAAGGTTTTGGGGGTAGCCCCCAAGTAGCCTTGTTTGGGTTGAAAGGAAGTGATCTTTTTTGAGGGTATTCCTGAGGCCTTAGCACTGATCACAGAGGTGACATTTGGAATGACAGAAGGACCCAACCATGCTTGTATATTTTGGACTTGTGTGTAGAGGCAATGTGATTTAAATACTTCTAACCCATCAAGTGTTACCCGCCATAGGGAAAAATATTTCAAATAGCAAACTGAACTCCAGCAGCTATTACATCATCCCTATTCCAAATTCATTTTCTCAATATCTTGTAAATTGCAAACTATTTCCAACATAGAAAGGGTAAAGTTAATAGCAGTAACAGATTGTCTATCTCCAACCATGCGAATTAAACAGATATTAACACTTTGCCAAATTTGCTGCAGATCTCTCTTTTTACAGAATTAAAAGTTTGCAGATCCAGCTAGAGCCCTCCTCCTCCCACAAACACACACAGCCTCCTCTCCTCCAGCCCCACACCCCAGCCTCCAAACCCAGACTTCTCCTACACAGTCTGTCTCCATACACTATAGGTGGTGTGGTAAAAAAAAAAACCCTTTCTTATGCTAACTATTTAAATTCATTTGCTCATACATAGTTGAAGCCATCACTTTACTACAATTTATGTCAGACTACTGCGCCCTTTGGGAGGATGTAGGTCTTTGGGGAAATTTTATTCCACCAATATTGCCCAAAGACATATGTGCTATTTTATTTTTCTCTAGTCCATGTTGCAGTAAATGTGTAAGTTATTCAAATTAAAAGAAACAGCTGAACTGCGTACCAGCTAAAATTATCCTGCATACCACCAACGGTACACTACCAGTTGGGAACACAGTCTAACCAGTCCCATGAGAGCTGGAGTCTGTGACCCCACTCTCCTCCGAAGGTCAGCCAAACTAGAATCTTCCATACACTTCTGATCGTACCCTGTGACAATAAAAATAAAATTTGAGCACCAATCCCCATGATAGGAATATTTCTTAACTTGTAATGTATGCATGTGTCCTCTTGTATTACTCAGCCGTTTTCTTACTGCTCACCTGTATTACTGGAATTATCCTCCATCTGTCGCTTCTCTGCAGGGAGATGTTTAAGCCACTTGTCCATTTCACGAGGGTTACTTCAGTTAATCCCAGGTACTCTGGTCTTAAAGTCGCCAGCCCGGGCTTATTCACGCTGCAGTTGTGACAGGTGTAGAGGGCACCCTTTCACCTCAGGTGCAGCTGAAAACAAATAAACAAGCATTTATTGAATGCTCACCATGTTCCAGGCCTGTTCTAAGCTGCTTTACTCAGACTAGCTCACTTAATCCTCACAACAGCCCAGGAAGTGGTGTTATTGTTCATTTACAACTGAAGCTCAGAGAGGCTGAGAAAAGGCCAAGGTCACAGAGCTGTCAAAGGGGAGGCGGGAATTAAACCCAGGCTGACCGGCTCTTGGCCCAGACGCTTACTTAGCCAGTGCCCTTCAGCCCTCCTGAAGGAAAAGGGCAACTCTCTGTTTTCTAAGGCATCTTGGGAAGGGATTGTGACGTGGGACCCGCTGACATTTGGCCTGAGAGCAGGGGCACCCATAACGAGTCAGACCTTAAATACTAGTAGAGAATCTTTACCTGTGGATTAGGTTCTAAAGTGAACCAGTGAGTTAAAAAAAAAATTAATATAACCAGTTATCCTTAAATCACGCCTAAAGTAGTGGACCATGCCTTGGGAAGTATAGCACAATGAGTGGTTCCTCTGTTGTGTGTGCAGGTCATTGCCTGCTTGCCCTACCCTTGTCTGCGACCTTTATTTGCTGGGGTGTCCAATCAGCTGGCTTCCACCCAGTGTCAGCCAATGGGAGGCACTGGTTGGAACTGGAGGGCGGGAGGAAGAGAGCACCCAGAGTATTCAGGGTATTTCTCCCCTTCTTTCTTCTTTGTTTTTTGTTTGTTTGTTTGTTTGTTTGCCACGCAGCTTACGGGATGTTAGTTCCCCGACCAGGGATTGAACCCATGCCCCCTGCAACGGAAGCAGGTGTCCTAACCACTGGACTGCCAGGGAATTCTCTCCTTTGGTGGTTTTCTCCAGTAGTGGCTGCATCTCTGCTGCATGTCTACTGTAAGTCTAGCTCTTGCCAGACAGCCCTGCCAGGGCTCTGGTTCCCCTGGATGGCCAAGCTCCTAGTTTGGGTACCACCACCTCCTCCATCTGTCCCTCTAGTTTAGCAACGGCAGTGGCTTCCTGCTGTTACTGACCACTGGGCTTCTCAGCTCTTCCATCACCTGTGTGACCAAATCCCTGTATTAAACTCTTTTTGTTGAAACACCTAGGGTGATTTCTGTTTTCCTGACTGGACTCTGATTGGATACGTACTGAACAATGTTTGGGGGCCATGTCATATCAAAAATATGTACCTTTGGTTGGCATTCCAAGTGTTGATAAGTAGAGCAACCGGAACTCCCAGACCTTATAGATGGCAGTGAAAACTGGGACAGCTACTTTGGAAAACTGTCAGTAGCTACTAGAGCTAAGCCCATGCCTAGTCTATGATTCAGTAATCCCACTTCCAGACATGCTCCCAAGAAAAATGAGTACAAATGACCATCAAAAGACATAGACGAAAACATCCACGGCAGCTTTCTCTGAAATAGCCCCAAATGGAAAACAACCCAAACGTCCATCAGCACTAGAATGAAAAATAAATTGTGATCTATTCATACAACTGAAAACTGCACAGAAATTTAAAAAGAACAAACAGTTGGTTTACACGTCAACACGAACGACTCTCGCCACCAACGGAAAGTGGAAGAAGCCAGACACCGTGTCTGTCAAGAGCTCATACACTGTCGTTTCATCGAAGTGAGGTTTGGGAATGGGTAGAAGGAATCCACGGTGATGCAGCGCCCAACAATAGTGCCCCCTGGAAGGGAGGGTGGGCTCTGCCGGGCACGAGGGCAACTTCTGCAGTGATCAGAATCTCCCACGTCTGGATCAGGGTTCTAATAACCTTGGCTTAAATGGGCAAAATCCATCTAGCTTCACATTTAAGATTGTGCACCTTCCTGTGTATCGTTCCTCAATAAAAATTCTTAACTTTGACCATGAAGTTCTCTCTCAGCTTGGCAATATGACCAATGACTGACATGGTGGTGGGGACAACAGACATCCCCCCCGCCCCTGCAAGCAGGGATGTGAACAAATATGTACACACTCATGTTCACAGCAGCACTATTCACAATGGCCGAAAGGTGGAAGTAACCCACGAGTCCATCAACAGATGAACAAAATGTGGTTTACATATACAATAGAATAGTGTTTGGCCATAAAAAGTAACGAAGCTGCTGTGAACCTAAAAAATAAAGTCTATTAAAAAAAATAGAGAGAGAGAGTGTATATGGGGGGGGAAGGAATGAAGTACTGATACACGCTACAGCATGGGTAAACCTCAAAACGTGACGGTGACTCAGCCAGAGGGAAAAGGACAGATACTGGATGATCCCAATGTATGAATTTTGTAGGGGAAGCACCATTGTCTATAGCACGTACATTTACTACAATAGAAAATAAAGCAAAAAAAAAAAACCCCAAAAAAACATTATATATATAAAACACACACACACAAACCCTGACCCGCCTGGCTGAAGACAGGAATGACCTTGGTGCAATTTACGCTCCAGAGCCCAGAGCCCTGCACGGAACCAGGCTGAGACCACGTGCTTACTTTTCCTGTGCTTCTCCCGTGCTCCGTCCTGCCTCTCTCTGCGGCCTTCTGCCCCAGTAAATCACTCCTGTGAGTATCCCTCTCTCTCGGGCTGCAATTACAAGGTGATCCGGGAAGGCCTTGCTGAGAGGGTGAAACTTGCATGAGGCCCCGGCATCCGTGACTTTGAAGAGAAGGAGTTGAAATCTCTTGTTTCAGAGAAAAGGGGACGGAGGTGCAGAGAAGCACCCTGCTTTGGCCAAGGTTCTGTAGGAGCAGGGGTCACACGGGGACTCAGACCACAGCCCTGGGCGTCCACCTCCCCATCCTCTTCTCTTTTTTTTTTTTTTTTTAACATTGATTTATTTATTTGGCTGCATCGGGTCTTAGTTGCGACTCGCAGGATCTCCGTTGTGGCATGCGGGATCTTTTGTTGCGGCGCCTGGGCTTCTCTCTAGTTGTGGCATGGGCTCCAGAGCCTGCGGGCTCAGTAGTTGCAGCGCGGGCTTAGTTGCCCCAGGGCATGTGGGATCTTCGTTCCCCGACCAGGCATCAAACCCCTGTCCCCTGCGTTGGAAGGCGGATTCTTAACTATTGGACCACCAGGGAAGTCCCCCCATCCCCTTCTTTACCTGCGGCAGGCTCGGCCTGGCTGTCTAAGTGTAGAGCTGATGTAGCACCAGCCTGTCCCCAGCGTCCAAAAGTCCTTCCGAAGCCTGTGGAAAATCTGGTTTGAGAGCTAATGGCCAGGAACGGCCAGGAACAGCAGGCCTCTACTCCCTGGGACCTGTCCCCGGGCCCCGCCTGCCGGAAGCGAACCGTGTCTTATTAAATCCACAGTCAGCACGCTTGACCCAGACTCTGATCTCAGGGGCGCGGCCCCGTGACCTCACCAAGGGGTTACCAGCTGAAGCCGTGAGCACAGAGCACACAGGGGGAAAGGGAAGGGAATCACAGGGCCCGGGGCCTGGCCTGGGAAGTCTCATTTCTGGGTGGCAGAGAGCAAGCAGGGGTGTCTCAAAGATACACACAGCTCCAGGTTTCATTCTCGACTTTCTTTGCTGAAATAATCACTGTGTACAAACATGAAATATTGGGTCCCCAGACAGCACTAATTGTGTCTCCTTTGAAAGGACTGGTGACAGGATGTTGCATTGACATAATTATGGCTTTTGCATGTGAAAGGGGAGGGAGGGGAGGGAGGGAGAAGATCTTATTTGATTATTTATAGTAAATAGCAGAAGCCAAGTTGGATAAAGAGAGAGTTTCCAGTTTTTTGCAGAGAGACAGGCAGCCACCCCTGTCTGGGGCTGTGGAGTGACTTCTGGCCAGACATGGGCTCCTTCATTAGGGGGACAAGAGACTTTGCTGGACCAGAAATCGAGAAAGATAGATATGCCCTGTTTGACAGGGCAGTCAGGTGACTGGTGGAATCCGGGTCCCTTGTCCTAATTAATAGTCAAGTGTTAACAGTGTAAAGATTGCCAAGATGTTCCAAATATGGCCCTCCATGACCTACTGGTGTTTAGAGAAGAAGACGTGGAGAGAAGGGAACATCGCGTGTTAAGCACCTACTACGTCCCTGATGGGTTCTTTATCAGGATACCTTTCATTGCCTGTGGCTGTATGTTCAAATATGCAACAAAGCTTTACTGAACACCTACTATAAGCTGCACGGCGAACAATCACAGAAGCTCAGCGCATAACAAAATGAGCATCGATTTAGCTGGGTACAGGGTGGCCGGGACCCACTGCTCTAGGCTGGCTCACCTGGCAGTCTCTAGAGGCGTCACCTGGATGGGTTTTGCCGCTGCAGGTTGGGTAATGGAGCGGCTCAGAGGCTCAGCTCTCTCATCCTCTCTGGGACCAGCATCCTCTCCTCATGGGGATGGAAAAGGAGCAGAAGCACAAGTAAAATCCAGCAAGGGCTATGCCACGTGGTTAAAGCCAAAATCAAGCTGTGGAAAAGCAAACTCCGCCCCCAGAGTGGGAGGAGCTGGGCAGTGGGAGGAGCTAGAAGACTGGGAGGAGCTGGGCAGTGGGAGGAGGTGGAAAGGCGTAGAGGGTAAGGAACAGAAGCCAAGGCCAAAATATGTTGCTCGCGCATCCTCTGTGCCAGACTGTGCTGTTCGCTTGAGGAAGCCATTGTTTTAGACACTGAGTGTGGGCCACTTATCCATACATTCCGCAAATATTTACTGAGCGCCTGCCAGCCAGCACTGTGGAACCGGCACCGTGGAGTGCTGGAGAAACCCTTGTCAACAAAAACAGATAAGTCACTGCCCTGGTGCTCCTCACAGGGTGTGTAGGCGGAGGAGGTCACAAAACAATGTACCGCGTGCATGAATGTCAGCTGTGCTTCGCGTTGCAAACAAGAGGCGCTTGTGCTAGGGACGCCTATAATACGGGACCTGACCTAGCCTTGGGGGCTGAGGGAAAGCTCTCCTAAGGAAACCACCGATGATGGAGCTGAACCTTGAGAGATGCGTGGTAATGCCCTTGTGAAGAGGGAAGAGAAAAGCATCCTGGGAGGAGGGCTCAGCAGGTGCAAAGGTCCTGCGAGGAGAAGTTCGCTTGCAGAGGCAGAGAAGGGTGGGGAGGCTGGTGGCGGAGCGCGGGTACAGGCAGCACGCTATGAACACCAGCCCCCAGGGCACTGCGGCTGATGGCCCGGTGGGCACAACACTCAGAATCTGGCAGCTCTAAGGGCTGGTGACAATGTCCAGGACCTTAAACAGAGCATATGCTGCCTCTAAAATAGAAAAGACAGTGGCAGAACTGAAGTCAATAACTGTCAACTTGGATCTTGACGGAACCTGTATTTTGTTAACAAGTCATGTGCAGCTCAGAGCAACTCTTAGAGGTCTCTGCTTTTAAACCACAGTAGTGGCAGGACTGGTGCTTCCCAGAAGATGGAGTAGATGTGCTTTTCCCCTCTTCTTCTCACTACATATGACTTAAACCTAATGCTGGCTTACACTTACGTAGTCTTTTCCATCTGCAGGTACTGCTTCAAGTGCTCTACTAAGACCCATTCTATTAATCTCCCCCATGTACTATGTAAAACAGGGCAGGGAACCCAGGAGGTGCAATTTTAAGTAGAGTAGCAGAGGCGTCGCCACCGGGAAGGGGTCGGTTCACCTAAAAGAGGAAGACGGCACAGCCAGTGCAAAGGCCCGGAGGCTGGAATGTGCCTGGAAAATTTCAGGAACTATTAGGAGGCCAGTGTGGCTCGTGCTGAGTCAGCGAAGGGGTCAGTATTGGGAAACGAAGGCAGAAAGGGCGTGGGGGCGTGTGCTGAGAAGCCTGAGCTGGTATGTTGCATTAAGAATGTACAGACTGGGACTTCCCTGGTGGTCTAGTGGTTAAGAATCCACGCTTCCCCTGCAGGGGGGCGCGGGTTCAGTCCCTGGTTAGGGAACTAAGATCTTGCATGCTGCACAGCCAAAAACAAAAAAAACAAAAACAGAATGTGTAGATTGGGAATTCCCTGGCTGTCCAGTGGTTAGGACTTGGTGCTTTCACTGCTGGGGGCCTGGATTCGATCCCTGGTCAGGGAACTAAGATCCAGCAAGCTCCGCAAGCTGTGCAGTGTGGTTTAAAAAAGAAAAGAAAAAAAAAATGTGCACAAGCCGCCCAAAACGGGGGTCAGAGACAGGCGGCTCCCTCCGCATCCAAGCTCCCACTTTAGGGAAGTGAAACCCACGGGGCTGTTCTCACGGAAGATGCAGTTTCAATACACCCCTGCCAAGGAAGCAGAGTCACAAGATTTATTCCTTACACATCCCAGAAACGAGGGCACATAATGAGTTGGGGAGAGAAGGGCAGTCCTCTGCCCCAGGTCACCAGCCAGCAAAAGACAGAAAGCAGGTAGTGGGCACTGATGACTTACACGGTGGTTGGGACAGAGATCGCTCACTTTTTGCGAGCTTAACTCTAAGTGGTTATTTTAAAATGTGCCCCGGGAAGATCAAAGCGGGAACTCGTGGCGGGCAGCCTAAACCCAGGGCCTTATCTAAATGTCCAGACTCTGGATGTGAGCAGGGTTATCAAACCATAAATTGTCTGGGCAGCAACTCAGAAAGAAAAAAGTTGTTTTTCTCATCACAGGAGGTGAGAGCATACAGAGCTTTGAGACCACAGTGAGAACTTTGATTTTTACTCTGAGGGAAGTGGGAGCCATGGAAGGTTCTAGAGCAGAGGAGCAGGTCTTAAGAGGATCCCTCTGGCTGCCATGTGGGGAATGGACTCAGTGGGGCCAGTCCAGGCTGGGACCTGGGTGAGGGCAGTGGAGGTTAGGTAAAGTGATCAGACTCTGGATCTATTGTGAACAGAAAAGCAACAGGATTTCTTAATGGATTGGAAGCCGGGAGTGAGAGCCTCAGGCTGCTGGTACTTGGCAAAAAGAGGAGTCGGGGATGACTGAGGATTTTAGCCCAGCAACCAGAAGATGAAGTTAGCGTCCGCAGAGATGGGCAGACGGCAGCAGGAGCAGGCCTGAGGTCGATTTTAAACACGAGCTGCCCGTGAGGCATCTGCAGCTAGCCAGCTCTTCCTCTAAGGACACAGCAGCAGAAAATGTAATGCACTGTCTGGTTGAAGCTTCTGAAAATCTTCACTTGTCAGATTTGTTGCCTCTGGGGATAAAACAAACCGACCAGACCTTTCTCCACCATCTCTCCTGAGCGCAGCGAGCCTCCAACTGGGTCGGCCTCAATCGGCTGGGCAGCTGGTGCCACAAATCACCGAGCGATGATGCCAGGGCCCTCAGAGGACGTCTCCTGGTATGAGGCTCAGACAACAGAAGGGGATTCGGATGAGCTCACACAGCGGCGGGCACATTAGATTTGCCATAAATTATTACAAAGTAACAGGAAATCACAGTGATCTCAGCTGAGCTGCAGAAGGAACAAGGGGAGGGTGGAGGGACCCTCACAGCCCCGCATGCTCCAAATCATCACCTTGCTGTGTGTGTGCACACGCGTGTGTGTGCACGTGTGTGTTTGTGTCCCAGAGTACACCATAAACAGACGTGGCATGAATGAGAAATGTGAAGGTTGAGAACATCGGGTGATTTCTTTGCTTAACTACTTAAAAGCTGTGTGTCCTTGAGCAAGTTACCTGACCTCTCTGAGCCTCGGTTCTCTTATCTGAAAAATGTTGACAATAACTACACCTACTTCATAACACAGTGGGGGAGGAAGTGTGATAGCCATTCATCCCTAAACCATTTGTTACCTTTCTGGTTCTCCTCCCCAGCACACAGTAGGATTGCATTTCCCCACCCCTTGAATTTAAGTGAGGTCATGTGACTTGCTTCCACCAATGAAACATGAATGGGAGTGATTGTATTGCATTAAGAGCCCATGCACGGTGCACCATGATTCACTGCGTTCACTTCCCTTCAAATGTTCTGTTTACCAAGAGCAGAGCTGCTCAAGAATATATATATATATATTTTTTTTAAGATTCTTTTCCATTATATGTTATTACAAGATATTGAGTAGAGTTCCCTGTGCTATACAGTAGGTCCTTATTGGTTATCTATTTTATATACAGTAGTTTGTATCTGTTAATCCCAAACTCCTAATTTATCCCCCCATCCCCCCTTCCCACTTTCATAACTATAAGTTTGTTTTCTATGTCTGCGAGTTTACTTCTGTTTTGTAAATAAGTTCATTTGTATCATTTTTTTAGATGCCACATATAAGTGATATGATATTTGTCTTTCTCTGATTTACTTCCCTTAGTATGATAATTTCATCTTCTTACAAGTACAGCAGTCCTATTGGATTAGGGCCCACCCTAATGACCTCATTTTAACTTAATTACCTCTTCAAAGACGCTGTTTCCAAATACAGTCACATTCTGAGGTACTGGGGGTTAGGACTTCAACATATGAATTTGGGAGGGGACACAATTCATCCCATAATGGTTGGTTACCCTCCTTTGACGGCGCACAAGGAACTGAAGTCCTGCCGACACTACGTGAGCACATAAGCGATCCTTCCCCAGTTGGGCCTCCAGATGAGACCCCGTCCAGCCAACACCTTATTGCAGCCTTGCAGAGGAACCAGCTAAGCCAGTCCAGACTCCCGACCCACAGAAACTGTGAGATAAGAAGTGTGGGTCATTTTAAGCTACTCACTTTGTGATGACTTGAAAAGCAGCAGTAGACAGTGAACACACTGAGTCACGTCAGCACACTTGTCCAACTTTGTTGCCCTCTGCTGACTCTCCATTCTCCATTCTCGGCACAAAAGCTTCTATTTCCGTGTTCTCAAGATATTCTTCTGGAAGAACTTCAAGGACCTACATTATTCTTCAGGTTCCTCTTCTGTTTAACCTGATAACTCATCCCACTGGGCTCTCAATCCTTCACTGAAGTGATGGAATTTTGTTTTTATCAAAGTGCTTTCACACGCTTCGTTAATCAATCAGTTCATTTGCTTGTTGGGTTTTTATCTTTTTTCCAGTCACACAAGATAACTGTTCCCTCCTAAATGCAGCCGGGAAGGTGAAAGTCAGAGAGGAGATGCAATCATTGAAATAGACTCCATTCTCTGGGTGCCTTTCACATCAGTAATCCAGGGTACTCTGCAGCAAACTTGTTGGAGCACAAAGATGCTCTTTGAAAAAGGGATTCAATGGAAAACCGCAGCTCCACTTAGAGATGCACATTGGGCATATTGCAGGCACTGATAAATCCAGCACGGGGAGAAACCACTTCAATGCCTTTTGCTCTGATGCACACGGTGACATTGCAGGGTAAGTAAAATTATCCCTACTTTCCAGATGAGAACATTGGGGCTTATTCTAGCGCCTTGCCCAAGGTCCTCCAGTTGATACAGTCAGCCTGGGAGTCAGACCCAGGCTGGGAACACCAGAGCCTGGCCCCATATGACTTCTTAAACCAAGCAAGGAATTGAATAAGGCTTCAGCGGATCCTAAGGGGTTGGTTAAGGTCAAGAATTTGCTGGAACAAGGGCAGGGGCTGACTCGGGGGCCAAGTTGATGTTTTTTTTCTGCTGAAAATATCCCCTGAGTGAAATTCCAACCATCTCCTTTTGCTTTTAAGAACTACAAATACATATATTTTTTAAATTTTTATTTTCTTTAAAATGAAATGGGATGAAGGAACTGGCCATCTGGGCTCTGGTGCCCAGAACTAACATATGGCTTTTTCCCCAGAGATCTTGCTGGGAATAGTAATACTGTTATTAAAAATGGTTCACATCTAGTGAGCCCTCATCTGTGCGTAGGGCGTGTGCTGTGCGAAGCACTGGACAGTAGTTTCTCATTTAATCCCAACAAGAACCCTGTGAAGTTAGGACTCTTCATGCTCCATTTTGCAGATGAGGAAATTGGGGCATGTAGAGATCAAGTGGCTCGGCGAATACCAGGCCAGCAGCAAGAAGCAAGTGGCCTTCAGACACAGCGGGAGGAAACTTCGTGACATTGTATAGAGAATTGCCAAGAGTATGAGAGATTGTGAACTTTGCCAACATTAACACTGACTACCGGGCCTTGGTTAAAAACAGCAGCTGTTTTCACCACGTGCCTAGTGCTGTTTTCAGGCCTTTGTCTGTACGCAGTTGTTTAGTTCTCAGGACAATCCAAGAAGGGAAGAAATGTTATCATCGTCCCTGTTTTCCAGGTGATGAAACGGAGGCACAGAAACGTGGAGTGCCGTGTCCAGGGTTCCATAGCTAAGAAGTGGCGGAGCTGGGACTCCAGCACAGAGCCCTGGGCCCTTAACCTTGCACCCCACTGCCTCTCTGGGCCTTACCTCTTTTCTTTCCCGTGTTAGCGCATTTTGCAAAGGCAGAAACTGAGCTTCTGCAAGGTGACGCAGGTTGCTCAGGACCACGCAGCTGCGTGGAAGCAGACTCAATACCTATCTGACCCAGAGCCAGTGTTCTAACCACCAGGCTCCCCCATCGCTTCCCGGGAGCACCTGATGCCAGGCCAGAGGTGAATGGGTTTCGCCTTCACTGTGCCACATGCAGCTTGACCAGACAGGCCCCGATGGACCCCACCCTTTCCAGGCCCATTGCCACTCTCTGCTGAGATAATGCTGACCCGAAAGATCAGAGGCAGAAGATGGCTTGGTACTTTTCACATCTGCTGCTTGCTCAGCATTCGTGCTGAACTTAAAAAAAAAAAAAAAATCCTTGAGAATGCCAGAACCAGAGCTGTAGCTTGCTTAAAATGAAAAAAAAGAAAAGAAAAAACTGATAATGTCAGGAATCTTTCTTGCAAGCCAATGCAAATCAAACGAGCTTAAGCAGAAAAGGGAATTTATTGGCTCAAGTAACTAAAATTCCAGGAGTAGTTTCAGCTTCAGGCATAGCTGGATCCAGGGGCTTAGATAATGTCATCAGGCCTGAGGGTCTCTCTCTCTCTCTCTCTCTCTCTCTCTCTCTCCATGTTGGCTTCACTCACAGATGCCACATGGTGGCAAAATGGCTGCCAGGAGTTTTATGCTACATCCCCCAGATGGGGCTCTAACAGGAAAGAGATGGTCCCACAGCCAAGTCTCCAGGATCAGCCCTAATTGGCTATCCTCGACCAATCACAGCGGTCAGAGGAATGCAATAAGCTGATTGGCTTAGATCAGGATCCTCCTCCCTGGAGTTGGGATGCACCATTGTTGGACTAAGAGTGGAAGGCTGGATCTCCTGAAGACAAATAGGGCTGCTGTCAGAAGAGGAGAAGCGGGTGCTGTGAAGACAGACACAGACGTTCACTAGGCCAGGAAGCGAATCTGACACTGTGTGCGGTGTCTTCTGTTTGCCCGCCTCACTCTTCTCCTTGCTGCCACCGGCTCTCTGCCTGGAGGCTGATCTACAACCCCCCCCACCCCACCCCCGCCCGCAGCCCGCTGCTCTCCGCCTTCTGTATGGACTTGGCCCATGCGGAGCCCCTGCAGGACTCTGGGGGAGAGCGAGGTCAAGGGCTCCCTAGGGCTGGCTGTTTGCTTCCACTGAGGGGCACCAGGCCTCTCAAGGCAGCAGATGCTACATCCTCTCTCCTGCTGGTTTCTGCAATTTTCCCTCCCCTCCTCCCTTCCAGCCCCGGGTGATAACAGCTCCTCCATTTCTAATCCAGGATTTCCCCCGGGCGTGCCCACACCTTTGCAAATAGGCCCTTTATTCCACCCTCCTGGAATTACCCTTCTGTGCCTGCGCCTACATTTCCTGAAGTCTGGCTCCCAGAAAAGATGCGGAGAGGAAATCCAGTCCGGGCTGGGACACCTGCCTTCTCCCGTGATCCTCGTGCACCGGCCCCGCCCCCAGGCACCCCGACCCCACCTGACCTTCCCCAAATCCGGAAGCCAGTGAGTTGGGGAAAACGAAGAAGTTCTGATGCTGGTACAACAATGTGAATGTAACTTAATGCCGCTGAAGTGCACACTTAAATATGGTGAAATGGTACATTTTATGTTATGTCTATTTTCCCACAATTTATTTAAATGTTTGGGCGGGGGAGAGCCAATACACACGAAGCCTTCGCCACCCAGTAGCCCATTTCTGACCCCCCTCCCCGAAGGGGGCGGTTCTGAAGATTCCTGCTCGGAGGCACTTGATGAGGGAGGCGGTCTCCTCTGAATCAATGCCGTATTGATTCTTGTTTTGTGGAGAGAACAAGGCACAGGCTGATTTCCTTCCAGTGGATCTGAACTTCAGATGCCCACAGGCCTCGGGTACGAAATGATGCAAACCATTTCCGCAGCCAACAGGGAGGCGTCCCGGCAACCCAGCCGTGGCCGTCCAGGGGGCGGGAGGGCAGGGAGAAAGGCGTTTGGCAAACCCGACCTGGGAAGGAGCCATGGTGACACGGTCCCATCAGAAGCCCAATTCCCCTTCCCGGCGCGGGAACTGAATCACCCTGCCCGCGCCCCCTCCCCCACCCCACCCCCCCAGCAGCTGCTCTCCCTCCTGTGGGCCGGGAATGCCCTGGTTCTGAGGACAGACGCCCACGGTCAGCAAATGAAGGATGATCCCTTCCGCTGGGAGAAATGAGGACGCAGACCACACGGCAGCCCAGGTTCTAGATGCTGGTGATAAAGAAGTGAGTCCAGAGACCAGTGGCTGCCTTCACCCAGCTGGCATTCCAGAGCAGCTCGGAAATATAAGTGAGCCACACGCAGAATTAAAAAGTCCCTGTAGCCACGTTAAGGAAAAAGAAAAATAAAAAGGCAAAAGAAACAGATGAAATTGTATAGCACAGGGAACTCTACTCAATATTCAGTGATAACCTATGAGAAAAGAATCTTAAAAAGAATGAATATATGGGACTTCGCTGGTGGTGCAGTGGTTAAGAATCCGCCTGCCAATGCAGGGAACACGGGTTCGAGCCCTGGTCCGGGAAGACCCCACATGCCGTGAAGCACCTAAGCCTGTACGCCACAACTCCTGAGCCTGTGCTCTAGAGTCCACGAGCCACAACTACTGAGCCCCTGTGCCACAACTACTGAAGCCCGTGCTCCTAGAGCCCACGTTCCACAACAAGGGAAGCCACCACAATAAGAAGCCCGCACACCGCCGCGAAGAGTAGCCCCGGCTCTCCATAACTAGAGAAAGCCCGTGCGCAGCAAGGAAGACCCAGTGCAGCCAAAAATAAATAAATAAATTTATATTAAAAAAAAAAAGAATGAACATATGTATAACTGAATCACTTTGCTGTACACCTGAAATAACCCAACATTGTAAATCAACTATACTCCAATAAAATTAAATTATAAAAAATTATTTTAAAAAAGAAACAGATGAAATTAAGTTTAATGTTTTATTTAACCTAATCGATCCAAAATATTATTATTCCAGCATCCAATCCACATGAAAAACTAGCAGTGAGATATTTACATTCCTTTTTCTCATGTGAACACTTTGGAATCCACTGTATGTTCTACATTTGCAGCCCATCCCAATGTGGATGGTCAGTTCTCATCGGAAATACTTGATCTGTAGTTTGATTTCATAAAATGGACAGTTAGTAAGGTAGATGGACCCACCTGAGTTGTTCTGCAGAGACTGAAGTCTTCCAAGCACTGCATATCCAAAAATCCTTTTGTTTTAATATTTGCGTCCACATTTGTCGAAAACAGCTGGGTTTTTCATTGTAAACTTAAACTGATTAAAATTAAGTAGAATTTAAAATTGTTTTGCAGTCTCAACAACCACATTTCAGTTGCTCCACAGTCACATGCAGCTATTGTTTTGGGGCAAGGCAGGGGAGAGACGATTAAAATATACATAAATAGAATCATTTCATGTACATGGAATCACAGAGTAGGTCCTCCTTTTGTATCTAACTTTTTTCATTTAGCATAATTATTTTGAGAGTCATCCATGTTGCTCCTTTGTGTGTTTATATACCTATAATTTTAACCAAATGGAGTTTAGTGCTAACAGAGAAATAAAGCACAAAAGGCAAGGCCGAAGAGGGGTCTGGAGTTCTTTTAGACAGAGAAGAGATCTGGGCAGGCCTCTCCGTGGAGGTGACATTTGGGCAAAGACTAGAAGGCAGTAAGGGTCTGAGCCATGTTTGGATCTAGGGGAATAGGGACTAGGCGGTGCAAAGGTCCTGAGGCAGGAGTATGCCTGGTGGGTCCAGGAAGCAGGGCAGAGGTGGGGAGGGCTGGAGTGGATGGAGGAGGGGGAGAAAATGAAATCAGAGGGGTCTCAGGGCCAGATCTTGTGGATCCTGTGGGACTTTGTAAGGACTTGGGCTCCCACTCTGAGAGTATTGGTCTCCGCACTGGTCTCCACTGCCCCTTCCCCAGTCCCTT
Organism: Lagenorhynchus albirostris; assembly: GCF_949774975.1. Taxonomy (NCBI): domain Eukaryota; kingdom Metazoa; phylum Chordata; class Mammalia; order Artiodactyla; family Delphinidae; genus Lagenorhynchus; species Lagenorhynchus albirostris. Next base: position 83,017,185 of record NC_083108.1, read on the forward strand.
CTCAGCCCAGTTTGCCCTCTTCCTGTCTGGTTTCTTTCCTGCTGCATAGTTATGCTGAGAGTCACCCACATGGTTATGTGTATCAATAGCTCACTTCTTATTGCTGCTGAAGAGCGTTCCACCGTGTGCCTAAACCACCGTATGCTTAGCCGTTCACCTGTCGATGGACGACTGCTCTACTTCCAGCTTTTGCTTATCCCCAAAAAAGCAACTCTGAACATTCACGTACAAGCCTCCTTGTGAACATACGCTTGCATTCCTCTTAGGTAAGTACCTAGAGGTGGGATTGCTTGGTCCTACGGCAGGTATATGTCTAACCTCTTAAGAAACTCCCGGACTGCTTTCCAAAGCAGTTGCGCCACCTTACATCCCTTCCAGCTGTGGATGAGTCCTGCGCCTCCACGTCCTCATCAACCCTGGATACTGTCTTTTTTTTTTTTTTTTTTTTTTTGCGGTACGCGGGCCTCTCCCTGTTGTGGCCTCTCCCGTTGCGGAGCACAGGCTCCGGACGCGCAGGCTCAGCGGCCATGGCTCACGGGCCCAGCCGCTCCGCGGCATGTGGGATCCTCCCGGACCGGGGCATGAACCCGCGTCCCCTGCATCGGCAGGCGGACTCTCAACCACTGCGCCACCAGGGAAGCCCCTGTCTGTCTTTTTAAGTTTAGTCATTCTAGTTGGTGTGCAGTGGTATCTCATCATGATTTTGGACTACGAGATCTTTCAGGTCCAGAACATTCACTCATGCATTCAACACATATTGGCTGAGCACTCAGAAAGCCCCAGGCACTGCGCTATGCACAGCTATGAATGAAAGCAAGCACGATCTTGTGGCGCGCTCCGTTCTGTGTACGAGACTGAAATTTACCAATTGTTGAACCACAGGAGCTTCAGAGGCACGTCATGCTAGGAGAGTGTGAAGCAGAAAGCATGATCTGCTCTTGGGGGGAGGGAGTCGGGGCAGCCTCCTCTGAGGAAATGGCATAGGAGTTGAGCTCTGCATAATGAGGAAGAACTACCTAGCTGAGGGGGAAGGAGGCAGGGAAGGGAACTCCACGTACCAAGGCCATGAATGAACTGGGATGCTTTCGGCTGCAAGTAACAGCTATGAAGAAATTGAATTATCTCAGATAATAAATAAGAAGCCTGGAGAGCATCAGTTTCAGGTTGATTTTGGCTCCACAGTCAAGGGACTTCCCCAGTGGTCCAGCGGTTAAGACTCCACGCTCCCAATGCAGGGGGCCCAGGTTCGATCCCTGGTCAGGGAACTAGATCGCACATGCTGCAACTAAAAGATCCCGCGTGCCACAACTAAGACCCAGCACAACTAACTAACTAACTAAATATTAAAAAAAAAAAAAAGAACCTAGGAGCTTACCGAATTTCTGCCCTACCAAACTCAGTGGGTCAGCCATGTTTAGCCTCATAGCCATAAAAAGGCTGCTGTGGCTCCAGGCGACACTCTCTCACACAACAGTGAACCGAGCAGGAAAGAAGGGGGTGGTAACAAGAAGAGCTTTCTTCTCATGTGCTTCTCTCTTCTTAAGGGGGGAAGTCTGTCCCCAGCAGAGTTCCCATAACATCTCATTGGCTAGACCTGATTCTCATGCCCACCTCAGATCTACAAGAAATGGGATTTCCTTGGACCTATCTGATTAATCTCCTGGGAGAGGGCAGCTCATCCCCCAAATAAAATCCAGGCTCTGTTGGAAAAGAAAAACAGGGAAGAGCTGCTGTGGCACCAGGGCCTGCCTGGCTCGTAGATTACCATTTAACTGAATTGGCTGCCATCTTAGGAATGTTCAGGTTGCTGGCCTGAGAGAATTCACCTAAGGCAACATGGCAAAAAGTGAGGGGCAGTCCAGGTGGCCTCATTTCATACGCCAAGACTTGATTCTCCCAAGAGGGCCCAGTGGGAGGCACAGCTGGAAGCAAGGGGTGAGTTACATGAGCCCACCCCGAGGCTTTCTGAGTGAGGGTCCAGGGCCCCCCTCTCCATGCACCACTGAAACATCTGGAGTGGAGCTGGGGGCTGGGCTTGGTGGTAGCTCAAATCCTCCTTGGCACTGACCGCAGCCCAGCCAGCCACTGGCACTCAGCCAGTCCCCTCTCTTTCTCTCTTGCAAAAGCTCTTTGTTTTTTCACTTCCCTGTGGGAAACATCTCAGCGATTCCAGAATGCAGCTCAGAAGAGGAAGGTCAACCTGCAACGGGACTCGTCGAATGTTGGCCCTAACTCCATCCCACCCCCTCCCAGGTGAGGGGAGCCCAGCTGGGTTTGTGTGCAAGAGACTGTCCACATCTGCGATTATGTGTTCTCAGGGGGAGTGGGTGAAGCGTGTGTGAGTGGGTCTGTGTTTGCAGGGGGCATGGACAGCACCTGATAGGTGTGTGCTGCTCTTTTCATTCATTCGGCCGGGACAAACAACCAACTTGGTGCCTGGTGGTTCTGAGTTTCCAAGAAAATAGCAGGAACAAGATTACCCCCAGCTAGCAGGCTTACATTGTCCTGGGGAAAGAGATACAATAAATAAGAAAACAAAAAAAATAGGGTCATTTTAGATAACACTTCTCCATGCTGGGATGCAAGGAGAGCCTGATGAGGCCTTAGATTCGTCTGCCTAAGAGGTCAGAGCAGGCCTCCCTGCACAGTTGACATCTGAGCCAAAAACTAGGTAAGAAGGAGCCAGCTGTGCTAAGACCTTGGGGAGGCTGGTTCCAGGTAGAAAGCACGTTGAACACAAAAGCCCCGAAGTGGGAGAGTAACCAAGGAAAAGAAAGGAAAATCTGTGAGTGTGGGGGGCAGCGTGTGTGCCGCCGAGGCTGTGTGTGAATATGATTGGAGGGCCTGGATATTAAGTCAAATCAGACCAGGAGGACTCTGTGGGCTTTGTTAGAGAAGATTTACTCTTTCTGGAAACCCTGGAGGCAGCTGGAGCAGTTAAGAAGCTGTCTTTGACTCGAGGGGCTGGGGGGCCGTGGGTGGTGTGTTCCTGGCTGAAGATTTCCTTTTCCAGCCTCTCTTGCAGACATAGGTGGTCAATGAGTGGCGAGCAGTTGTTAGGACAGACTTCTTGGAAACCGTTCTTTTTTTTGGTCAGATTTATTGAGGCATAATTTTACACAGTGTTCAGTAGCATGCCAGCAGTTTTCAGGAATTTTGTGCAGAGGTTAAGCTGTTGGCATCTTGAGATCGGCAGTGCTGGGAGTATTTACACCATGGAAATGGGCAAGCACTACACGTCAGGACTTCCGGCTACCTGTTCCTACTCCCCCCAACCTAAAATTAAAAACTGACTTAAAAGATGCAACTGATATACATTTTAGCCTTTTTATGAACAGTTCAATGAATGTTGGCAAATGCATAGAGTTTCTGTATTCATCACGATCAAAATACAGAACCTGTATCATCACCCCCCACATTCTCTTGTTCCTTTGTAGTCAAGCCTTCCCCCACCCTAGTCCCTACCAACCACTGATCTGTCTACTGTTCTTCTAGCGTCGTCTTTTCCAGAATGTCATGTAAATGAAATCACACATCTTCTTTCATTTAGCAAGATGAATTTGAGATGTACCCATGTTGTTGGATGAATCAGTGGCTCATTCTTATTTCACTGTATGGGTACATTACAGTTTATTTATCCATTCACTTATTGAATCTGCCCTTGCCCCTTTCCCCTCCTTCCCACCTACATGTGGACGTGATGACTGGAGCTACAGCAGCCATATTGTCACCATGAGACAAACAGAGGCCACAATAAGAATGGTAGTGTAAAATGGAAGGAGAAACCTGAAGACAGCAGCCCTCAACTGTCTACCTGCCTCCAGAATTCCTATAGTAAAAGAAAAAGCTCTTTTACCTAATCAACTTTTTTTTTTTTTTTTTTTTTTTTTTTTTTTGCGGTATGTGGGCCTCTCACTGTTGTGGCCTCTCCCGTTGCAGAGCACAGGCTCTGGATGCGCAGGCTTAGCAGCCATGGCTCACGGGCCTAACCGTTCCATGGCATGTGGGATCTTCCCGGACCGGGGCACGAACCCGTGTCCCCTGCATCGGCAGGCGGACTCTCAACCACTGCGCCACCAGGGAAGCCCCCTAATCAACTTTTAAATGGATTTTCTATTACTCAGCCAAATCTAATCCTAACTCAAACACTAAGCAAAGTCTAAACTTCTTTCCTCTCTCTCACCCTGTGGGTTTCTCCAGGAGAAGGAAGGGATGTTGGAGGGCTATACACTTTAGATAGGGAGGGAAGACCATTACATGAGACAGATTCATGGGTCAGAGTACAAAGGACCCTCCAAGCCAAGTGGCCGTTCCTTCTCACTCCTTCCAAACTGGGATTCTCCCAGAATTCAAAGAGTATATTAGTTTCCAATGCTGGGTAACAAATCACCACAAACGTATCAGCTGACAACACTGATTTATTAGCTCACAGTTTCTGTGGGGTGGGAATGCAGGCCCAGGCTAGCTTGGTCCTCCACTCAGGGTCTCACCAGGCTGGAATCCAGGTGTCAGCAGGGTTGCCATCCCATCTGAGGCTCCGGTTTCTCTTGCAAATCCCCTTCAGTTGTTGGCAGAATTCACTAGGACTGAGAGTCCCACTTTCTTGCTGGTGGTCCGCAGGGGCTGGCTCTCGGCTCTCAGAGACCAATTAAGCTGCGCCCAGCATACAGCTTAATTCCTCAAAGCCAGCGGGGCGGGGCGGGGCGGTGGGGGGAGGGGAGGTGGTCTCGCTCCCATTTGCTAATACAAACTTTTGTATAACGTAACCATGGGAGTGACTATACATTTATTTATTTATTTTGAACCTTTAACATAAGCTAATCAAGGGAACATCCATCCCTTCATCCTCACACCCCAGCAGTGGGGATTGCACAAGGCATGCACACCAGAGGAGGGAAGGTCTTGGGGCTATTTTAGGATTCTGCCTACCATAGAGGACAAAGCTTTTGGTGGAGGCCTGGCCTGATACAGATGCCAAACCCCAAGTCCCAGGAGGGCACAGAGACACCGCCCCCAGGGTGGTGTCCCCAGTCTCACTGGGAATCCTCCACTGGCCAACCTTGAGCAACAAATTGCTCACTCCTCACCCTGCGTGACCCAGACGCTCTTGAATAATCCAGGGGAAGTGAAGGAAAGCAGGGACAAGCCTGGAGAAAGCCAGACTCAAGACGGAGCCTCAGGGCTTCCCTGGTGGCGCAGTGGTTGCAGGGGACATGGGTTCGAGCCCTGGTCTGGGAAGATCTCACATGCCACAGAGCAACTAAGCCCGTGCGCCACAACTACTGAGCTTGCGCTCTAGAGCCCACGAGCCACAACTACTGAGCCCGTGCGCCACAACTACTGAAGCCTAGGCGCCTAGAGCCCGTGCTCCGCAACAAGAGAAGCCACCGCAATAAGAAGCCCACGCACCGCAACGAAGAGGAGCCCCCGCTCGCCGCAACTAGAGAAAGCCCACGCACAGCAATGGAGACCCAATGCAGCCAAAAAGAAAATAAATTAAAAATAAATTTTAAAAAAAGACAGAGCCTCAAGAGGGGTAGAGGAGGCACCACCCAGGGAACCAGAGGACAAAGGGCCAGAGAAATGTAAAGTTAAGAGGTTGAATTATATTCGGTTGCGCGTAATAGAGAATCCATTTACTGAGCAGGGCGGGGGTCCACAGGGAATTCCTAGTGGCCGCAGTCTGTAAATACAAAACAAAGCCAGCTGCCCACAGAAGGTTACCTCCATTTTACAGGTTAAGAAACTGACACTCAGAGAGGTCAAGTGACTTGCCCAGGGTCACACAGCTAGTAAGTCGCAGCACTAGGATTTGAACCCATTTGATTTGGCTGATTTTTTAATCAGCTAGTAGTCCTAATTAGTAGATCGTGCAACCCTTGACACCCACTCTGAGTCAAACCAGGGGCTGAGCTGGCCCTCAATGAGCCCGTCCCTTCTCAACAAATGGGCCGAAGTCCCAGCCTTCCTGACAGGAACCCCTGACAAACAAAGATGGCTGGCGCCCACGCCAGCGCGAGAAGCATGCAGATGGGGTCAGGAGCCACTAGACCACAAACGGAAGGAGGCACATTTCTTTCTCCCATGCCACCAACAGACCAGGGAGGATTTGCCGAGAAGTTCAGACTCCTTTGAAGTCTGAGTCACCAGATGAAGATTCTATTTTAAAGCCCCGATAAAGCAAAACCACTGAAACCGCTGAAGCTTGAGCATGCACGCCACCCAGGACCCCGGGGCTGGTTTGGCAGTAACTGAAGAGGGGTCAGAGCTGGCCTGTTACTCGAGAATGATCCCAGCCTGAGGAAGTCATAAGGCTGTGGCCATCAGCCTCCTTTTACAGGTGAGAAAACAGGGGACAAGAGAGGTTGCACCACCTACCCGAGGTCACACAGCTCATGAGACAGAAAATTGGGAATAAAACCCAAGTCTCCTAATGCCCCCCCAATGCTCTTTCCTCTTACCTTAGAACCAGGTGAGAATTCTCCCTCCTCTGTTTTAAGAATGGTTGCTATTTTTAGCTACACTCCCCTTTCTAATATGAGCAGAACCCTGGAGTTCCTTCACCCGCCAAGACTCTTCAGTACAGGATGGTCCTGTGAGGCTCCACCCCCTCAAGGGGCAGAGCCTTGACCCACACCTGGCCAATCAGAGCATTGTTAGCCAGGTGATTGGCTCAGAGATGGGCATGTGACCTAAGCTGGTCCAATGAGAGTAATAACTAGGACTTGTTTAGGAGTTACAGGGGAGAAAGTGTTCCATCTTTTCCACTAGACTTGAACCAAAGCAGACGTGAGTTAAAACAACACAGATTTACTACTGTAGAGCACAGGGAACTCTACTCAATATTCTGTAATAATCTATGTGGGCAAAGCATCTGAAAAAGGGGCTTCCCTGGTGGCGCAGTGGTTAAGAATCCGCCTGCCAATGCAGGGGACACAGGTTCGAACCCTGGTCTGGGAAGATCCCACATGCCTCGGAGCAACTAAGCCCGTGCGCCACAACTACTGAGCCTACGCTCTAGAGCTCGCAAGCCACAACTACTGAGCCCGTGTGCCGCAACTACTGAAGCCCGCGTGCCTAGAGCCCGTGCTCCACAACAAGAGAAGCCATTGCAATGAGAAGCCCGCGCACCGCAACGAAGAGTAGCTCCCGCTTGCCACAACTAGAGAAAGCCCGCGTGCAGCAACGAAGACCCAACGCAACCAAAAATAAAATTAAATTAAAAAAAAAAAGAATCTGAAAAAGAATGGATATATGGAGATGTACAACTGAATCACTTTGCTGTACACCTGAAACTAACACAACATTATAAATCAACTATAGTCCAATATAAAATAAAAATTAAATTAAAAAATAAAGTAGCAAAAACCTAAAAAACCACACAGATTTATTATCTTGTGGTTCTGGAGCTCAGAAGTCTGCAATGAGCCTCACTGGGCTAAAATCAAGATGTCAGCAGGGCTGTGTTCTTTCTGGCCATCCTAGGAGAGAAGCCATGGCTTGCCTTTCCCAGCCCTTTCTAGAGGCTGCCCACATTCCGTGCCTCGTGACCCCTTCCAGCAATGGCATCGCTCTGATGTCTACTTCCGCAGAGTCACACCTCCTCTCTCTGACTGATTCTCCTTCCTCTCTTTCACTGATAAGGACCCTTGTGATCATGTTACCCATATGATAATCCAGGATAATCTGCCCATCTCAAGATCCTGAACTGAATCACATCTGCAAAGTCCCTTTTACCCTGTAAGGTAACATAGTCACAGGTTCCCTGGGATGAGGACATATGGACATCTTTGGAGGGGGTCCATTATTCAGCCTACCACAGAAATCAAAACCATGAGTTCTGAGCTGGAGAGAAAGTAAATCCTAGTAAATGTTTTGAGCCCCTGAGTCAAGCTGTACCTGAACCTTTCAGTTACATGATGACTATCACATCCGTTTTTTGCCTAACCAAGTTTGAGGTTTTTGCTTTGTTTTATCACTTGCAAACAGAGCCTGACTAATACAATCCTGAACCCATAAGAATGTCACAATGAGTAATTACCGGCTTGAGAGTCTCTCTCACATGAGGCGGAAGTTCTCTGAGAGCAGGGACAATACCTTATTTAACTTTGCATCTTCGGACCACGCACAGTCCTGGCATATAGGAGGTACTGAACAAGTGTTTGCTGATTGAATAACAATTTGTATAAACACCCTCCCATGTGCACTCCCTCAGGGCCATCTCTAGGACAAGAGGGCAGAGAGAACCCTCAGCAGAATTTTCCAGGGGTGAACTGCAGGCCAGTGATTTCCTCTCTGGGGGTGGCAGCTTACTCAGAGAGAGGCCCTGAGAGTGACCCAGACAGAAGGCTCAGAGAAGACCTGACCTTCGTGGGCAGCCAGCAGCCCTGCCATCCTGAGCCAGCGCTTCCAAATTAATCCAGGAATGGCAGCTGCAGCCCTCCACCGACAAATCTATCTGAGTCATTTCTGGTCAGGAAGCGCCTCGCTCTTAAATGAGAATCACAGCAGGTCCCTTTGTGCACCCGAAAAAGACAGACTCCTCATGTTCCGCGGCTGCAGGGCCAGCCGGCCAAGGCCTGGTGAGGAGGATTTTCATGGAGCAAGGAGAGGAAATGAGAGAAGAAAAATCTCCCTGGAAAACCTGTCTCTGTCCTCAGAACTGAGCTATCACTTTAATCAACAAAGTCCCTGCAATTTTTGTTCCCACGCCCGTCTGAGAAATGAGGTCTGAGGGAGTGTGCCTTCTCTCTTTCCTGCACCCCACCCCACCCAAACACACCTGCCTGTCCCTTTCCCACCCCACACTAGAGGGTCTCATGTCTCCTCTGCGAACTCCGAAGGGCAGGGCTCAGCCTTTGCCACATCTGCACTAAGCCTTGCACTCAGCTCAAAGTGCATTTAGGTGTAGCGACAATGCAAGTCTTTGCACATGCTGTTCCTTCTACCTGGAACACCCTTCCCCACACTAGCTATACCTTTGACTGGCTACTGTCTCCCACTGATGCTCAAAGAATAAGTAGATGTGTCACTTTTGTTTATTTAATCAACTGAGATTGATACGAAGAATTAATGACATATATACATGGCACTTAGGATGTACCAGACTCTGCTCCTTCTATTATAGATACGCATAACTCACTTAATCCTCACCAAAAGGCTAAGAGGCGAGAAAACTGGCCCAACTGGTGAGTGGCGGACAGGCAAAGCTGTCCACAGGGCTGGTTGTTTAACCCCTGAGCTGTACCAAGCTGGGGACTTGTGATCCTCGGGGCAGACTCCCTGGACCCCTGCATTTTACTCAAGTCCTCTGCTGTGTCCACCACCCGCCCCCAACAGACCCTGTGCTCCATGAGGACGGGAACCGCCTCATTCACCTCTGAACCCCCAGCACCATCATTGAATGGATGTGTAAATACATAAATAATTGAGGATGCAGTCAAGCCACGTGACCTTGGGCACTTAACCTTTTTGTGCCTCAGTTTCTCCTTTGTGAAAGGGGGATGATCAGAGCACCCACCTTGACAAGGGTGGACCTGAGTCCCTCCTCTTACAGGACTTAGGGGGCTCTCAAAAGTGATTCAAACAAGAGATGGGGAGGTGGTCTCAAAATACATCTTTAAGTTTGTGATTGAGGTCACACTGCCCCATAGAGGCCCAAAGGGGTGATGTTATAAATATTAACAGGCTTGCCGGCCTGGGCACCCACCATCAGAACGAAACCAGCCATAAACTTCACCCAGGACAGTGGACTGGCATGGATCCAGGTAACTGGGCCCCCCGGGCACCTGCCAGGGGATGCAGCTCTGCCAGGTGGGTGCTCCAACCAGCCCACACCTGCACTGTGACAAGCCAGGGGGATCTTAGAGGAGAAGGAACGGTGCCCAGGATGAGTGAGTCACTGAGGCCCTCTGCAGATTCCAGGGGCAGTAGCCAAGCCTGGGAAAAACCGGCGGGGGGGCGCACCCTCCACTCTCCACCCAGGTTGTCCTCCCCACACCCAGGGGAGACTCTGAGGCCTGCCCGGTCCTGATACCCGCCAGGCAGGGCTTCTCCCCTGGTTCAGGCAAGTGGCTAGAGGTCCCACGGATGGTTCGGGACTTTAGAAGTCCAGGCTGCTGAAATTCACCAAGCCAGGAGTCCCCCAGAGAGCTGGGCTCAGAGAAAGCCTCTGAACCCACGTATCTCTCTGATTCTGCTTAACAAGTGTAAGATCATAGGATGAATCCTGGCAGCTTCCTAATCTAAAGAAACCAAATCTGGATCTTGACAAATTATAGCCAGGGGTTCTCAAGCAAGCCAGCATGTGTGGGCATCCTCTGGCAGAGGAGCGACCTATCTTTGGGGACAGGAATTACAATTGCAAGCTGGCCCCAGCAGGCAGCCGACTTCTACTTACACACCCCCAGAGACGGGGAGCTCACTCCTTTCTGAGTTCCTGATCCAGGACCATGAATTGAGTTCGCCTCTGCAGAGAGGACTCCAGCAGCCACCCGCTTGCCCAGCTCTGCTCACACAGCTGCAAGTGCATCTCTGTACTTTGTCAAGTTCACCGGTCATCCTCCCCCAGCCCCACAGCCATTGAAATCAGTCCCAAATTGCCAGGAACCCCAGACCCTGGGCCTCCTAGGACTTTCCTCCTTCATGGAGCTTATATTCTAGAATGAGGAGGCAGACACCCCCAAACAATCAAAGAAAGAAATCTATAGTTACAAATTGTGATACATTCCACAGAAAGAAACGGCAGGCAAAGGAGACAGCGGTTACTTGTAAATATGAGTTTTGACACCAAAATATTAGAACTTCCAGGATATTTCCTGGGCTTGGGGGAATGAGGATTTTTGTCCCAAAAAAGAAAGAAAGGAAAAAAGGAAGGAAGGAGGGAAGGAGAGAGGGAGGAAGAGGGAGGGAGGGGAAAGAAAAAAATAAGGAAAAAGGAGAAAGAAGAGATGTTCGGTCCCCATAACTATAATCTAATCCAGGAGTCAGCAAACTATAGCTGGGAGCAAACCCAGCCTGTTTCTGTGCAGCCTGAGAACTAAGAATGTTTTTTGTTTTTTTTTTTTTTTACATTTTTAAAGGGTCGTAAAAAAAAAAATCAATCAAACAAAAAAACAAAGAAGAACACGCAACAGACCTTACGGCACACAAAGCCTAAAACATTTACTATTTGGCCCTTTTCAGAAAAAGTCTGCCGCCTCTGAATCCCACCAGTTTAAGCTCCCGAACAACTTTCCCAGCCTGGACGAGCTGGGAAATGCAGAACGAAGGGACAGACCAGACAGCAGAGAATTTTCCATTTCTGCCCACGAGGCCAAGCATGGTCCATCATAAACCTTTCAAAGCCAAGGCCCAGAAGGTTAAGTGATTTCTGCTCGAGCTCAGTGAGGCGAGGCCAGGGGCCGCGGGAGAATGGATGTCCTCACACACCAAAGAGAAAGGAGTGGTCGTGCGGCCTCTCTCGTTATCCATTTCTCATCAGCTTTTTAGAAAGCAAGGGAACTAATTTTACCTGTTCCGCGCACGGTGAGGTCGCATTTCTGTTTTATGAAATGAAGGAAGAGAAAAGACCTAGTTATGAGTCAGGGTTCTTGGTTCCAAGTAATAAAATCCCAATTCAAAAGGACTGAAGCAACAAAGAGAATTTATTGGACCATGTTATTGAAAAGTCCAGGAGTTGCACAAGCTTCAGGCATAGCTGGATCTAGGGACACCATCAGTATTCATCCTCTCCTTTTGTTCCGGGTTAGTTTCATTCTCAGGGAGGCTCTCCCCTCGTGAGGCAAGATGGTACCACCGCATCCCTTCCACTTGCCAAGCCCAGTCTAAAGAGGTTCTCTCCTTAATGTTCTGAGTCTGAATCTGAGTCTGAATCTTAATGTTCTGAGTCTGAGTCTGTTCTGAAACTGAATCTCATTGAACGCTGTCTGGATCATGTGACCCCTCCCAACCAATGACTGTGGTCAGGGGATGGAATGAGCTGATTGGCCAGGTTTGCTCATGTGCTCCTCCAGGAGTGTGGTGGGAGGGATCCGCCCCACCTGAACCACAGCCGCGGAGAGGAGAGAAGGGAATCGTTTCCCCATACAAGTTCAGGGGGCCGTTATCAGAAGGAGGAACAGGTGCTGAGCCGTCAAAAGCAACTTCTGTTCCCTACAGAAGCCAACTGATATTTCTGTTATCTTTCTTTTCTTTGTTTTTGGCCACGCCGCGTGGCTTGTGGGATCTTAGCTCCCCGACCAGGGATCAAACCCAGGAGCCCTGCAGTGGAAGCACCGAGTCTTAACCACTGGACCGCCAGGGAAATCCCCCAACTCACACTTCCCAGGCACCTTTGCTGAGTTTCACTACCACCCATTTTATAGTTGAGTAAACTGAGATCCTGGAGGTAAAAAGTCAGTCTCTCAAGGCGACAAACTTAGTTCATGAGGGAGGCAGGGTTCTAATCATCTGAGTCTGACTCACACTCCTGCTGCTAACACTGACCGTCATGCACCACCCATCCTGCCCTCAAAGAGCCTAAGAACCCTGTACACAGTCAGTGCGCAGTAAACGCACATCACATTGAATCGTCATTGAGTGACTGCCCCCCACTGGACCATAAGATGCCTGAGGGTAGAGCACGTCTATCTTGTTCACCGCGGCATTCCCGCCACCTGTACACAGTAGGTGCTCCCAAGACACTTGGCAAATCAACGCACGTGGCCTTAGCATTTAGCACCTAGTAGGTGTTGCACAGATCGTTGGTGAATAAATGAATGAATCTCAGTGGGAGTCAAGCTGCCCGGTTGTTCAAACCTTTCTAGATCATTAACAAGATAGATGGAGATAGGGAGAGGGAGGAGGGGGGAGGGATGAATGAATGAATGAAGAACAGAAGCCTTTTCTAGAGTCTGAAGCACTCAGAGCAAGGTCCATAGATCTTGTCCTAGACAGTAAGAGTGCCGAGGTTCCTTGGAGAGCAAACCCCAGTTTTGGAAAGGGACACGGGGTCTTTGTGAGCCAAGAGGGGGTGGGTGGAGCTGGCAGGAGGAAGCCAGGTCAGCCAGAGCCCAGCCAACCGGCTGTGCCAGGGACACGGCGCCCCGCCCCACTGCCCCTGACCTTGCTTCATCCCACAATAGAGCGTCCATTGTAAGTGGGTAATTGGGTTCCGGCGCATCCCCTCCCCCGGCTGGGGGTGGAAGCGAAGGGAAACACAATCTGTTTTCTATTTGTCACAGCTGCCAAGATGCCACTCCCTCCTCTGTCCCCCACCCCCGCCCCCTGAGCGACAGCCGCGCGGTGACATTCTTTGGCTGGGGCTGAGCCTGGATTAGAGCTGCCGCCCAGGCTGGCTACCCCGGGAGAAACGTGACAAAAACCTAAAAACAGCCTAACAGGCCTCCCGGGCTTTGTTCGTATCCTTACCTACGGGGAGCCTAAAATATTGTCCTAATTGGACAAAGGAGGGGTTCACGTCCTGGCTCCTTCTCTTTGTAGCTGTGTGACCTTGAGCCAGTCACCTAACTTCTCTGTGCCACAGTTTCCTCATTTGTAAAATGGGGATGATGATAATCCTAGGAAAGGCTGTAGGTTGTCTTTTTTTTTTTTTTTTTTGTCTGTCTACAGGAAATCCTCTTTCTTTTTTAAAAAATTTTATTGGAGTATTGTTGATTTACAACGTTGTGTTAGTTTCTGCTGTACAGCAAAATGAGTCAGTTATCCATGCACATATATTCACTCTTTTTTAGATTCTATTCCCATACAGGTCGTTACAGAGTACTGAGTAGAGTTCCCTGTGCTATACAGTTAGGTCCTTATTAGTTACCTATTTTATATATAGTAGTGTGTACATGTCAATCCCAGTCTCCCAGTTTATCCCTCCCCCACCCAGCCCCCCCGTAGGTTGTCTTGAATGTGTTCATCCAGGCAGGGTGCTGGGCATGTAGTGTTTGGTAACAGCTGGTGATCGTTGGATTTGCTGTTTAGGGAGCTGGTGCTTCCCTGTTTCAGTTTGCAGACTTGAATGTCTTTGCCTCAGACCACTCTGAGGTGGGGGAGTAAAGGGCAAATGCTCAGAGAGGGTCCTCTGTGTGAGCCCCCGGGTTGCCTTCTTGCTCTGAGCACTCACATCCAGAGGACCTACTGGGTGTCTGGTGTGTGCCCATCTTAGGCTGATGGGAGAAAAGCAGGGAAGTAAGAGAAGGGACATGAAAAGAACTGCAAGGTTTGGGCTCTGCTCTAACCAACTGAGTTGGGTTTGAAGACAAACAGGCTCTGGGGAGGCATCCCCAGGCCCCCAAGTTCTGTAGGAGTTGAGGGAATGCAGCAGGCATGGAGGGCTTCCTGGAGGAGATGAGCCAGGTTTGAATCCTGCCTCTGCTGGGGATCTTAGGCAATATCTTCACCTCTCTGGGCCTTGTCATCTTTTGGGGACTTCAAGAAAAACAGTCCAAGTCAGCCAAGCCTTTAACAGACAGGATTAGGGCCATTTATGAGACAAGTTCAAGACATCTTGAAGACATCTTGAACTTGGCTTTTGCTGGAGGAAATCCCAGCAAGGCCTTGGCCTGGATGTTCAGAGTGCCCCTGCCCCAGCCCCTGAAGGTCCAGCCATAGACAGACCTGCACTGTCTGGCTCCATTCCCAAGCCACTGAACCCCTCAGGCAAATCTCTTAATCTCTGAGACTCAGTTTCCTCGTCTGTGAATGGGACACCATGCCCACCAGCGTGACTGGGAGGGCTTAAGCCAATATAGACTTGGCACACAGTAACTGCTCAATAAATCACAGCCAATACTCCTAATTTCTAGGGCCAAGGGATGTCTGAAAAAAGGGGGGAGGAATAACCAAGAGACAGCAGAAGCCAGGGCTTATCTGTTGGTCTCATCAAGACCCCTCCTCCCCTTTTGATGAATAAACTTGGATGTAGCAGTAATAGCCAGCATTAGTTCTGAATGACCTCAGGTGCACAAAACTGGGTGAATCATAGTCTCCTGACTCACTCCCATTGTTGGTGGGTACCTGGCCTGTTTTTATTTTATAGGCTTGTCTATTTCTCTAGTACTTTCTGTACCATTTAATTTATTATTCCATAACATAGTGGACACTCATGTGAATCACTCCCCAATGCTAGAACAAGGCTATGACTCCTACAGGCACCCATGTGTTCCCTCACCTCTCCCCAGGAGTGAGCACCATTCCTTGACGTAATAAGCATTTATTTTGTCCTCACTCCGGGCCAGGCACACAATCCTGAATTTGTGTTTGTCATTCCCTTGATTTTATTTGATTTTTTCCACATCACGCAGCTTGTGGGATCTTAGTTCCCCAACCAGGGACTGAACCCACGCCTCCTGCACTGGAAGCGTGGAATCTTAACCACTGGACAGCCAGGGAAGTCCCCATTGCCTTGCTTCTTTGGATCAAGGTCATTGGTTGCGTCTGTGGGTATGTGTGCCCGCGCCAGTGGTCCTCAGGCTTGAGTGTGTTCAGAATCACCCAAAAGGCTCTGAAAACAGATTCCGGGCCCCACCCCCAGAGTGTCTGATTCTGCAGGTCTGGAACAGGGCCCAAGAATCTGCATTTCTAACACATTTCCGGGGGACGCGGATTCTGCTTCTCTGAGGACAACACTTTGAGAACCACGGCCCTAAATAATATAGTATGGAGTTTTAGTTGTTTGCAAACTTCATAACCAGGGTGTCATGTTATAGGTGGCCTTCTGTGGCTAGGTTTTGTCACTCAACCCCTGTGATTTTTCTATCAGGGGCAGATTTGCCTCCAGGGGTGGTTGCTCAATGTCTTGAGACATTTTTCGTATCATGACTGGTTGGGCAGGACGTGTTACTGGCATCTAGTGGGTCGGCTCCAGGTATGCCGCTAAAACATCTTACCACACCCAGGAAGCTCCCTGCGACAGAAAGATCCTGCCCCAAATGTCAACAACCTCAGGAGGAATGAAAACAGTCGTCCACACAAAAATCTGTACACAAATGTTCATCACAGCAGCATTCACAAGAGTCGAAAAGCGGGAGCCGCCCAGATGTCCATCGATAGATGAATAAATAGAATACGGTCCATCCATACGAACGAATGTGATTCAGCCGTATAAAGTAATGGAGTTCCGACACATGCCACAGTGTGGATGAACCTTGAAAACGTGATGCTGAGCGAAAGAAGCCAGACACAAAAGGTCCCATATTGTATGATTCCATTTATGTGAAATGCCCAGAAAGGACAAATCCGTGGAGACAAAAAGTAGATTGGCGGTTTCCAGGAGCTGGGGACGAGGGAAAGGGGAGTGACTGATGAGAGGGAGGGGGCTTCCTTTCAGATATGATGCAAATGTTCTAAAACGGATTGTGGTGGTAGTTGCACAACTCTGTGAATAGACTAAAATCCATCGAATTGTACAATTTAAGTGTGTGGGTTGCGTCCTATGTGAATTACATCTCAATAAAATTGCTATTAAAAACAATAACGAGGGGTTTCCCTGGCAGTCCAATGGTTAAGACTCTGCACCTCCACTGCAGGGGGCGCAGGTTCAGTCCCTGGTTGGGGAACTAAGATCCCACATGCCACACAGCCAAAAAGAAAATAATAATAATAATGAGAGAAATGTCAATAGCGTCAAAGTTGAGGAATTCTGCCATACACTGTCTCACTAAGATTCACCCTGTGTGGGCCTGGAGCTGCTGCTTTTTCATTCTCACTGCTGTGTAATACTCCATGGTGTGAACATACCACGATGTAGTTGTCCAATTTCCTGCCAGTGAGTATTTGGTTTGGTCCCAGGTTTTGCCACAGTGAACAGAGCTGCCGTGCACATTCTTGTACCCGTCACTCAGGACCCACATGCAAGAGTTTCACTTTAGGGCTTCCCTGGTGGCGCAGTGGTTGAGAGTCCGCCTGCCGATGCAGGGGACGCGGGTTCGTGCCCCGGTCCGGGAAGACCCCACATGCCGCGGAGCGGCTGGGCCCGTGAGCCATGGCCGCTGAGCCTGCGCGTCCGGAGCCTGTGCTCCGCAACGGGAGAGGCCACAGCAGGGAGAGGCCCGCGTACCGCAAAAAAAAAAAAAAAAAAGAGAGAGAGAGTTTCACTTTGGCACATGCCTAAGAGAAAAATGACTGAGTCACAAGGAACAGGAAAGTTTACTAGAAAATGCCAGCCGTTATATGAAGGACTTTCTACTGACGCCAGGCACTGGGCTAAAGATCTACCTGTTTTCTCACCCATTTCAAGAGACGAGAATGCTGAGGCTCAGAGAAGTGAATGAACCGGCCCGGCCCAGGAAGGGCAGACCAGACATAAGCTCTTGGCCACACGTCCTACAGCAAACTCCCCTGCAAGCGTGAGTGACAGGCTTCCCCAGGCAGACGCGCTGCAAGCAGCAAGGGCGTGGGGAGGGGCCTTGCACAGAAGCTGCTTCCAGCCCAGCCTGGGTACGGAGCTGACAGCAGGTGACAGCTTGTTTAGAAAACAGCCCATTGCTTCTGAAACATACATATGGAAGCGCCTCCAAGAGTCTTCCCAACCTGGGGCCTGCTGAACTTTCTGGAACGTTAGGCCAACCCACATCACACATCACAGCCTTCTCCTCAGGCAACCAGAATCCTCCACCACCCCAACACCTCTTTCCTGCCTTGTGTCTCAACTCCGAACGACACTTGCCCACCAAGCAGGGGCATGAGGGTGCAGCAGTGATGCCCGTGGGGTCTACTAACCACAGGCCTTGTTCCAAATCCCACTTTTACCACGGACTTGCTGTGTGACCGGGGGACGGTGACTTGACATCTCTGAGCCTATCTCCTCACTTAAAATGGGGACATCGATACAGCAGCTATACACCCCAGGCCCCAAATCCAGGTCTACAAGATAGAACCAATTTTTATTTCTTTCCAATCGACGCAGAGTCAATTCCAAGCCCTCGTCCTCCCAAGATGATAGAAAATTTAGTCTCAGTCTCAGGATTGTGGGTCCTCCATGCTGGCTCCGGTCAGAGACCAAATCTGAGAGGTCCCTCTGGCCACTGGTTCCCACTGAGGACCCGGGAGACGTTTGGGATCCAGGACCATGCGGCCGCTTCTGGTGGGAAATTCTTCAGCATCTGTGTGGTGGGGTCAGGGGGGACGGAGCTTGCCTGCCCTGGGACCTCTTCGGTCAGGGCACCCTCTTCCTGGTGCACGATGTAGCTTCTAGATCCTGTCCCCTCCCAGGAGCACCGCTACCAAATGAGGTCATCAGGCCTGCTTCCCTCCTGCCAACTCCAGCGTGTGCAAATCTCCCTCCCTCTCTCGCTCTCCCTCCAGAACCAAAAGCAACTTCACAGCCAGTTCCGGGATGCCTCCTGTCCTACAGGAAGAGAACTTCCGCTGGGACCTGGCTGCTGAGCCAGAGACGCCCTCACCCAGCAGCTTCTGCTCCCCTGGGCTGCGACCGGGAATGGTTTGTTCATCTTGCACACCACTTGCTCAACAGGAAGTTGCCTGCCTCCACTTTTTTTTTTCCTCTTTCTCCCCATTTCTGAGAGCATGTGGATCTGGTTTTTACTCTGCTTCAACCATGCCGTGAAAGACCATATCCTAGAGGTGCTGGAATAAGCCAGAAGGATCTGGGTCCCCAAATGGCTGCAGAGCTGAACCTCTGGCCCTCCTGGGCATACTCCCCTCCCTCAGACCTCTTACTTCAGAGAGATACAAACTTCTCTCTTGTTTTAATCAACGTGGTTCTTCTGGTTTTTGGTGGGGTGGTGGGTCTTTGTTACAGCAGCTGAGCTTATGCCCTGACTAATACGTGGGGTTTTCACAAAAGGTTTGTGATGGTTAATTTTATGGTCCTCACTGGACCCTGGGCTGCCCAGATATTTGGTTAAACACTATTCTGGGTATGTCCCTGAGGAAGCTCCTGGAGGAGACTGACATTTGAATCAGGAGACCAAGTAAAGCAGATTGCCCTCCTTAATGTGGGTGGGTCTCATTCAACCATGTGAAGGCTTGAGTAGAAGAGAAAGGTGATGAAGGGAGAATTCACTCTCTCTGCCTGACTGTCTTCAAGCTGGGACATTGGTCTTCTCCTGCCTTGGGACCCAGACGCAAACGGGAGCTCCCACCATCAGCTCTCCCGGGTTACCAGCTAGCAGATGGCAGACTCTGGGACTTCTCAGCCTCCATCACCATGTGTGCCAATTCCTTATTTATTAATTCCTTATAATAAATCTCTTTGGACTTCCCTGGCGGGCCAGTGGTTAAGACTCCACGCTCCCAATGCAGAGGGCATGGGTTTGATCCCCGGTCAGGGAACTAAGATCCCGAATGCCACACAGTGCAACCAGAAAAAAAAAAAAAAATCTCCTTATGAATAGATGGATAGAGATGCTAGGGATAGAGGTATACAGCATCCTATTGGTCTGTGTCTCTAACGAGCCCAGATTAATACAAGGCAAATAGACTATCTTCCAGAAACTTCTACCCTCTACTTGGAAAAAACCAGAAATCAAGAAAATACAAAGGGCTGAAGTCTGCCTTGGAATCCGGGAAAGAAAATTACAGGGTGAATAAACACGAGTGAGCAGCTCCGTGAAGAATCCTGCCAATAGTTAACAATACCGTATCATATATTTGAAACTTGCTAAGAGAGTAGACCTTAAAAGTTCTCATCACAAGAAAGAAAAACTTGTCACTATGTGAGGGGGTGGATGTTAACTAAATTTATTGTGGTGAACATTTCACAATGTATAAATATGTCAAATCATCATGTGGAACTCCTAAAAGGAATACTATATTTTATGTCTATTATATCTCAGTGAAACTGCGGGAGGGGAATTAAACTTGAAAAACAAAAGACTCCTGCTACAGCCATGCCTACTGTGGAGGGTTGTTTGAGGGATGAAGGGGGGAACGCATGCACACAGGGCAGCTGGCTCGTGAGGCCCGGCCTGCACTGAGTGCCCTGTAAGTGGCAATGAACCTTGGGGCAGGGGCACCGAGCACGTAGGATCCTGCCTTTGAGGCTTCCCAGGACACGTGATGCTGGGTACATCATTTCACAATGGCAACAAGTAATTATTGAACACTTGCTGTGTGCCAGGCACTGTTCTAGATTCTGCGGAGACGGTTGGGGGGTAAGAAATACCTAGTCACAGCCCTCTGTGAGCTGGATCTGGGGGCCTTGAGAGGTCCCAGCACGGGGCTTCTTAAATGCCAGGCTGACCAGCTCTAACGTTCAGCAGCAGACATGGAAGCGCACGGCAGATGGAGTGACGTGGCAGAGGTGGGGGGAGGGTGACGAAGCTGGCCAGGAAATGCATAATGGATTAGACTCAGATAATTAGCATCTCCAGAAGGGAGAAGAAAAACCCTGACTTCTGTGATGGCTCAGCAGAACAACTATCTCTAATAAATACTAACTCTTCTGGCTTTCCTGCTAATGGTCACATGGTAGGATTTTTCTTCTCTCCTCTCACCACCGCTCCAGAAGTTAGGCATGGCCGTGTGACTTGCCTGGACCAACGCGACGTGAGTGGAAGTGATGTAAGTTGCTCCTGAGAAGAAGCTTTAAGAACCAGTGAACAACTTCCCCCATGCCCAGTGACGGTCCATGTTGCACATGGCATGTTCCATCCGCCTGTGTCCCAGAACGAGGAGCCCATGGGGCATAAATGAGACACGAACTTTGGTTGTTTTAAGCCGCAGGATTCCAGGGGTTGTTTGTTACTGCAACGTAACTGAGCTGACGCTGACCTGTACACCTCCATTTCACAGATGAAGAGACAAAGTCTGGAAGAGGTCACATAGCTTACCCAAAGTCAAACATGGGGCACAGCCAGGACTCAAAGCCAGGCCTGCCCATCTCTGCAACCTTTCCGGAGGTGGGGTGTCTCCACCCTCAACACATCCAGCCAAACCCCGTGCTGCTAACCCCTTCAATTAAAGCCAATTTCAAGGTCTTCTGGTTTCTAAATGAACAGCCCCGATCATGTTCATTGAAGGCCCTGTCTTTTCAGGCTGCTCATTTTATCAGGAGCCGCCAACAAGATAAATGGCCCTGTAACTTATTGTTCTGCCGCAAAGCACCTCGCCGCCAGTGGCAGCACAGATGCCAGGAATAAATCGCATCTGATCTTCCGAGAGTCAGGCTGAGCTCCCTTGAGGGACGTCAGAGGCCGGAGGGTGGCCTGGAGCAGCCACGGACACTGGGGGACTTCACTGAGGACCACAGAGCTGCTGGGAGGTCTTCCTCAGGACCCCAGAGGTCTGGAGTGAGCATCATTGGTTTCTAATCTTCCCAGCATCTATTTCCCCTTCTTAAGGTTTAACAGCAACACTTTTTCTTTGGGGAAAATCATCTCTCAGTCCGGATGGGTCAGGTGGGGTCATGACTTTCACCCAGCTTCAGAGAGTGGACACGTGATCTAGCCCAGCCACTCGCAGCCCCACGTCCTGTCACTGCCATGATTGGTTCAGGGTGGGGATATACCCTGGGGTGATGGGACTCGATTCTCAGATTTCTGTTGAAACTCTAAGAAAAGAGAAGTTGTCTTTTTTTTTTAAAAATAAGAGGAGTATATTTATTTATTCTCTTGACTATAGATCTAATATTTTAAAAAATTTTTTAACATCTCTATTGGAGTATAATTGCTTTACAACGTTGTGTTAGTTGCTGCTGTGTAAAAAAGTGAGTCAGCTATACGTATACATATATCCCCATGTCCCCTCCCTCTTGCGTCTCCCTCCCATCCTCCCTGTCCCACCCCTCTAGGTGGTCACAGAGCACCGAGCTGAGCTCCCTGTGCGGTGCAGTTGCTTCCCACTAGCTAGCTGTTTTACGTTTGGTAGCGTATGAGAAGTTCCCTTTTAACAGTGGTTGCTTGCAGAATGAATGCCTTTTTCATTGTGCTGTCTCTAGCTGCTGACACAATTACATGCATGTAGTAGGTGCTCAGTAAAATGGGCTGAATGAATGAGTAAGCAAGCTGGAGTCAAGACAGCTGGGTTCTTGTTTGGACTCGGCCAAATCGACTCTGTACCATCAAGAATCTCTCCTCATCTCAGCTTCCTTGCCTATGGAAACGGAGTTAATGATAGCACTTACCAATAGCTGGTTATATCGGTTAGCTATTGCCACCAATATGCTGTGTAACAAATAACCCCTAAATTCAGTGGCTTAAAACAACAGTCGTGCATTCTCATTCACACATCTGTCAGTTGCATCTGAGGGGTCACCTGATCCAGGCTGGGGCCTGGCTGGTTAGCTCTGCTCCACCTGTGTCTCACCCTCTTGGATCAGCTGGCTAATCCAGGGTGTGTTTGTCACATACCATGGCAAAGGCGCAGAAAAGTACAAAGCCCCTTAAGGGACAGAGCTAGCCCAGAATCACTTCCACTTCTTTTTTTGGCTAAAGCAAGTCACGTGGCCACACCCACAGTCAAAGGGTAGAGAAATGTGCTCTATCCCTTTGGTGAGCAGAAGTGTCAAGTCACACAGCAAAGAGCATAGATGCAGGGAGGGGTGAAAAACAGAGCCCTAGTGTGCATTCCTCTATGCAGATGTGACCATCTTTGTTTATCTGTTTCTTTGCTCAGTGTCTGCTTCTCCACCGGAGTATAACTTCCTCCTGTGTGTGGCTCCTACTCTGCTCCTGGCGGTGGTGGTATCTCCGGCCCCTAGAACAGGGCCTGGGACAGCG
This sequence comes from Lagenorhynchus albirostris, assembly GCF_949774975.1. Classification (NCBI taxonomy): domain Eukaryota; kingdom Metazoa; phylum Chordata; class Mammalia; order Artiodactyla; family Delphinidae; genus Lagenorhynchus; species Lagenorhynchus albirostris. Next base: position 83,039,855 of record NC_083108.1, read on the forward strand.
GTGGTGTTCAGTAAACACTTGTCAAAAGACGAGAAGCTGTCCCCAACCTCCCTACACTGTCATGAAGACTAAACCAGGTCAGGCATGCAAGCAACACTCCGGGAGTTACAGAAGCCCTCCCAGAGTCACGATTCTGACCCCACCTCCACCTTAAATCTCTGCAGGGGACAGGGGTGACTGTCCCATCTCCGGGACGGGGTCCAGAGCCAGGGGTCCAGTTGTGGGTGGCGGCGTCACATCCACATCTTGGTCAGTCTGTGTCTCTCAGCCTGGCCTGGTGGTCCTGGAGAGGCCCCACGGTGCAGCTCAGACCCCATTCCCTTGGATCGGGAATTTCAGGTTCAACTCCGCGCCAGGGACACAGATCTCTCTGGGGTAGGAAGGAAGTGCCCCGAAAGGCCCCAGGAGAGACAGCCCGCTGTGGCCGCTCACTTGGCCCAGAGCCCCTGAGGCCACAGTGCCGCCTTGTGTGGTTTCCCTCGAGCCCTCCCTCCTGTCTGCTAGAAACAGCAAAGTCACGGACCCTCTGCCCCTCCCTGTTTGCCCTTCCTGGGGGAGCTTCCCGCCCCTCACGTCCATCTGGCCCTCGGTGTCTCCATCCCTCCAGGTGGACTGGGCTCCCTCCAGCCCTGCACGCAGGAAACATCTCCATTCTGCCCCCGCACTGCACACTTCAGCACAAAAACCTTCTCCAGGCCCAGCCCGAAAGAACCAAATGTTCCTCTATTATGCAAGCTCATTTCTCTCTTCCTGGCGGGCCCAAATTGCAATCTGCACCAGGGGAAGAGAAGGCGACGGAGGCCTGAATCGGGGAGCCGAACAGCTGTGGCAGGAAACCCTCCCCCCCCAACCAAGGCTGCACTGTCACCGGGCCCCTCCCCTCCCCAGGACCCAGCAGGACACATCAGCAGAGGGGCACTGTGTCAGTGCCTGTCACCAAGAACTAACCCAGCTGTCCTTGGGGTTTGCCCAGGACAGATAACCCCTGGCTACGTTCAGAAAGAGCAGAAAAGCGTCACCCTTAGCAGTACATCAGGGGTGGGGTCAAAGGCAGGAACTTTGCATAAAACAAGGCAAGAACTTTGCATAAAACAACACATGGGTGTCATTTACTCTGTGCCAGGCTTGGCTCTAAACACCTTCTCATTTAATCTTCATACTCTCTGGATAGATGCCCGTATTATCCCCCTTTCACAGAGGAGGAAACTGAGGCTCAGAGTGGGTGACTCAGCTGAGAAAACACAATTAGGAAGCAGCAGAGCTGGGATCCACACCAAACAGTCGGGCCCCAGGACAGAGCTTGTCCAATTAACTGCTGCTCTGTCAAATGTGTGGATCAGTTTTTATGTCCCAAAGGGTTTTCCGCTAGGCTAAAAGCCACACGACTTGTGAGCAAGCAAAACTACTTCTGGGTATACAGTTGACCCCTGAACAACATGGGTTTGAACTGCATGGGTTTGAACTCTTATGCCGATTTTTTTTTTTAATAAATGTACCGTGTACACTACAGGGTTGCACGGTGCAGGGCTGGTTGAATCCATGGACGCAGAACCTTGGATACAGACAGCTGACTACAAAGTTATACTCAGATTTTCAATTGGGAGTGGGGGTCCACACCCCTAACCTCCACATTGTTCAAGGATCAACTCTATACGCAAAAGGATTGAAAGCAGAGTCTCGAAGATATACTTGCACACCCGTGTTCATAGCAGCTTTTTTCACAATAGCCAAAAGGTGGAAGCAACCCAGATTTCCATCAATGGACGAATGGATAAGCAAAATGTGGTCTATCCATACAATGGAATATTATTTAACCTTGAAAAAGGGAAGGAAATCCTGACACACTACAACATAGATAAACCTTGAGGGCATTATCCTAAGTGAAATAAGCCAGTCCCCAAAAGACAAATTCTGCATGATTCCACTCATATGAGGTCCCTGGAGGAGTCAAACTCATAGAGACAGAAGGTAGAAGAGTGACTGCCAGGGCCTGAGGGAAGGGGATGGGGAGTTAGTGTTTAATGGGGACAGAGTTCCAGTTTTGCAAGATGAACAAATTCCTGCTTGCCCTCCTGCACCTCTGCCATCACCGTGGATCACATCCAGGCTAGCCTGCTGGTAGAGACACATGGAACAGAGCAGAGCTCTCCCAGCAATCCATGCAGAGGCCACCCAAGATCAGCCAACAGCCAGCCACCCCCAGACATGTGCATGAGCCCAGCTGAGACAGAAGAACCCCCAGCCAAGTCTAGCCCCAACTGTTGACCTGCAGACTCATGAACCAAATGAATGCTTATTGTTTGAGGTAATCAATATCTGGGGCGATTTGTTACACAGCATTATTTTGCCAGTAGATGACTGATACAAACTCACATAAAAGGCCTCCAGCCCTTCAATCATTTATTCAGCTGCTCCAACACATAAGTTTTAAGCACCTACTCTGTATCCAGGACAGAATAGCTGGCAAGGCCCTCCTGGAGCCCACCGTTGAAAGGGGGGAGACAGACTAAGATCCAAGTACTTATGACAATGCGATTAAGTGAAGGTCTTAAGTATAGGGGCTGTGGGAGAAGCACATGAGAAGGGCACATATCTCAGGCTTGGGAGGTCAGGGAAGGCTTCCTGGAAGAGCAGTTGTTGAAATGAAGGCCTGAAGAAGTGGGAGACGGCCAGGTGACGTTTGTGTGTAGGTAGAATCAGGGAAGGGTGTCCCAGGCAGAAGGAACAAGGGTAAAGGCCTTGGCCTGTTGTGGGGACAGAGCCTGGCTGCTTGGAAGAATGGCAAGGACGTGGAGACGGTTGTGCTGGAGCCATTTCTGAGCTAGGACTTCATCCTGAGGGCCGGGGGGGCGGGTGGATTTCAACCGTATGCTGCATGATCAGATGTGCACTTGAGAAGGATCACTGGGCAGCGGTGCGGAAGGGGTGTTAGCTGAGCATGCACTTAAGCCCAGCTGTGAAAGCTGCCTGGAGAGCCAGAGGTCCCTGTACCAGAGTGCAGTGCGGACGGCCCCCGGGTCACCAGGAGTCGCCAGTGTCCCCGCTGTCTCGGCTGCCCTTTCCCGGGCTCGCTCCCTCTGGGGTAGCGATGCAGAAACTGAGGTTGTCCCCGGGCACCAATGAGGAGGCAGAGAGGAGGCCTTCTGCCACATGTCCGCCCTCTCCCCACCCAATCAGCAGGCCACCACCAGCTGCAGAAGCCGCCCTGCCCAATCGGGAACCAGGACACCCCCCACGGGCCACTCCAGCGCATCGGTGGAGAGTGAATTTGCTGATTCTGGGCAGTGACAGGGCCAGAACCCTCCTGCCAACCCCATCCAAACGTGGCCACCTGGCCCTGCCCCCGGCGCCCCTGCCCCAGCTGGCCTCCCTCTGTATCCGCAAGACCCCGCATCAGTCAAACACGACCATCCACTGGCATCCATCACTCCAGAGAGAAGAAATAAAGACGTTGCCGTAACGTTGTCCCAGGATTAATGTCCCTGCTGTGAAAACAAACGTCGCGTCTTCCCGCCAACATTTATTTTTGATAAATGCTGTGACTTTGCCTTGACATTTCGGAAGCAGCGGGAAACCATTACCCGGTGACAATGTTCTATTCCACTGACATTATCTCTTAATTATAATATGCAAGTAATGCTGAAAAAAATGGCCCATAAATAGCTCGTTTGGAGTTGCTGCATTCTGTCCTGTCGAGGAAATGCTGAACGATTTCATTCAGCGCTTGCAAATGAGGGGAGACAAATGAATCTCTGGGGGCTCCGTGTGTGTCCTGCCTCTTCAATGACAAAGCTCACAGGGTGGTGGGAGGTGGCAGGGAAGTGATGATTTCAGGGCATCAGCTGGGCTTGCACCCCAACCCCGTCCCATCCATCCCCATCCCCAAATCGGAGTGCACTTCACCCTGATCACAATTAATAAGGCTTCAACTCCAGTCCTGCAAAACGGTTTGCTATGAGCATAGAGGAGAAAGGTAGTGCTTTTTTTTTTTTTCCCCAGGAAATTAATTCCGTTCAGGGGCAAAGAGGTCGAGGGAAGAAAGTCTGGAGGAAATCCCATTTTGCAACTCCTCTGGGTCCTTAAGAGCCGAAGAAACATCTGCCGAAGTTCAGAGGGAACAGGGTTCCGGGAGGGGGTGCCTGGGGACAGGGCACGCAGCGGCTTTGGAATGACGCAGGAAAGAAACCTGGACACCCCTTTGGAACTGGTGGACAGCGGAAAGGGGTCAACCAAAAGTCAGACTCATAAGATTAACATTTATGGGAACCTGACACTTTGGGAGCAAAAAGGGCCGAGTGAATTCACGCTTTGGAAGTCTCAGTGCTCCAAACACAAACCAGTGAAAACTCAAACTCTCAACCAGCGGTTCTCAACCAGGGGTGGTTTTGCCCTCCCCCCGCGGGGGGGGGGCATTCGGCACCGTCTGGAAACGGCTTTGGTTGTTACAACCAAGGGTTGGGCACTACTGGCATCTAGTGGGTAGAGACCAGAGATGCTGATGCCCAAGATGGTCCCACCACAAAGAACTGTCCGGTCCAAAGGTCAACAGTGATGGTGATGAGAGGGGAGGGGTTGGTGAGTTTGTTGGAGAAGACAAAGAGCCTCGATGGTGGTTGAGAAGAATCTAGAAATAGCTACCCACTTTGTGAAGAAAATGTACAAATACAATAGCTTAAACATCCGGGGGGGCCTCTAAAAGGAGGGAATACAACCTATAGTTTCTAGATGGCGGGGAAAGGGGAGCATATGAAAGCCCATGCTGGGACTTCCCTGGCAGTCCGGTCGTTTAGACTCCGCGTTTCTACTGCAGGGAGCACGGGTTGGATCCCTGGCTGGGGAACTAAGATCCTGCGTGGTACGGCCAAAATAAGAAAGAAAGCAAGCAGCCTATCCTGGAGTATAAGTACAAAAACCAACCCTGTCTCAGTTGAGTTTTCTCATCTGCCCTTTGAGACTGTTATTATGTTTTCTTTTTATTTTACAGACCAGGAAACGGAGGTTCCCCAGGTAGGAATGCCCAGTCACTACGGCAGTCAGGGAGACGCAGGGGTCCCGGGAAGAGGGTGGCCTGGGCTCAGATCCTGGCCACATCGCTTGCCAGCTGGTCACACTGGGTGAGCAACTTGACCTCTCAGGGCCTTTGTTTCCTCATCTGTAAAATGGGCTCATAAACCTGCCCCACGAGTTTGCCCCAGGAATGAGCTGAGATGGCCCTTATACACCAAGCAGGAGATAGGAGCCAGCCCCAGTGGTTTAGGAGATTTTAATCAAAGGAACCACGGACAGAGACGTGGGCAATGCTGGGCAGGGGTGGTGAGGCAGCCAGGGGCCGGCACCAGTGCGGAGCTGTTGCCAGGGGAACAGGGAAAGGGGCTGGGGAAGGAATATCATGCATGGAGGCGGGGGAGAGACCAAGCCAGGTTCTGGGAATTAGGACATGGACATCGTGAGGGAGGGGACACACAATCATCATCATTACCGTTGGCTCCGTCCCACGCCCCTCAATCTGGTTTGCTCCCCACTGTTCAATGCTGCTTCTCAAGAGAAAACCTGGAGCGTCGAGGGGTCGTTTTCAAGGTGGCAGCAGGATGGAAATGAGGCGCTGCCCTGCTTCTCAGAACGTGTTCCCGCATCCTGGACAGCCCCCTGCCAGCTTCTAAAAATCTGTCCCAAGAGTTCAGGTTCAGTGCAAGGTTGAGGGCTCAGATGCCACCAGGGCACGTCAGCATTTATCGAGCGCAGCTGGCCTGGGCAGTGACACGGAGAATGTGTGTCCCTGCTCAGAGCAACCACGACCCCAGGGGAGGGGGATGGGGACAGCTGCCAGGGAGACATGAGGGCCCACTGTGGCCAGATCCTTACTAGATTTTGCAAAAGTAGCTGAAATGCAGATTTTTCCATGAAGTCCCTTGATTTTTAAATATTGGCCACTAATTCAGGTCCCACCCTCCTTAAACACTGCATAAGCCAAAGACAACAATCCTATAGGCCACTGGTTTGCACCCTCTGGTCTGGTCCACGGCCATTCCTCTCCCTTGGGTGATGACCTCACACCGGCCTGGAGTTACCCTAGAACTCACCTGCCCCGGGTCACGGCCGGAGACACAGCCATGGTGGCTCCCTGCCAATGGGCCCCAGCGAACATGCACCTGAAGCTCGCTGACCCTTTACCTGCCCCCAGAGCTCTGAGCCAAATCATCTCCACAAAGACGCCCCAAGCCAGCTGGCCACCTGGCTAAGTCAGGTCACCTCCCTGAGCCTCGGTGCCCTCATCTGTATAATGGGCCTCTGTGAGGCGCTGTGATCATGGAATGAGGGTGTCCAGCAGGGCCCGGAACACAGCAGTTCTCAGTCACCAGGGCAAAAATCATCGAAACCAAAAGGAACAATAAAAGATGGCCTTGGCTGGATTCTCTGGGAGAAGAGAAGGGGCCCCAAGACTGTCTTGTCTGTGTTTTCCTCTTGTTCCCAAGAATATCACGAGAGGTTAGCATAGGACCTGAGGGTAGAAGACCTGGGTTTGAAGCCCAGCTGCCCTACGACCCTGCTGTGCAGCTTTGGCCAGCTCACTCAACCTCTCTGAGCCTTGGTTTCCTCACCTGTAATCTGGGATGAATTTCTCCTTGTAGGAGGAATTTGTAGGGACTGAAAGGCATAAGATTAAAGAGCACTAAGCACATGAAAAGGCACTTGAAATGTTAGCGTCCTCCCAGAAATTCCCCACGTCCTCTTTTCACCTGCTTCCTGGTTTAGGTATCGAAGAGCTTGAACTAAAAGCTTTACACCTTTAGGTTTTCTGAGATGTGCAGTGCCTTCCTCCCCAAGTTCACGCAGATGTGTCTTGTACCGGCTCTGTGTCTCCTGCTCCCCAGGCAGTGTCAGTACCGGCCTCTGCCCAAGGCCTGGCTGTTAATGACCTCACGGTGGGCAGCCTGGGGTAACCGGACCACAACCTGCCTGCTTCCTCCTCCAAGGGGAGGGGCTCCCCAATCCCTGCTTCCCTGCATCTGTGGACTTTCCTTCAATCCACCTGGAGGAGACAGCCACCAGAAAGGCTAGAAAGGAAACTCGGTGGGTCAGGGATTTGGGTCTCTTTTGTTCACTACTCTATCCCCCAGGGCCTGTTTCATTGAATCCTTACTACATTCCCGGGAGGTGGGTTGTATCAGTCAGGATGGTCTAGGTTATGGTGCAGTAACAAACAATCCCCCATATCTCAGTAGTTTAAAATAACAAAGGTTTAGTTCTTGCTCACATTAGAGAAGTCAACATGGGGCCATACTCTGTGGAGTCCTCATTCCAGGACCTGGGCTGGTGGAGTACCCAAAATCTCAGACATTGCCTGTCACAAGGGCAGAGAGAAAAGGAGTTCTGAAGGTTCTCAACCCCACAGTTAAATGCTGCAGCCCAAGAAGTGAAACTCCACTCTCATCTCATTGGCCAGGATGAATCACATGATCCTATCCAACCATGCAGAGGCCAGGAAGTACCTTCCTCCCAGGTGCCCAGAAGGTGAAAGTAAAAAGATTTGGTGTACAGACTACCAATGGCTACCACATTGGTATTTTTATTATCCTCATTTTTATACATGAGGATATTGAAGCTCAGAGAGGTTAAGTGACTTGCCTAAGATCACACAGCTAGTAAATAGCAGATCTGGTATCCAATACCCTGCTCTGTCTGACTCTAGAAACTAGTAACTCAGCCATTACCATTTATCAACCCCAAAGTATGAGCTGTTCTACCCTGTTAGTACATAAGATAAACACATTCTGGGAGTTCGCTGGTGGCCTAGTGGTTAGGATTCCGGGCTTTCACTGCCGTGGCCCGGGTTCAGTCCCTGGTCAAGGAACTGAGATCCCACAAGCTATGCAACGCTGCCCCCAAAAAAGATTAAAATTCATTTCAGTGAATTGGGCTGATGCAAGACACCTACCTACACACCTCCAGAAAGGGGCGTATCACCACGGTCACTTATACTTAAGTTACACAACTAACGAGCAAAGGCAAATACTGCTCAAAAACAAATAGACGAAGTCCTGTCCAAGGCATGTTTGCTTCGGCCCACAGAGTATTTTATTTAATTGGAATATGTTGCCAATAATTAAAAATCAGGAGATTTCAGGTTTTTGAAAAACATTTTCTCTTGAAATTAAAAAAAAAAAAAAAAATGGAAAGACCTGGCAGCAAGAGCCTGCATTCCCATGAGGCAGTCGTCAGCATGACTGAAGACAAAGCTAGGTTCTCAGATGACAGAAAGGCAGCCTGGACTGGAGTCTGGAAGGAGGGGTGTCAATTAGCCCAGAACCCAAGACACAAAATCCTGCTCTCTTTAACTACAGATGTAACAGCCTCACTTTCACACTTTAACATAATTCCATTGAAGTCTTAGCAATAATGGTGTCAACAGTGTACCTTTAAAAATGTGGAAAATGTGCCACTTTGGGGAGGGAAAGCATCGGCCGTCCCCACGCGTACCCACCAGCTGTCTAGCTAAGCTCTGGGCAGGTAAAACCTTCCCCCACTAGCTACCCTACCGCTCAGAGACCAAACATCTGGGCTTCTGGGCATATTGACACTGCTGCTTTGCTCTGTGGGCTGAACTCACCTCCACTGATCTACACACACCATTTAAAGAAGTTAGTTTTTCACAATAGGATAGCCACCGGATGATTCAAGTGTGAGAATGCCCATGCCGTGTGTGACAGTGACATCTCCTGGTGATGTACAGTTTCACAGCTCAGCTCTACTAGACCTTGCAAATATTTAGATAAACTGCGTCCTGAACCTTCCTGTTTGTTTCAAGAGTACTTTGTGACACATTTGAAAGTCTTTTCAGGACTTCCGTGGTGGTCCAGTGGTTAAGACTCTGTGCTTCCACTGCAGGGGACACAGGTTCAATCCCTGGTCAGGGAACTAAGATTCCTGCATACGTGGCCAAAAAAATTTCTTAAATAAAATAAAGTATTTTCAAACTACTTTCATCTTGAAGTGCATAAAATGTCCTTCTGTGTGACCCCCATGAGGACCTGTGAAATCAACGCAGCAGGAGTTAGAGTGCCTGTTGGAAAGAAGAGGGGGCAGGGGTGCCGAGGGGGCCAAAGTGACTTGCCTGCAGGACACAGCATGTCCAGGCCTCTTTTGCAAACAGCTCTGGCTTCCAAACCCCACCACCTGCCTAATCTCTGGGGCTGATCTCATGGGAGAAACCACATCCTTCCCCCAAACAGCTGCTACTGCCACAGCTGGAGACCATAGGGCTGAGTATACCATGAACAGGACCAGAGATCTTAGCGTCTCATCTGGGAGTTCCTGTCCCCTAAAATGCAAGCAGTTCCAGCAGCCCAGGGAATAGCAGATGGAAGACACACAGACAGAAGGTCCCAGAGACCAGAAGAATGTTCCACAGCTCTGAAAGCCTGCCACAGGCTGGGCCACCGCGTGAATGCCTTCCACACCGCAGCGTTCCAACCCATCTGCTGGGATGCTTTCCCAGGGCAGTGGAAGTCCCATTTTGTAATGGAAGTGGAGGAGGTAAGCGAGATCCAGTTTGCAGAAATGTGCATCGTGGCTAATGTTGTTCCCACATCTGTCGCTTAAAGTCAAAAACAAACACCTCCGTCTCGAAGGCCCCCCTTGGTGCTTAGCCGAAGACTCCGGATCTTGCCAAGTTTGCAGCAGCCCAGGCTTCACGGCAAATGTGTCCATAAAATCTGGAAACATTCGTGACTCCAGACTCCTGGACACAGCCATGTGGCCTTCACCCTCCGGGAAGACACGCCAGACCTGGAGCCCTCAGAAGCTGGTACCTGAGACAAGCCAGAGAAATGGCTCCCACCGAAGCGGCGGGCCGCAGCCGTCCCTCTGGCAAAAGTCCTGGGTGGCTTCCTCCAGTCTCCCCGCCCTCCCTTTGGAGCTTTGTTGTGGGCATGAGAGAGCCAAGCGCTATTTTTAGAAATGTTTATTCTTAATCCTCTCCTTCCCCTCCCATTCTCGACCTCTCTGGAATGAGCCTGCATGTTCCCTGCTGGAGGCTTTTCCGGAGGAGTCAGTCGCTGGGCACGCGCTGGATGGAGCTGGGATTGAGTTTGGAGTAAATGAGTTTTTCAGTCTCAGATGCTGCAGAATCAGGACCCGTCTGTACAGTTTGCTTGGAAATGACGTTCCTCGAAGCTGGTTTCCCCAGCGTGATTCCAGAAGGGGATACAAGAGAGTAGGAGTCTCTGGTGGAGACTCCCCAGCAACAGTCACGAGTCCTGGTCAACTGGACCACGAGGAGATGAAGACAGCAGCAGCTGAGCCCACGTGCCTTGGACCTGCCCGCTGAGCTTCAAATCTGGACCCTGACACTTTCCAACCGTAAGACCTTGGACGGGGACTTCCCTGGGGGTCCAGTGGCTAAGACTCCCAATGCAGGGGGCCCGGGTTTGATTCCTGGTCAGGGAACTAGATCCCACGTGCCGCAACTAAGAGTTCGCAGGCCGCAACTAAAGATCCCGCAGGCCGCAACTAAGACCCAATGCAGCCAAATAAATAAATAAATAAACAATTTAAAAAACAAACAAACAAAAACTTGGGCGTTTACGTTGCCTCTCTGCACCTGTTTCCTCTGTAAAAGGAGGACAGTGACGATAATAGCGTTTACCTGGGTTGTGAGGAAAATGAGAGGCGCTCAGATCAAGGATTTAAAACAGTGTATGGCACGTAGGAAGCCCTCAGCCCCGCGGCCTGGGCCCTGCATTCACCAGGAGCCATTCCCCAGACCAGGGTGAACATACTGTCCTTGAGCCCGGCCACCCAGACTTAAAGAATCGTAGTCATTTCCCATCAGCTAATCCTGCCCTCTGTGGACATTGCTAATTAATAACTTTATAGACCCTATTTTCACACAGGAATGCTACACATATTTTTATGTGTAGAGACTCTTAACAGGTTCCATGGAAACATACAAGGAGCACAGGTTATGCAGCCCTGGTCTGTCCATTTTTCTTTTTCTTTCTTCTTCTTTTTTTTTTTTACTTTTAATATACCCAGATCCTCAAAATATAGACGTGGCTCAGACGTGGCTCAGGCCCCCAGGCTGGCCAGACAGGCCCAAGGTGAGCCCAGGTCTTTGCACGCAGGACCAAGAGCTGCCGTTCGGAGGGCGAGCCCACAGCGCCCCCTGGTGACCAAAGCCTACACTTCCAGCATCTGGCGGCGCCCTGGGCGGGTTCTGAGGCCTGAATGCGGGAGGCGGGTCAAGGGGGGAAAGGAGGGAGGGGTGCGGAGCGGGGCAGCTGCACGTGGGCGGGCTCTGCACTCTCTCCTCCGGCAGCCACACCCCCCAAGGCCACCACTCCCCAGCGAGTCGTTCTTTTATTCCACAGAGACTTTGCACACACACCTTCCAGCCAGGCCCTCGGGGATGCAGCCGGGAGCCTCACAGACCCAGCACCGACCCTCAGGAGCTTACAGTCTGGGGGCGGGGGCAGAGCGTAACCAACTGCTTACACACAAATAAAGATCAAAGCCCAAAGGGCAGGGGCCTTGAGAGTGAAAAGCAAAGGGATGCAGCCTCCCCTAAAAGGATCACTTAGGCAGCAAAAAGGACGGAGAAGCCAGGAAGGTGCCTCAGTCTCCCCATTTGTAAAACTGGCCTGATGCTCTTGCCCCACCATCTCACGGGGCCTCCGAGGGTCCCGTGGCAAGAGCAGGGGGCAAGAGAGACTTTGTAAACTGTAGAGTGCCTCCTGCTGAATGTGTCTGCATCCCGCCTGTCCCCCACCGCAATTCCCCATACAGCCAATCAGCGATCACGTTGCTGCCCAGCTTAAACCCTCCAATGGCTCCCATTGTACTAAAATCCAAACTACAGGGCCCTGCTGTGTTTAGCCCCTGCTTAGCTCTCCAACCTCGTCAGCCTCTCAGCTTACCCCACTCCAGCCACGCCCCACTCATTTCTGGTCTGTGTGTCTTACCCCAGGGACTTTGCACGTGCAGTTCTCAGTTCGTAACGGGCTCTTTTCCTGATCCCTTCAAAATCCTTCGGGAATCAGCATAAATGGCCCTTCTCAGAGGACACGTCTCTCATCTAAGTAGCACCTCCCTCCCCCAAACACCTCCTCTCCTCACAGCACCTGTTTTCTTTCATTGCCTGCACCCATCACTCTCTGGAGTTATCTCACTTATTCATTTACTTGTTCACTGTCTCCCCCACCCGAAGATAAACCCAGGAGGGCAGGGACTTCTCCTGCTTTTTCCACCACTGTTCTGAGGCAGATAACACTGGTGCTCTAACAAATCCAAACAGACACCTTTTGACTGTTTCTGAGTCCCTCTGGTTTCCGGACACTTTCGCATTCAAAACCTAGTACCTGCTGGTCTTCCAGTTTGACTCCCTCTCAGTGCCCAGCCAGTGCTTAGCACCCAGTAGGAATCTAATACATGCTTGGCGGAGGCTCAGCATCTGAGATCTTTCACAATGGTCCTGGGCCCCGTAGAGAATGCTCACACAGCCATTTCTAGTCCACCCTCACAAGGCTTCTTGGGGATTCACAGAGCAGCGATCTTCACTCTCATGGGTGGGAAACCTGAGGCTCAGAGAGGTTACAGATTGCTGCAAGGCTGCGCAGCCGCCGGCACATGCAGGCAGCCTGCCTCCAAGGCCAGAGCCCTTTCCTTTACATGCTAAGGAAGCGCGAATATCCCATGACCCTGGTTTTATTTTAGGAGTGTCACTCTTGCCCATGGGACCCTTGGAGAGCGTCAAGGTCCCTTTGAAAATCTGAAGAATATTAAGAAAACGCTTCCCAGGAAAAAAAAAATGCTCAGACATAGGCATAAAATGAAATCTCTGGAGGTTGCAATTTCCTGAAGCCAGACTGTGACCCCCAGGTAACACCTCACAATTTAAGGCATGTAAAAGGTGATCTCAGCACCTCCGAGAACGCGGACCTCTGAACAACCTGTGTGCGCAGCTCGCCCCCCAGTGGCCGAGCCCGGAATTTCCGGGAATTGCCCAGAAGCGCAGAATCGCAGCCAGAAACCGGGAAGGATTTTCCCAGCAGCCCTCGAGAAAGGAACTTGATCCTCCAGGTGTGGGAAAGCCGCCCAAGGATTTAAACAAGGGATGAACCTACTGATAGTTTACATTTCAGGAAGACCTCTCAGGCCGCTGCTTGGAGAACTGACCGCACAGGACACTTGTGGGAGCCAAGTGGGCCAGGCTGGCAGAGACCCCAGGGGCGTCAGTCAGGACAGCTCTGGAACAGTTGGCTCGAATGCAGGGTCCCCAGTGCTGAACCCATCACGCAGGGCCGCCAACTCTTTTGAATGCCACACTGACCCTGCCAGGCAGGTATTAGATTATCCCTCCCCCTTTTTTTTGCAGATGAGAAAAGCCACCCTAGTAACTTTAGTCACAGTGCATAGCGAGCGCTCTAGAAATACCGGTGGAAAAAGTGACCATCACAGCCCGTCCTTCCCGTGTGGGACCAGAGGGCAGTTTCCCTCTGAGCCCTGGATGAAGTCATTGGCTGGGTTTAGGGACCACAGTTGTACAAAAAAAAACCCACACAAATCAGCTTGAACCTTACCACGGTGTTCACAAGCAAGATGTTCACACAATGAGACATGTGGAGGGTAAATTCACCTCTTCCGTCCCATGTTCCCTTGGAGGACACACACACACACACACACACACACACACACACACACACACACACCAGAATGCTTTGTGGAGATTGTCTCTTTTTTCTCTTTATGAGCAGGCAGGGCTGAATGCAAAAGTTGCAGGTGTCTGTGATGCGGCTTGGACACAGGGAAGTCAACAATCCTCTCAGTGGTCATCAGACTCAAGCTGGGGAACGCTTTTCACCTTCAGGTCTCCCAGGGATCAGGGCCAGGCGGCAGGCGCCCTTCCCCAGGCCCCCGACCCCGCAGCAGGCAGGCGCAGCTCTCCCCAGCCCTCCAGCCCCGACCTGAGGGACACTCCCAAACACTGGCTTCGAGAACTGATCTAAAGATTGAGTAATCTTTTTGCAGTTCTTTTGCAAGTCCGTGGTTTCCACTTTGCTGCCTTCTACAAATGTGAAGAAAGGTCAGATGGACGCGTCAGCTGATAAATCAGTAAAAATACTTTTTGATGACAGATTGTCACCTGATTTTTGCCCATTACTCAGCAGTATTAAGAATTGGGTGACTCTATTAAGATATTCCTTCCACTGCCAGCTATGTACTTATGTAAACAAGGCTTCTCTGCACTTATACAAAATAAGAATAGAGTCGACGACAAAATTGGTCGCATCCTGGCAGTAACAGTCATTCATAGATACATAAATTCGTTGGGGGTGAAGAGGAAATCACCAGCTCATTAGGAGATGTATTTCCATGCAAATAAAAAACACAGTGTGATACCACTACAAATGACGACAGTTTTTTAAAAGCTGGAAGTGCCAAGGTATCAGCCTGTATGCAGAGCAGGTGAAACGATCATACCTTGATGGTGGGAATGCAGAATGGTGCAGTTACCGTGAATATTGTTAAACACAGACCTATATCACGTGTTACCATATGACCTAGCACTCTCACTCCTAGGTATTTTACTTAAGAGAAATGAAAATCGGGAATTCCCTGGCGGTCCGGTGGTTAAGACTCGGCGCTTTTGCTGCTGTCGGCCCCCGTTCGATCCCTGGTCAGGGAACTAAGATCCCGCAAGCAAAACAAAAGAAAAAGAAAAGAAAATATATGTTCACACAAAAACCTGTACATTCGTGTTTTTAGTAGCTTTATATTCATAATCGTCAAAAACTGTAAACATCTGAAATGTCCTTCAACTCATGAATGCTTGGAAACCTGTGGTACGTGCCTACGATGGAATTCTACTCAACGATCAAAAGCGGGGTCGGGGGAGTGGTCCACGTGGATGCTATGCTTTCTAAACAAGAACTGAATTCACACAGAATTTATATAAAATGTTAAATATACACAAGTTTAAATTTTAGGGACTTCCCTGGTGGCGCAGTGGTTAAGAATCCGCCTGCCGATGCAGGGGACACGGGTTCAATCCCTGGTCCAGGAAGATCCCACATGCCACGGAGCAACTAAGCCCGTGCGCCACAACTACTGAGTCTGCGCTCTAGAGCCCGCGAGCCACAACTACTGAAGCCCACGCACCTATAGCCCGTGCTCTGCAACAAGAGAAGCCACCGCAATGAGAAGCCCACGCACCGCAACGAAGAGCAGCCCTCGCTCACCACATCTAGAGAAAGCACGCGCGCATAGCAACGAAGACCCAACGCAGCCAAAAATAAATAAATAAGTAAATTTTAAAACAAGGGAAAGGCAAGTCTGCAGCCCAGTCCCTGAGAGACATTCATGGCAGTAACCAGAAAGGAGCTACTGGCTAAGAAAAGAAGAGCCCAGAACTTCCCAGGGGGCCCTCCCATCCCCCCTCAAACAGGCTGTCACAGACTCAGTCACTTTTTAAAAAGGTTTATTATTTCAACTGTGAATTATTTTTAAAAGATGATAAAATTCATTTCTCTTCCAGTAGAAAAGAGACAGAGGCTTGCCCTGGAGACCAGGAGCCCCGGGCAGACGGGTCACCCGACCAGACACCCAGGCTGATGGGCCCGGGGCTTCTCCACCTCCTCCCCGGCACCGAAGAGCTGAGGACCCTGGTGGGGGGCGGCTCGGGGCACAGCCGAGCCAGGGAGTGGCCGGCTCAGTATACATGATGATGTCAGTTTAGGCTGGAGGGAAGGGGCGCAGACACCCAAATCCGGCGCCTGTGTAGACTTCAGGGAGATCACGATCCTGCAGGGGGTTAAGGATGTGGTCGGAGGCATCTCCGTTTTGAGGCCCAGATGGGTGTCCAGTGGCCACAGCTCCGGGTCCGGGCTGGGCGCTGAGCCACGGCCCGCGGCCCACCTGGCTGGTGCACAAGCAGTCTGCACTCCTGGGCTAGGTTTCGGGACAGCGGCCACAGACCCTCGGAGTAAAGGCCCTGTCCTGCCTGGGCGAGCCACCAGGCGGGGGCTGCAGTGTTTCGAGACTGATGGAGAGGACCGCTGGGGAGAGGTGACCTGAGTCCTCAAGAGCTCAGGCTCGCTCACCCAAGGGAGGGGACCCTGTGCCCACAACACCTGTGGTCGGGCCTGTGGATCACTTGGAGAGAAGGTTCCGGAACAGTCCTTGTTGCCGAGCCTCTCCCCAAGTCCCCTCAGCAGCGGCTCCATCCCTGAGTGTCTGCACACACCTGTGCACACACGTGGACACGTGCTGGGGGTGTGTGCAGTGTGTGACAGGCATGTGGTAGCAGGGGGTGGCTCAGACTTTGGGATTAGTGGGCTGTCCGCTGAGAGAGTCCTGAAGAAGCGGGGTGTAGGGGCTGGAGAGCTGGTCTGGCTGAGTAGCCAAGCTGGGCTGGCTGGCGGCATCTTCGGGACCCTGTGGAGAAAAGGGGAGGTGCTGCATCACTAAGCCCCGCCCACCAAGCCCCGCCCGGACCCTGGCTCCGCCCCGTACATCCTCCACCAGCATGGAAACCCCCCTTGGAGCCCCCATCTGCACCCCCCCCATCAAGCTCGAGATGAGAGAAGACTGGAGTGACCTACAGACTCCTGGGACTCCACTACAAAGGGTCTCCTAATCTCATGAAACACCATCTTGCCATGCTCTCACCCATCTTAGAGATGGGGAAACTGAGACCCTAAGAGACTTGCCTAATACAGTGAGAAGGGCAGAGCAAGGAGTCCAGGGCTTATATAAGCAATACCGTTAACACAGAAAAGCTGGAAACCACCTAAATGTCCACTGATATCAGAATGCATTTAAAAGACAGAGTTACAAGATCGTGGTCAACCCGCACAGCCGTCACACAGAAAACTGAAGAGGGGAAGTCCAGCTGCGGAGTGATTCATATAGTTTGACACCACGGAGGTAAGCTTTTTAAAAATTACCTGTCGTTCGTGGATACGTATATACAGACTTAGAGGTGACACCACGGAGGTAAGCTTTTTAAAAATTACCTGTCGTTCGTGGATACGTATATACAGACTTAGAGGTGACACCACGGAGGTAAGCTTTTTAAAAATTACCTGTCGTTCGTGGATACGTATATACAGACTTAGAGGTGACACCATGGAGGTAAGCTTTTTAAAAATTATCTGTCGTTCGTGGATACGTATATACAGACTTAGAGGTGACACCACGGAGGTAAGCTTTTTAAAAATTATCATCTGTCGTTCGTGGATACGTATATACAGACTTAGAGGTGACACCACGGAGGTAAGCTTTTTAAAAATTATCATCTGTCGTTCGTGGATACATATATACAGACTTAGAGGGGAAGAAACATGCAAACACCAAATTCCTAGCGATGGATGTCTCTGGGGAGGGGGGAGGGGCAGTGGGACTTGTCGAGGGGGGCAAAGGACACACAGGGAAAAGGTGAAATACGACAAAATGTTAGCAGGGTTGTTGGGTCTGGGTGAGAGGGAACTCAGAGCGTGCAGTTCATCTAGTTTTACATTTTTAAGTTTCTCAATTTAAGGAAAATTTTAAAGGTAGCCATGATGATAAGAATTGGGGGCAACTTTTCATCCCCCCAGGCCCTGGCTTCCTTCCCCTCGAAGAACGGAGACGCTTCCTTGCCCAGCAGCTGTGGTCGGAAAACCCCGGACGCCCCTACCCACCTGGGCCTTTGCTCACAACCCCCAGGGGCCTGCTTCACCGCGGGGTGGGGTAAATCAAACCCCACTCTGGGTGGGGAGCGTTGGGGGACTCCTGACTCCTTTCCTCGGGGACAGAGCTCAGGCTTCCGCGCACCGAGCCACATTCCAGCCAGGGGCAAGGAGGGGTGGGCGTGCGCCTCTGCCGACACACCCCCCGACACAGAGGCAGCATGGGACAGCGGAGGTCGGGGGGCGGGGGATTCTTAGCGATGTGGGCCCAGAGAGCCACGACTGGAGAAAGCCTCGCTCAAAAGTGCAAAGGGGGGGCGAGGGAGGCGGGAAAAAAAAAAAAAGTGCAAAGGGGAGGGCTTCCCTGGTGGCGCAGTGGTTGAGAGTCCGCCTGCCGATGCAGGGGACACGGGTTCGTGCCCCGGTCCGGGAGGATCCCGCATGCCGCGGAGCGTCTGGGCCCGTGAGCCATGGCCGCTGAGCCTGCGCGTCCGGGGCCTGTGCTCCGCAACGGGAGAGGCCACAACAGTGAGAGGCCCGCGTACCACAAAAAAAAAAAAAAAAATTGCAAAGGGGAAACTGTCTTCCCAAGAAAGACACAGGTACAAACCTTCAGGGAATACACTTCCGTTTAACTGAGGAATGAGGACTTGGAATTAACGAGAGAAATCATGAGACTGCAAGAGGTGATCCTGGAACATGTCCCTGAAGGGCTGCCCAGTACCATTGTCCAGGCTATTCACTGCACAAGGGCACCCAGCCAAGTGGGTATAAACGGGGTGTACTCTGTTTGCTAAGCCCTCAGCCCTAAAGCAGGCCATGTCTGCACAGAGGAGCTGTCTTTTCTTATTCGCACAAAAACACCCTTCTGGGCTAGTGGAGGCCCCATGTCCTCCCTTTCCTGGAGCAAAGCAGCCCCTCAAGGCCACCCCCATGCCCAGACGCGGGGCAAGGTATAGGACCGTCCCCAGGGACTCAGCACAGGCTAGAGGCCGAGCTGCAGGGATTCCAGGTCTCCAGGACCACTGGCCGCTTCCCAGGTGCCTGGTCCCCTAAAGCAGACCCGACAGGACACTGCCTTCCCCAAGTACACGTGACCGGGGGCTAGGGGTCTCATCCAGGCCGAAGGCTGACCTGTCTTCCAGAAGACAGAGCAGTAGCATCTCTTTAATCAAAAACTTCCCTAATAACTTGACATTTGGATTCTGCTGGTAAATCACGAAGAGACTCCAGCTTTGGTTTTGTTTTATTTTTATTTTGGGGGGGGCAGGGAGCAGGACATCCTGGCTGTGTCCAGGGAGGTGCAGCCATGGGGCTGAGCCCTCACAAACACCAGCTCTATCTATGCTAAAAGCAAATAACCCCCATCTCTGTGCCTGAAGACCCCACCCCTGCACCGCGAGAACGCCAGGCAAGTTTCTGCAGAAGGGAATCGTGGCTGCAAGGGGGCAGGGGTGCCAATGGGGCCAAATTGCACACAAGAAGGGCGTCCCAAGAGGAATTCTGGGAGAGAGGAAGGCAACGGGGGGCTCGTCTCCAGCTAGGACACCCTGCCCCCTAAGCTCAGGAAGACAACCCCCTTAACACCCAGCCCTGACGTGGTCGGGCTCTCTTATCCCCAGATGGGCAGTAGGAGCCCCCCAGAGCCTGGCTGGGGGCACAGCGGTCCCTCCCTCCCGCTCCTTGCAGGGCTGGCAGTACCTGCCAACAAACACACCCACGCCCAGCGCCCATGTTCTATTTTATCTCCTCCTCCGGCCCTGGCAATCCAAGCAAACTGGAAGCCGCCAACTGGTCCCAAAGAGTAGGGCTGTCACCTCATCCCCAGCCTGTGGCTCTCAGGAAAGCTATTTAAACCCGAGCAGGCCCAGCCCCAGAAGCTGGAGAGGTGGTACATTTTTCAGAAACCAAAAGCTATAATCCGAGGCATAAGCATAGGGCGACTCACCCCCGCCCAAACCCCAACCGTAGGGCCCAGAGCTCTGCCTGTCACATCCCCTGGCGGGACTCGGCTCTCCTAAGACCTCAGACCTAAAGGAACACAGCCCAGGAGGTGAACCCCCAAAGGCACTAGCCTCCGTCTCCCGCAGGTGGGCTGCCCGATGAAGGAGGGCAGCCAGTTAAATGTGAATTTCAGGTAAACAGCAAACAGTTTTTCAGTAGAAGCGTGTCCTGATAATTCCATGGGACACACTTAGGCTAAAAATCATTCACTGTTTCCCTGAAATTCACATTTAACGGAGCGTCCGTTTGCTGTTGTTGTTTCTGGGGCTGCTTGTTTTTGCTCAGTCTGGCAACCATACCCTCAGACCGAGTCCTAGATCTACACTTGGTGCCCAGGTGATGCCTAAATTCTTTTGTCTTGGCCAGTCATCCGGATTTATTTAAACTTATCCACATCAGAATCCTGTCAGGGGGCCATTAAAATACAGATTCCCGGGCCCCACCCATGACGCTATTCCAAGAGGTCTAGAAGGATGTCTGCGGATCTGCATTTTTTCGCAGACTTTCCCAGAAGAGTCTACATCGCACCAGAGGTTTGAGAAGCAGCTGAGACCTAAACCTCGATCCTGCCTTTCTAAGACAACCTCGCAAACAAGACACCAGCCCCCTAGTCACCCTCCATCGCCTACCACGCCTGGGATCCCTCGGAACGTAAGAAGACAACAAAATACACAAATACGCATTTTCAATCTGTAGACACTCCAGGTGAAGTTCAGGCTGAAGAGATGTGTGAGATCCCAAGCGTTTCAAGCCGCCAGAGTTCTACTCACTATGGGAGGGGATGGGGGGCGAGAGGTGTTACCTGGTACCCACCTACAGTCTTGCTTCTTGCAGTACAGTCCCCTTGGGAGCTGATGTCATCAGGGATTCAGAATAGGCCTGAATGGCCTCCTTATCCTTTGAGCCCTTTTTACTACTACTCCAAAATAAATAGCACTTCTCCTAGAAGATAACCAAGCTAATTTATAGTTGACGTTGCAGCCGAACACACACGGTTTTTACACGGTTCTCCGATTTTCAAAAAGCAGAGGGTGGGGTACAGAGTTCTAGAGTCCAACCACCATTAGTGACTGGAGTTGGCTGAGACCTGGGGAGTGATGGTGTCTTTCACCAAAGACAGAAAGACGAGCATCTTCAGGAAACACGCTTGGTCAGACGGGCAAGCTGAGCTGAAAAGGGTTTGGCAGCCTGAAAATTTGAGCCGAATCACGGAGGGGAGATGGGCCGTGCTGGGCAGGGGGGATTGGCCGAGACTCAGAGGGTTGAGCAAGTGGCATTTTAAGTCTCATGCTCCACTGACTGAGCTAGTGGGTGGCATCTTAAATCGACCAGAAACAGCGACATTTCTGTCTAAAAAAAATTTTTTTTCTTTCAAGAATGACTTGACAAAAACGTCTTTGAAGAGAAATTAAAATACGTTGAGTTTAACGACATGCCATTCTTTTTTTTTTTTTTTTCTCCCCTATCAGGACAGATACATAAAAACATGTAAGGCCTAACCCCTGCTAAACCAAAAAATACATAATGGGATAAATTTCAACGACTGGGCCTCCAGCAAAACCTGCGGGGAGGGGGCCTCAACCACGGTCAGTAGAGACGATGATATTCTCATCGGATTTGGGGGACACGGATGGGGGATGTGAAGCAGGGAAGCTTTCACATTGTTCATCCTCACCGTCCTCCCCCTCCCCCTTCTGACGGACCATTAGGAGAGACAGAGGGCAGAGGCTGTCTGGTCCAGCCCCTCACCGCTGCTCCCCTGGGCCTCACTCCTGGAAACCCACGGTGATGCTGGCCCCAGGGAGGCATCCACGGGTTGGGGGCTAGGGCTTCTGGCCCCTCTGTCCTCCCAGCATGATTCATTCCAAAAACCCTAGGGAGTTCCCGTTTGCTCTGGCTGGGGCAGTGACAGAGGACCGGGCCCCCAACGTTCACTGGGGGCTCAAAACACCAGAGGCCCCGGTACCCTCACACCAGTGCAAACCTTTTCCCCCAAAGGACTGGGAATTTGGAAGGGAAATCAGGTTAAGGGTCTGAAAGCCCAGGTTAAGAGCCTGGAAAGGTTTGTCCTCGCCCCAGCAAACAAGCAAGCAAGTTTAGCAAGCGAGCGTGCGAGCTGCCTCCGAGGAAGAGGAAGAAGAGAAAACGCTGTTGGCCGGAGCTAAAGCAAGAAAGCAGGCGTTGCAGGTGGCCCGAGGGGCAGCAGGGGAGCCGGGCAGCCCCCGACCGAGGCTGAGGCCTGTGGCTCCAGGACAACTCGGGGGGCAGGGGGCACCGGGGGGGTTCTGGTTCATGGATTCAAAATGGCCTTTCAAGACTCCCTGCCACTGAGCAGTGTCCCCTGTCCACCAGGTAGCTGCCCACCCATCCCCGCTGCCCCGGGGGCCTTGCATCCACGGGCCCTGTCACCATGTGACGGCAGTAACTTGCTTAAAGCCCCCTGGTCTCTGGACCTCACATCCTACTCACGTCTGTATCCCCAAAACTGTGCACAGTGACCCCCCCCATAAGCTGTGAAGGTGTCAGTGAATGCCATGAATGAATGAATGATGCAAATCAAGAAGGTGTATTTGTTGGAACTTCCCTGGTGGTCCAGTGGTTAAGACTATGCACTTCCACTGCAGGGGGCATGGGTTCGATTCCTATTTGGGGAACTAAGATCCTGCATGCCGCACAACGCGGCCAGAAAAAGGGGGTATTTGTTGTCACCCCCTCTTTTTCCTGCCTCTGAATGGTAGATGCCCCACGGCTGGCTCTTCAGGGCTCTTCTCCATCCGTGCTCCCTTCCCCAAATACCTGCTCCTATCCTGGTCCAAGCCACCATCCTCGCTCACCTGGGCCTCTTCACTGGTCCCCCTGCTTCCGCTCTCCCGTCTGAAGACCAAGCGGCCACACGTTAACTGACCTAGTCACTCCTCTCCTTTACAGCTTCCAACAGCTTCCCGTCACCCCCAGAACCAGTTCCAAGCTGCTCACCCTGCATTACAGGACCAGGCATGACCTACGTCGGCCTCTCAGACACCACCTCCTCCCCCGCTGCCCCCATGCCCACTCCCCTCCAGCCACCCTGGCCCTGTGGGAGCCTCCAACACACCTCACCCACCCCTGCCTCAGGGCCTTTGCACTGGCCGTTCCTCCACCCGGAGCACTCTTTCCCTGACTCTGTGCTGCGCATTCACTTCTAAGCTTAAATTCAACCTCTTCCGAGAAACCTTTTCTGACATTGTCTCTATAGTTGTCGCCAACGCCCTGGGATGCTGCGGTGTCCAGCTTGGTAGCCACATATGGCCGTTGAGGCTTCGAAAAGGGGCGAGTCCCAGTCAAGACGTGATGTAAATGTAAAATACACACCGGATTCCAAAGACTTAACCAGAAAGAAAATGTAAAAAATTTATATTTTTTATATTGATTACACGTGGACATGGTCATATTGATATTTTGGATATATTCGGGTTAAATAAAAGATATGATTAAAATTAATTCCCTTTTACTTAAGGTGGCTATTAGAAAATTTAAAATCACACACGTGGCTCATGTTATATTCGTATCAGACAGCACTGCCCTAAGCCCATCACATTTTCTATTATCATCGGTGAAATCATCTCTTCTGTTTATTTACTTGGTTTCCACCTGTCTTTCCAACTAGAATGCCAGTCCCCGCACCCCCCTTCCCCCGGGAGTAGCAACTGCCTTGTTCACTGTCGTGTCCCTGTACCTGCCAGAGCCTGAAAGCCAGCAGCTGCTGACCTGAAGAACAAACCATTCAAGTACCAGGTCTCCTGATCCACAACCACCTGCAGCCCCTCCAAGGGAGGGTCCCCAGGCCTCCCAGAACAGGCAGAGAAGTGGTAACAGAACATGCAAGAGAAGCAAGGATGCGGCAACGGCTCCCCAGCCCAGGCGGAGACCTAGGACTGCCGCCCGAGGAGGGCTGCAGGCTGAAGGCGTCCGTGGGCACAGCAGGAAGGGGCTGCTGGGGATCTGATCTGAGCCCCTCCTTCCCCCAAGCAGGCAAGCAAGGGGCCACTCGGCCCCGGCCAGGCTCTGGCCACCACCTACTTGGCTCCGGATTTGGTAGACGATGGGGATGAGCAGCAGGACGCAGCCCAGGGCAAGGAGCACGTACTGGGCATAACGCAGCACCTTGGGCATCAACACCAGCTGGGTGTAGAACGTCTGAAGGGTCTCACCCTCCATTGCCCCGCTCTGGCGAAGGAGAAAGACAAACAAGTGGACTGGTGCCAGTACTGTGGGCTGAGGGTGCAGACGCCACCCCACACCACACCCCTCTGTCCCCCAACCCCTTTCCCATCTCAAGCCCAATGGCCAGAGCATGCGATGGATGGAGCCAGCCATGCCTCTTATTTCCTCTGGGGCCACACAACAGGACTACATTTCCCAGACTCCTTGCAGCTAGGCAGGCCCATATGACTTGTTCTGGCCAATGGGATGGGGGCACAGTGATCCTGCAACTTCCATGCCTGGCTCCCATATGATTCTCTCCATCTCTTTCCCAATTTACTGAATGGAGACGGATTCTGAAGATCTCCAAGAGGGCAGGACCAGAAGATGGAAGGAGCCTGGATGTCCCTGAATGCCTGCGTGGAGCAGAGCTCCGCCTGCCCCCCATCAGACTGTGATGTGAGTGGGACGTGAACTTGACATTTGAAGCCTGTCTGATCCAGCGGTTAGCTCACCCTGATTTAAAACGAGCTAAGCCAGAAGGAACCCTGAAAAGCTGGGAGAGAAGAAATTTCAATAAAAAGTTGACACCCTGAAAACCAACTTCCCTTCGTCTCAGGAGAAGGGGCCATGTGCGTTAACAAAATTATTTTACACCCTGACCAGGGACTTTACAGTTTCATGCAGCTCCTGTGTTCCTCATCTCGTGTGATCCTTTCAACCCAGTGGGATAACTGACATAAAGTGCTTGGAGAGGGCGAAGTTTCTAACAGATGGTTCTGCATTACTCAGTCCAGCTCCCCCAGCCTAGCCTCCCCACCACACACAGCCTCCTGCCCCAAATGCCCACATCAACTCCTCACTGAGGCATCAGACACCACGCCCTCGGGTGCCCAGTACCCGGGGAGAGGGAAGCAGCCTTACCTCTCCAAACCACATCAGTGGCAGGATCACCGGCTCGATCTTCCCAGTTTGTCTGGAAATAAGCGAGACCAAGCAAGTGAGAAGTTATGTCAGGGTGTCTTAGATCAGGCAGCTCTGGACCTGTGATCGGAAGCCCCAGGGTCAGGAGGGATTTGACGTTGCAGCAACTTCATCGGCATGGGCTTGAGCGATGGGCATCTCCCGACGGGGCACAAACTGACGACCCAACAATATCTCTTTAAATGAAAACTTCTTACGTGGAGGGGCTGCCAGGGACCTAGCTGATATCCATGTGTTCTTTTTTAGAAACAGAATCCCGATCTTATTCCGGATGGCAATACGCCCAGACAACAAACAACACGGTTTATGCTGATCACTTGCTTTCCTTTGGGGAGTCTGGAATCTGGGTCCGTGCCAAGCAGAAGGCGCCTACGTGACCAGCCCCCAGTAAACACCCTGGGTGCTGAGTTTCTACTGGGCATCTCTGGTAGGGGACATTTCACACATGTTGTCACAACTTGTCACTGGGGAAATGAAGCGTGTCCTGGTGTGACCCTCCTGGGAGAGGGCTCTAGAAGCCTGTGCCTGGTTTCCCCAGACTTCACCCCGTGAGCCTTTTCCCTTTGCCAATTATGTTTTGAATCCTTTCTCTGTAGTAAATCACAGCCGTGACTATTAACTACGTGCTGGGTCCCCTGAGTCTTCCCAGTGAATCATCAAACCCGAGAGTGGTCTTGGGGACCCCCGACACAGTCAGCCACTAGATAGCTGTGTGACCTTGGCCATGCTACTTACCCTCTCTGTTCCTCCTCTGTAAAATGGGGATTATAATGGAACTCCTCACAGGGCTCTAGTGAGGACGGAACGCGACACCATGAAAAAAACCCAGCATATAAAAAGTGCTCTAGGGGAGTTCCCTGGTGGCCTAGTGGTTAGGATTCTGGGCTTTCACTGCTGTGGCCTGGGTTCAATCCCTGGTCAGGGAAATGAAATCCCACAAGCCGTGTGGCACAGCCAAAAAAAAAAAAAAAAAAAAGACATATAGTGCTCGATGTTTATTATTGTTGTCTTGTCGTCAAATGCCTGCAAACAACTGGACAAACAAATATTCTGTAACTTCACCATTCCTGGGTCTGCTTAAAGAAGGCACAGCTGGAGGGGAGCTGGTACTCTCTCAGGGGACAGGCACCAGAGTCAGCACAGAAGGTCAAAATCCTCAATCACAGTTCTCAAAAAGCGCTTGTTCAATAGAGTACTGTGCAGTGAAATGAATTTACACCGTATCACCTACAGAGGAGACAGACACGGAGGACGCTCTGGAAATACAATGGCGCATCCCCTTCACTTCAGCCTCTTTAATCTGAGTTTGTAAGAACCGATGTCAATTGAATGCACAGAGTATGCAACCCTGCTGCCTTTATCTTGTGAGCAAACAGCACAAAAGTTCCTCAGACAAGTCACAGCCAGATAGCTCTGCTTCCGGGCGGGCGGCGGTCTCCAGACATTTCCCACACAGGTTCCTCGACAGCCCTGGGAGATGCTGACAAGCACTGCTGTTGGACCACCGCCCTTGAGACCACCATCCCAGCCCACAGGGGCAGCCTGGCAGCTGTGTGGCCTTGGTTCCGAACAGATGGGAACACAGAGGCCCAGAGACATCAGGGTGCTGGCTCAGGGCCACCAGCAGGCAGAATCCAGCCACCCAGATAGACTGCTGGCTTGAGCAGCATTTGTCAAAAATCTGAATGAACTCCCAACAGGTGAAATGTGTGTTAACATCCAGATTTTGAAAAATGCATTTGCAAATGCATAGGATGTGGCCACACTGAGTGCGTGGGCCCTGGCGCTGGACAGAGGCTGGCCCTTGGTCCCATCCCCACCGGTTCCACTTAGTCACCTGCCGGCCCTGCACATCCAAGTTAGCAGCCCAGGCGCTGAGGGACGGGAGCCCCGTGGAGCTCACGTCTGGGCAGCACACACCTAATGCACGCGTGGGGCTGTTTCACCAGCCACAAACGCTTCAGGAACAAACTCTCTGAGCAGCCTCAAAATGTAAAAATGAAAAGCTAGTGGGGGAGTAAGGATGAGCCGCACTGACAGGCTCACCAGCTCAGACAAAGTGTTATTCTTTCCAGCTGAGAGGTGTCTCACAAAGCCCAACAGATGCTCACATTCCTGCAGCCCAGGAATCTTTCTGGGGGAATTTTTTTTTTAATGAAACTATTTCAAATATGCTAAGAAGTACAGGGGACTTCCCTGGTGGTCCAGAGGTTAAGACTCTGTGCTTCCAAGGCAGGGGACACGGGTTCGATCCCTGGTTGGGGAACTAAGATCCCGCATGCCACACAGCGCGACCAAAAAAATTTTTAAAAATAAAGAAGTACAGACCCTGACGTAACGCCCAGTGTGCCCCCTCACCCAGCTCTACCCTAACTCGACGTTATAACAAGAGCTGGCAAGGATGCAGAGACACTGGCACCTCCCACGCTGCTGGTGGGGGTGTAAGATGTCGCAGCCGCCCTGGAAACCAGTCTGGCAGCTCCTGAAACGCTTAAACATAGAGTCACCATATGACCCAGCAATTCTGCTGCAAGGTATCTACCCAAGAGAAAACACACATCCACACAGAAACTTTAAATATTCAAAGCGGCACTATTCATAATGGCCCCAAAGTAGAAACAACCCAAATGTCCATCAACTGATGAATAAAAACATGGTCTTTCCATGCAATGGAATGTTATTCAGCCATAAAATGGAATGAAGCAGTGACACAGGCCACAACATGGACGAACCTTGAAAACATCATGTTAAGTGAAAAAAGCCAGACACATATTATATAATTCTATTCCCATGATATGGCCAGAATAGGTAAGCCCACAGGAACAGAAAGTAAATTAAGGGTTGCCTGGGGCTGGGGAAATGGGCAGTGACTGCTAAAGGGCGTGGGGTTTCTTTTGAGGGGGTGGATGGAAATGTTTCAAAATTGATTGGGGTGATGCTGCCCAGCTCCGTGAATGTCCTACAAATCACCGAACTGTGCACTTTTAAAGGGTGAGTTTTATACTGTGTGAATTAAATCTTGATAAAGCGGTTACCGAAAACCAACTCCAAAAAAAGAAAAAGAAAACCAGTGCTTAAAGAATTCCTCCCGTCAAGTGAACGGTCTCACTTCAGAAGACTGTTTGCTAAGTTTCCACTTACAGACACTTGGTTTTGGCAGGATTTAATTTTTGCTACTCTGTCGAACGGGAAACAGCTTGGATGGAAGAGTCTGGCTAATCTGGGGGACAAATGTCAAGAGAGTACAGGGCAGGGATGTCAGGATGCAGTTCGGGCTCGGCTGAGAGCTAAGACCCCCCTCAGGGGTTCAAGGGGCAGGGACCAGATTCCATATCCCGAAGGACCATCTCTCTCCCCAG
Organism: Lagenorhynchus albirostris; assembly: GCF_949774975.1. NCBI lineage: Eukaryota > Metazoa > Chordata > Mammalia > Artiodactyla > Delphinidae > Lagenorhynchus > Lagenorhynchus albirostris. Next base: position 83,068,050 of record NC_083108.1, read on the forward strand.
ATGCCAGGTTCCCAAGGACGTGGCCAGAGTCCCGAGTCCCTGATCTCTCAACAGCAAGGCAGCCCGGGGCTCCCAGACCCCACTCACCCGATGCCTTTCACAGACTTAATGTAGAGGCTCAGCTGCAGTTTCACAGAGCAGTTCATGGGGATTCCGGTGACCTGCAGTGACAAGAGCAGTGAGGGGCCCGGCCTCCCGGGAGCCCTGGGGACCCCTTCAAACAGCCCTCTCCCTGGTCACGCTCAAGAGGGTGCGTATCCCAAATGAACTGCCCATCCGATGGGGCTTCCGCTACCCATTCAAAGCCCTGATGGGTAAACACATGTTCCCCAAATGGCTCTGATGTCCACGACCTCGAGGGATCCCCTCTGGTGAGCCAGCCTCGCTCTGGATGGAAAAAGAACTAACCCTTTCCATCTGTTCTCTTGCATAATGCATCCCCCAGTGCAGAAGGACGTTTCCCAGTCATCGCCCCTCCCTCCAGCCTCCAAATAAAGTAAAGTAGATTTACATGTTAATAAAGTCACTATCTTCTCCATTCACCCCCCATTCCCTCCCCACCAGCGTCTCAAAGAGAAAGTCTGCAGGGAGCTGGCTCGGCCCCTAGTGCCTCTGCAACACACCTCCACCCGATCTCCATTTCAGCAGAGCTGGCCTCAGGCTCGTGCCAAGGGCAGGCGACGCTATTTTACAGAGAGCCTAGTGATATTTTGCGTTCTTTACTTGGAGATTTTTCTTTTCTTTGGCTGCACTGCACAGCTTGCGGGATCTTAGTTCCCCGACCAGGGATCGAACCCGCGCCCCCTGCTGTGGAAGCGCAGAGTCCTAACCACTGGACCGCCAGAGAATTCCCTATTCAGAGACATTTTTAATTTCCGATTTGAGGTCATGATAGAAAGCTTCCTTTGCGCAGGATTTTTTTTTATGAGATTTTTTTTTTTAAGTAGTAAGTCAATAACACAAAAAGTGACACACGTATAGGACCAAAACCAGGAAGGTGCTTCCAGAATGATGTCAGGAAATGAGAGTGGAAAGGAACCTAGGTTTGAGGACAGACTGCTGCTTCTTAGCTGAGACTCTTCTCATCTGGAAAGTGGAGACAACTCTGCCCACCTCACAGGGTTTCTGCAAGGGCAAAATAAGGGATGCAAGACAGCCACACTCAGAGCTATAAATGCTGTGTTTTTATCACATACACCAGTGGGAGAGGGCATTATCTTCCAATATAGCCTGGCATCCTGAGGTCCTTTGGGACCCCAGGGGCACAGAGCAACTGGCCAAAGGCCATGCTCCCAGGACGGGGGAGAGTTTGAACTTGAGAACCCGGTGGGATGGGAGTGAGATCACCCGTGTGCAAAAGAGCCAGCAGGGGTGAGGCTGCCCTGCTAGCAAGGCTGTCCCTGGCTGGTGTCTGCGATCCTGGATTTCAGGAGGGCTCCCACCTCTCCCTGACAGATAAGAGGGGCTCACTGTACCAGGACAGTTTGTACAAACACTGTGGTTTATGCTGACACCTGATTTCCTTCTGGGAGTCCGGAATTTCGGTCTGTGCCAGGTAGACAGCGCCTATATGACCAGCCCCAGTAAGAATCCTGGGCACTGAGTCTCTACTGGGCGCCCCTGGTAGAGGACACCTCACTCGGGGAATGAAGGGTGTCCTGTGTGACCCCTGCCCTGGGAGAGGGCTCTGGGAGCCTGTGCCTGGTTCCCCCAGACTTCACCCCGTGCGCCTTTCCCTTTGCTGACTGTGCCTTGTGTCTTTCACTGCAATTCATCACCGCTGTGGGTACCACCATATGCTGGGTCCTGGGAGTCCTCCTAGCAAATCCTCCAACTTGGGGGTGATCTTGGAGACCCGACACATCCTGCTTTCTAGACTCTACATTCTGGGGTCTCCACTCAGGCCACTTCCTTCTCCAGGCAATGTGTCTCCTTCCTTCCTTGACTGTCCAGCCCCCTCTTCTTGGGCAAAGCTCCGCCTATCCCCCACCACCCCGCAATCTCAGAACAGAAACTTGGACCCGTGAGCCCACGTCTGTCACCACACACACACACACACACACACACACACACACACACACACACACACACACACCGGTTTCAGGAGCAGGAAAGAAGGCACCAGAGAAGCCGCTTCCAGCAGGCATTCTGTTTTCCGGGCTAATGAGATCAGAAATCAGCAAATCGACCCCATGACCATCCTCCCCAAATCGACAACAAAATCCAAGGTCACTTCCTCTCCCCGTCTGCCCCTGACCTGAAATGAGAAGTAGAAGTCTACTTCTGCGTCAGCTGATGTGCTGCTGCAAAACAGCTGTTTGCATCTCTCCAGCCTCCCAAACTTAACTGTTTCTCTCTCAATGTGGGGAAAAAAAAGAAAATCCACGCAGCACAATGCAAGTCACCAGTGAGAACAGAGAAAAGATCTTGCTCTTGCTGGAATACCCAGAAGCCAGCAGAGAGAGAGAAAGAGAGAGAGAGAGAGAAGCAGTGAAGTGGATGAACTAAAAGAGAAAGTGGAAAACCATTTGTTAGCTTTATAATAAAAGCCTTTTAGAAACTGGTTAAAAGTTTAAGACAGTATGGAAAAGCCTTAACATAACTAACAATAAAGGATGAATTTAACATAGAGCACGCAATAGATTCCTATTAATAAATTACTATCAACTTAATTCATTAATACCCACTTAATTAACTACATATTAATACAGGACAGAACGTAGTGGGCATTAAAACAACTGTTCGTACAGCCAATATTTTAAATAACTGTCAATGGAGTATACCCTTTAAAAATTGTGAATCACTACATTACACACCTGTCACTTGTATAATATTGTACGTCAACTATACTTCAATTTTTAAAAAAGGCTACATACTCTGCGGTTCCAACTATATGACGTTCTGGAAAAGGCAAAACTACAGAGACGGTAAAAGGTCAGTCACTGCCAAAGGTTGGATGGGAGTGAAGGTAGGAGGGGGATAAGTGGGTAGAACACACGGGATTTTTAAGGCAGCGAAACCATTCTGCAGGAGACTGTAATGGTGGATACAGGTCATGATGCATTTGTCAAAACCCATAAACCTGATCGACACAGAATGAAGCCTAATGTAAGCTATGGACTATAGTTAATAATAACGTTCATTCATCGACTGCGACAGATTTCGTGCCCGGGGAAAACGATGTCTGGGAACTCTCTGTATTTTCTGCTCAGTTTTTCTGTAGGCCTAAAACTATTCTAAAAACCAAAGTAAGGACTTCCCTAGAGGTCCAGTGGTTAAGAATCAGCACTTCCACTGCAGGGGGTGCCGGTTCGATCCCTGGTCGGGGAACTAAGATCCCATGTGCCGCATGGTACGGCCAAACAAACAAAAATGAAAGTATATTAATTTTTTTAAAAAACAGACATATGGGGCTTCCCTGGTGGCGCAGTGGTTGAGAGTCCGCCTGCCGAGGCAGGGGACGCGGGTTCGTGCCCTGGTCTGGGAAGATCCCACATGCCGCGGAGCGGCTGGGCCCGCGAGCCATGGCCGCTGAGCCTGCACGTCCAGAGCCTGTGCTCCACAACGGGAGAGGCCACAGCAGTGAGAGGCCCGCGTACCGCAAAAAAAAAAAAAAACAAAGAAGACCTATGTTTGAATTCGGCCTCATCCCTTACTCACTCTCAAGCACTAATATCTCAGTAAATCAAACCCATATTTACTGAGATGCTAGTACTTCTGTGGTAACTACTAGAATCCAAGCGATTAACAAGACAGAACAGACCTTTCCCTTACGGAGCAAGAATCCCATTTACTAGCTGTAGCACTTAACCTATTTGGGCTACAGTTTCCCCGTCTGTAAAATGGGAATAGCAATGCCCACCTCTCAGATTATTGTGAAAATTAAATGAGTTGGTGTGGGTGGAAGCATCTAGAATTATGCCTGTAGCATAATGAACATTCTATAAATATTTGGTGAATGTGAAGTGTGTGCAGTCATAGCTGACTTCACTAGCTGGATTTTTATTTATTTTATTTTATTTTATTTTGTTTATTTTTTTAATTTGGCCGAGCCGCACAGCTTGCGGGATTTTAGTTCCCCGACCAGGGATTGAACCCGTGCCCTCGGCAGTGAAAGCACGGAGTCCTAACCACTGGACCGCCAGGAAAGGCTCAGCTTGCATTTTTAGTGAAAAAAAAAAAAGAGAGAGAGAGAGAGAGAGAGCTAGAAGGTGGAGTGCTGGGGGCTGGGGATTGAGTCAGCGGCTTAGAAAATCTGAGGAGTACCAAGGAAAACGGCAGGGAACGGCACCGGGTAGAAGAGCTTCCAAAAAGGCCTGTGGGGGAGACCACAAATGTCCACTCAGGAAACAGAAACCCACAGAATTTATTTAATCAATGATAAAAAGCCACCGAGTCCAAATGGGCAAATTTCCAGGGAACGGAGGCACTAAGAAAAGAAGCAACTGGGTAAAAACATGCCCACGGGAGGGCCACACGTACAGGTCTGATACCCTCCTGGTCCCTGTTCGCAGACAAAACAACACGCAGGACAAATTCCCCAGAACCCAGTTTATCCACAAGATGTTCCAGGCTCTCGTCCGCACCTAAAGATCTTTACGGTATGCTGGTGCAGCCAGAGGGCTGCCTCTGGCTAATTTGCAGGCTGATAATTCCTAATTAATTTACTTTCTTATAATCCTTTTATAGAGACAATTTCCTTATAAAGAGATAAAGTCCTTGCACTATGAAGTCGGGGCAAACTTTGAAGGCTTGATAGCCTAGAAGCTATCACTGCCGAAGAAATCCAGGCTTCCCATCACCCCCACACTGGAACATTTTGGTGCCTAGTGGGGAGAGGAGAAAGCCAGGTGTGCACCAAACAGAAATCCCCGCGCCCACCCACAGGCTGACAGGCAGGGGCTCACCGGGTGGACGTCCAGGAACAAGGAATGCTCTTCTGGGTTAGGGTGGAGGCCAGACACTGCCTCTGCCAGGACTGGGTCAGCGTTGTAGAAGTGAGGATGGGAGAGAAATAAGGGTGCGTCTAGAAGGCAGAGGGGCAGAGAGGGGATGTCAGACAAAGACAGCATGTTGGCACATCCAGAGACCTGCCCCTGTCACACCCTGAGCTGGGCAAGGGGATGCGTAGGTGATGAAACACAGCCACTGCCTGCAGTGCACCCCCCTCATGATGATGACAAGATGCAAACAACAATAACTAGACAGAGAGAATTCGTTCAGTCTGCAAATATTTACCAAGCGCCCAAGAGGCACCAGGGACTGGAACCCACCCAGCAGGGGACAAGCTCGGTGCCACAGGAGTGGTAACATAGGAGCTGCTGCTTCTGCCAGGAGACATCAAAGGAAGGAGAAGAAGCCGGCTCAAAGATGCCAGACAGAGAAGGTGAGGGAATGGCGTTCCAGGTGGAAGGGATGGCAGAAGCCAACGCAGGGAGGTGGGAAAATGCGCGGTGCATGTGGAGCAGACAGCGCCTGGAGGGGAATGATGGCAGCTGAGGATAGAAAGACTTGGACTTGGGTGAGAGGAGGGGCATCTGGATCGCCAAGCCAAGCAGCCCGGACTGTCTTCTGCAGGCAACACGGCAATGATCAGAGATGCTCAGGTGTGCACACCTGCAGCCAGGTCTCCCTAACGTCCACGGGAGGGGTGAAGACACACCTGTTTTGCTCCTTCTCTCCCAGCAGCTGGTCTGTGGGAGGGACGCCAACGTGTGAGAACAGGGACTGACCTGGGTCCCTCTGAGTGGGAAATTCACACCCAGACACCCGAGGCTGAAGGTCTCCATCAGCTGACCAAGCGAGGCAAACACCAATGCATGCTCGTGTGCTCAGGACAACATACAACAGGCCCGATGGACAACAAGTCAACGGGGAAAAGAATAAGCCTCTCTCAAAACTGACGAGGATCAAGAACCGGCACATCAGAGACAGAACGCAGACTGGCGGTGACAGGGGCCGGGGCAGAGAGATGGGGAGTGAGTGTAAATGGGTACGGGGTCTCCTTTTGGGTTGATGAGAATGTTCTGGAACTAGATTGTGGTGGTGGCTGCACAACGTTTTGAATGTATTAAATGTCACTGAATTGTGCACTTTAAAATGGCTAATTGCGGGGCTGCCCTGGTGGCGCAGTGGTTGAGAGTCCGCCTGCCGATGCAGGGGACGCGGGTTCGTGCCCCGGTCCGGGAGGATCCCGCGTGCCGCGGAGCGGCTGGGCCCGTGAGCCATGGCCGCTGAGCCTGCGCGTCCGGAGCCTGTGCTCTGCAGCGGGAGAGGCCACGGCAGTGAGAGGCCCGCGTACCACAAAAAAAAAAAAGGCTAATTGCGGATTAGTGAACTTCACCTCGATACGAAAAAAAGAAAGAAAAAACAAACAAAACTCACAAGGTCTTCTTCCCTAAAACCAGCAGCCCATCTGCTGCCAGCCAGGTGACCCGCATTCCTGTTTCTGTGTGTCTGGCAACCTCAAATGTCTAGATTGTTTCTGCTTTTCTTAGCAAAGCCAAGCACTGGTTTAGAATAAAAGCTGAGATTTAACTGCTGTCTGACTTCAGTTTTCCCAGAGTCCTTTTACATTCATTGCCTTAATGCTTCTCAACATTAATTTATTCATCCTAGTACCTCTTTGATGTGTTGCCGTATTCAGCTACCCCCTGCCCTGTTACACAATGTGCTTCTCTGAAGCAACTGCTATTGCTCTACATAAACAGCTATATTTTCAAGGACGAGCTTGCTATCTGAGGCATAACTGGCAAACACTTGCCAGAATCAGAAAATAAATATAGGAATAAATACAATGCGGATGAATGAATGTTGCAGATTCTAACGAGAGACTGTTACCTACGTGAGACTTGGACCCTGAGACTTTCTCTTTCTCTGTCAAAAAGAAAGACAGACGAGTGTTAGACAGGTACTTTCTTCTGGAAGTGATCAGGACAGAGAGAGAATGGAAAGCAGAAGACCTCTCTCACCACGTAAGTCAATGTTATTTAAAGCTACGTCTTTGGACCTTTGAAGTCTTGGGCACCACCAGGGACAATGTTTCACAATTTGGAAAACCCTGTTTCCCATTCTCCCCTCTCACTGTGAAAGGAGATCAACAGAGCAAACACAAGGACCGCCCCCCTCCCTCGGTAAGGGAAGCAGTCACCGAGCCAGGCCCTTGAAGGCGGCGCATCTCAAACAAGCTCCATCCTGCCTCCAAGGCCAGGGTGGCAGGGTTGGGGGGAGACTGACATGGGCTGGACCGACTTGCCGTCACCTTCCCTTGCTTCAGCTTGCTTGGTTGTTTTTTTAATTAATTAATTTATTTTTTTTTTGGCTGTGTTGGGTCTTCGTTTCTGTGCGAGGGCTTTCTCTAGTTGCGGCGAGCGCGAGCCTCTCACTGTCGCGGCCTCTCTTGTTGCGGAGCACAGGCTCCAGACGCGCAGGCTCAGCGGCCATGGCTCACGGGCCTAGTTGCTCCGCGGCATGTGGGATCCTCCCAGACCAGGGCTCGAACCCGTGTCCCCTGCATCGGCAGGCAGATTCTCAACCACTGTGACACCAGGGAAGCCCAACTTGCTTGGTGTTTTAATAGCATGCATGCATGTACGTGTTTCTTTCTATTTTATTTCCAAACAGACTGAGAGACAACACCCAGGTAATAAATGGTAATTCATTTATAGCTTTATGGAGCATCTAAGCAGACCTAATGGCCCGGGATCACCACAGATTAAGGGCCTCCACTGAGCAAGCCTCAGGACCCTACACAGCACAGAGGTTGGAGGAGGAAGAGTTCTCTGGGTCCGAGAACTACTCAAGGCCCAGCAAGGGAAATGTGTGGGTATTTCTTATCTTCAGATAAAATGCCACAGAAATACAGACACAGGTGCACCCGAAGACACGTATGAGAGAATGTTCTTAACAGCGCTGGGGTAACTGTCCACAGCAGAACCTCGTCGGATGCCCATGAGGAGCAAAAGAGGTGAGGAAATGGAGGTGTGGTCCCACCGTGGAATACTGTATAGCAAGGAAGAGGGCACCCACGACCACGGGGACGGACCTCACCAATGCAAAAGTGGGCGAAAGAGGACATAAGTAGAGAAGAAGGAATATATGCTGTAGGATTCCGCTCACATAAACACCAAAGGCAAGCAAAGCTGTGCTGCCAGCAGTCAGGCCAGTGACGGCGGGGGGGAGGTCACTCCTGTCCTCTTTCCCCATCACTTGGTGGAATCTCAAAGTGCACGTGTCGGTTGGGCCTCTCCCTGTATATACGTCTATTTCAACGTAAAAGAAAACTTTTTATCTGCATAATACATACATAATACATACATAATACATACATAATACATACATAATACATACATAATTCCCTCGCACTCTGAAGTGCTTTAGGCATGCGTGCTAAGATGAGGCCGTGCGATGTTCACCCCTAGCCCTTGGCAGTGGGTGGCTATGTAGTTTCTGCCTGTCCAGCACCCACTCTTTCTCCTGGAACCTATACGCCGAGAAAGCCCCTCCCCTATTTTCAGCCGCCTGTCACGTGGGTGCTGGCCCCACCCACTGGAGCCAGGGGCTGAGCATGTGACACAGCCTGGCCCATCAGCATAGGCCACCCTTGGCCACTTACTGGTTCACAGCTGGTCGTGTGACGCAAGCCAGCCCAATCAGAGCAAACTCTAGAACTTTTGCTGGAGTGAAAAGGAGCCAGTTGTCCCCTTTCTGCAGGACCCAGAGCTGGGAGGAGGTGAGCCTGGAGGCTGGAGGGGAGAGCCTGCCTCGCAACAAAGCGGTCTGGAGGAAAACTGAGCTAGCACATGGCGAAAGGCGGCTTCGGACAACAGCTGAGCTCTGGAGCTATGCCTAATGCAAAGGTAAACCAAGAAGTACCCTTTTAGGCCTAATCAGGCTGGTGTAGCACCTGCCACTTACCACGGCAATCGTGTAGCACACAGCCCAGCAGGTGTCTGCACTGTCAGCCCACCTACACGGCAATCGTGTACCACACAGCCCACCAGGTGTCTGCACTGTCAGCCCACCTACAAGCAGAAGTTCCCGTAAACACCAGTGAAGAAAGAATGAAGCGAACAGGGAACAAGGGCAGGTGGGCCAGAAGAGGCCACGACAGAGGGGGGCACTTCCAGGCCCCAGCTCCAAACCCTTCACCCACGGAGCACCTCACTGCCTGAACTTGGGGAAACCATCCAACCTGATGGCGGTCCTTCCTCCCAACCCTGCAGCAAACTACCCCTCCCAAATTCCCAACTCCAGCTGGAAATGTGGTTCCAACCAAACAGGCCGCAGAAGGCGAGACCTCGGAAGATAAGGCGTGGCTTCTTGTCCTACCAGCTAGGGTGTCACACCCTAGCCTCGAGCCTCAATTCCCTCAGTGCAAGGTACACCCACACATCCATACGTTCCCATACTGTGTGAGCACCCACTACATACTGGGCCCAATTCTAGAAGCTAAGGACAGAGACCTGCATGGAGTATTTACAAACCAATACAGGAGACAGACAATAAGTGAAATAAAAGACACACTCAGTGATTTTGGGGACAATCAAGGGTGAAACGACAGGAGCAGCTGGGAGGCGGGGCAGGGGGGCAGCTTCAGGATGGAAATCAGAGAGCAGGCCTCCTGGAGGAGGTGGCATTTGAACAGACCAGAAGCGGGTAAGGGAATGATTCACCCAGATCTACAGCAGCCTGGGGAACAGCTGATGCAAAGGCCCTGAGGCAGGACCAAACGAGCTATATCCTAGAAACAGGGAGAAGGGGTGGGGCTGAAGAACATCAGTGGGGAAAGTACGGGAAGAAATGACATTAGAGAGACTGGCAGAGGCCAGATCCCGACAGCACTGGGGCCTCTGTAGGGATTTTGCTCTACATGCACGGGGCGCTAGTAGACATTTCAAGCAAAGGATTGGGTGGCAATCCGAGATTTTGAAAGGTCCCCTGGGCTGCTTGCTGGAACAGTGTCCAACAGAACTTTCTACGATGATGAAAATGTTCTCTTTTTTCACTGTACGTCCCACAGGGCAGTCACTAGGCACGTGTGGGTGGGAATCATTTGAAATGTGGCCGGTGCAAGGAACGCACTGCCTTTTTAATTTGATTTCATTCAAACCAATTTCAATTTATCTTTTTTTTTGGGGGGGGCGGGGGTGCCGCACTGTGCAGCCTGCAGGATCTTAGTTCCCCGACCAGGGATTGAACCTGTGCTCCCCGCGGTGGAAGCGCAGTCTTAACCACTGGCCCGCCAGGGCAGTCCCCGATTTCAATTTAAATAACCACACGAGGCCAGCGGTGACCGCACTGGACAGTCTGGGAAACGGATGGTACACGGGGCGGCTACAATGCAAGAGGAGGGCCAGCTAAAGGGCCCTGGACCACGAGGCGGCGGGGGAACGGAAGAAAGCAAGGATGCAGGCAGGGCGCACGGGGCTTGCTGGCGACCTGGATGAGGGTTGGGAGAGGGAATCGAGCTGACATCCGAGTGTGCAAATTGAGCATGTGAGGCGGGGCCGTCTCGGGGACTGGTACACAGCTGGAAAACACTGACGATGTCAGAGGACAGTGTGCTAGCGCCAGGGGCCGCATCCAAGCCCACAACTGCAGAACAAGAGTTCACGGAACCATCAGGCTGCCGCCAGCTTCCTTCCATCCCCAGGTGGGGTGGAAGGTCCTCCCCATGAAGCCTCCCTCTCAAGCCACCTATCATGACCTGGGAGGCAGAACGATGCCCTTCCCGAAGATGTCCGCACCCTCATCCCCGGGACCTGTGAATAAGTTAGGTTACACGACAAAGGGAATTAGGACGCAGGAGGAATGAAGGCTGCTAATCTGCTAAAAATAGAGAGCAGTGGCCTAGATTATCCAGGTGGGCCTGATATAGTCTCCAGGGCGCTTAAAACTGGACAAGGGAAGCAGAAGAGCTTCAGAAAAAGAGATGTGACCACAGGAGTGGGATCAAAGACTTGTGATGTTGCTGGTTTTGCAGACAGAGGAAGGGAAACCTGAGCAAGGGATTCTAGGGGCCTCTAGAAGCTGGGAAAGGCAAGAGAAACGCAGTGTCCCCGTCAACCTCCAGAAAGGAACGCAGCCCGCTGACACCTGGATCTTAGCCTGGAGAGGCCTGTGTCCGACCCCTGAACTACGGAGCTGCTTAAGATCATAAACTTGTGCTGTTCTAGGCCACCAGGTTTTTGGGAATTTATTACGACAGCAACCGATATACCCAAAGCGTGTTTTTTTTTTCTGGTTATCTTTCTGCTGCCCTATTTATCTCCAGCCTAATGGGATTATCAAGAGTATGGAGGCCACGGAGTAAACAGACAGATAAGCCCCTCATCACGGGCCACACCCTCCCACCCTCCCGTGGGGAATGACACATACTGAACCTGCAGGTGCTGACATTCTGAATTCCGGACTCCCGGCAGGGGCAGAAGCCCTCATTGGGCGGGTAGACGGACCCGTTGGCAAATAAGGTGTTGGGAGCCACGAAGCGAAAGGTGGGGATGCCTTCGAACACCCCCTGCTCCTTGTAGATGAGCTTCATGGACCTGCGGGGACAAACGATGGAGGATGACACCCCAGAATGAGGTGGCTGGAAGTGGGTGGCCCGAGTTGAGCCACGTCCCACGGGCACGGCCACCCCCCGGGTCCCAGCAGCCGCCGTCTCTCGCCCGGCGAATTGCAACGACCTCCCTTATGGGTCTCCCTGCCTCCCCCGCCTACGCCAATCCATTCTCCGCAAGCAGACGGAGCTTTAAAACAAGGTCAGACTATATCGCGACCCCACTTACAACTGCAATTGCTTCCAGTCTAATCTAGAATAAGATCTAATGTCCTCACCATGGCCCACAAGCTTGTAGAGGGTCCAGCCCCTGCCTACCTGTACTGCACCCCACAGGTGGTATTCCTCCCACATGCTCCATCCTGCCCCAGGGCCTTTGTATCTGCTACTCCTGGTGCCTGGAACGTTCCTCCCTCATCCCCACATCAGACCTCAGTTCTTCACTCAGGTCACGGTGCGGCTGTCAGCTCCGTAGGCAGCAGCAACGTGGCCGACACCCTATTCCCTCTTCTGCTCACCCTGCCGTATTTCTCAAAGGCACGTCTAACCTTGAACATGGGCTGTGGATCAGAACTGCTCCACCCGTGCTGTCCACGGGGGCCACTCAGCACACGTGGCCTTAGAGCCCTTGAAACAGGGCCTGTCCAAGTCAGGATGCAGCTCTACGTGTCAAATGCACTCCACATTTCTATGACTTGATACCCCCAAACAATGGAAAACAGCTCTTCAATATTTTACATCTGTTTACACATTGTGAAATGATACCATTTTGGATCTCCTGGGTCCAACAAAACATCATTAAAATTAATTTCACCTATTTCTCGCTACTCTTCTTTAATGCGGCCACTAGAAAGTTTTAAACTGCAGATGGGACTTGAATTATATTTTTATTGGAGAGTGCTGGCTTAGACAATAGTATCACGTCAATGCTAAATTTCCTCATTTTGGTGACATGATGGGGTTATGCAAGAAAATGTCATTTTTAGAAAACACCCACTGAAGTATTTAGGCGTCCAATGTACTCTCAAAGGGTCCAGGAAAAATATACAGAAGGAGAGAGAGAGAAAGAGAGAAGTGTGGGATGAGGATAAAGCAGAAGGGGCCAAAGAGAAACCACTGGGAAATCGGGGAAGGCGATGCGGAGAAAGTTGCACATTCTCGCAACTTTCCTCTAGGTTGAAATTCCTAATTTTAAGAAGTGAACACACGCACAGCAAAAGCGCCTCCGCTCTCTGACGCTCCCCTGGGGTGCGTGGGCCTGAGTCCCCCGCCAGGACATGACTCCCAGGGAACCATCTTGTCTCTGTGGGGACCCCAGTGTCTCGCACAGACAGGGCTCCATCAGGGTTTGCTGGGGAGGCAGGTGGGTCAGAGTTCACATCAGTGAGATCCCAAGCAAAGGGTTTTTCCAGAGTGGCCTGAACAGAGAAGCCGAGGACAGGACAGCACCCAGAGAAGAGCTCTAGGAGCCACTGTCTCTTCTCACCCCTCGGCCGGGGCCACCGCCATTGTTCAGCCCCAAGCTGACCGAGGCTGCTACTCTGGAGACTGGAGGGGCTGCAGGAGAGGCACCCAGATGTCACAGCACCCAATGGGGAATTAGGGCAGCCGAGCAAACAGCACAGGGGGCCCATCGCTTGCCTTATCGCACGGTCCCCGGCAGTCCTGCCCATTTCCTGCCCACCACGACCGAGCTCCAACAACCGCCAGCAGCCTCTCTCTGGGCCTTGCAAAATCACCAGCGATTGGCGTCTGCCCTTCATGGTGCAACCAAAGAGAATCCAAGATGGCGCCAAAGGCCGCTGGACACAGAGAGACGAGCGCTTTGCAAGTTCACACCACAAGCCGCTTGATTCTGCTCTGAGCGGCCACAAGGCAGATTTCCCAGGAGGCCCAGAATGTCCCACGTCAGGGCAATTACCGGCAGGCCTCGGGGCTGTAGAATTCCAGCGAGGATTCAGGAGTCATAAACGGCGCCCATATCTGCCCGGAAGTCCCATTAATCATGTTGCACTGATCGGAATGCCAGAAGTTGACCTGTGGGGACGCAAGGCCTCGTAAAGAAATGCTCTCGGGCATTTCCTACCTGACTTGGAGCTGTGACTTCACGGGCCGTGTGCCCTGGGGGATGTCACTACCCACTTGACAGAAGCCTGTCCCCTCGGAGAGACAGCCTGGTGCAAGGTGAGCAGGCTGTGTAGACAGCCAGAGACACTGTCGACTGCAGCTCCCCGCTCCCTAACCATGGATCCCTGAATGTGCAACTTTGCTGGGGACTCAGTTACTTCGTCTGTAAAATGGACCCATCACTCGCATCTCCAAGGAGCACGGTGAGCAGGGGACACTGACCTCCTCACCTCTCAGAGAGGAAGGACACTTCCTGAGAACAGATCAGGTTAGAAGGTAGCCCAGTAAGCAAAATATTTAAAATAATGATGGTGGCTACCAGATCTCAAAACAGTAGTTGCCTCTGGGGAGTGAGACCTGCACAGAAAGAAAACAGACTTCTCACATTCTACCCCTCTGTCCTAGGAGAAGGTTTTTAAGCATGTGTACATTTATATATATATATATATATATATATATTTTTTTTTTTTTTTTTTTTCTTCCTTTGGGCCGCCTGTGGGATCTTAGTTCCCCGACCAGGGATCGAACCCAGGCCCCCTGCAGTGGAAGCACAGAGTCCTAACCAACGTCCCTCCAGGGAAGTCCCTGTACATTTTTATATTGAAAAAGCAAGCCAAAGAGAATTTCAGTAGCGCCCATTCGGAACGGTTACTAATGGTTGCAAATGGTAACCCTGCCGCTCTAGGCACTGATGGGGAATAACCTGTTCCCCCCGCTCAGGTCTTTGCCACCATCACCCAGATAAGCGTTTGGAAGGTGTGAGCACCACCACCGCACAATCATTCTCGTGCATGATAACAAAAGGCCACCAGGTAAAAAAAGCAAGTTGCAAAACTATGCACATAGGATGATTTCACCCTGCTCCAAGGAGAAAAAAAAAACAAAACACACGTGCAAATCGCTACAAATAGACAGGAAGAATATACCCAACGCTGATAACTCTGGGTTTCCTCTGTGACTCAGGTGGGAGTGGGGCTGGATGTGTGACATCATACAAAGTGCACTTTATATCTATTATTTTATTTTTTCATGCGAATGTCTTCCTGCGTTTCTAGCGTCATTTTTTTTTTACTCAATAATCTTTTACTGCAATGGATGGTTATATCATCAGTGTAATATCTGAAGCATTCTCGTAAGTGAGGCATCAAAGAAACAGTTCTGTTCCCGGCATACACGTAAATAATCAGTGTCTATGCCCCCCACACACACCTGGAACAAAGAGCTAGATTTGGGGGATTTTTTGTTTGTTTGGTTTGGTTTTTAGCCGCATCTTGCGGCATGTGGAACTTCCCCGACCAGGGATTGAACCCGTGCCCCCTGCAGTGGAAGCCCGGAGTCTTAACCACTGGACCGCCAGGGAAGTCCTAGTTGAGCCTTAAACATAGGTAAAATCCCCAACTCTGAGAGCATCTTCCCTGCGGATGCAACCCCCTCCTGTTTTTGTTTTGTTTTGTTTTGTTAATTGGAGCACAGTTGATTAACAATGTTGTGTTAGTTTCAGGTGTACAGCAAAGTGATTCAGTTATACATATACGTGTACGTATTCTTTTTCAAACTCTTTTCCCATTTAGGTTATTACAGAATATTGAGCAGCGTTTCCTGTGCTATACAGTAGGTCTTTGTTGGTTATCTGTTTTATATATAGCAGTGTGTACATGTCAATCCCAAACCCCTGTTTTAAGAGGAAGAAGGTGCACTGGGTGGCCTGCCCTGGCAGCCCCTGCCATCCCTGCCCGGCCCCTGTACGGGACGGCCAGCGCCTCTTGCCCTCACCTTGCTGACCCCGTTCCACTTGTCCACGAGATGGATCCTGCTGAAGTTTTTGACCCCCGTGAACACGGTGAAGAGCCCGGAATCAGAGTTGTTGAGCTGCAGACAACGGCAGAGAATGACACCTTTAAGCCCCAGGATGGAGGCAAAGGACCCGGGGACCAGTAGTCAAGCCAGCCCGCTTAGTTACAGGCGGCTCCCTCTTCACCCAGAGGACAGGGGCCTCGTTATCTTGTTCACCGCTGCATCCCCAGCAACTGGGGGTCAAGAGGAGGAAGACTTGGGGGCTTTCTAGGAGGGACACTCCCCTGATGACAGCATCCGTCCTAGAAAGAGTCCCACCTTCCCTCCCAGACTCTAGGAGAGTCTGGTTCTCCTCCTAGGTGAATAGTAAGGTCACCCCATTACTCCCCCAAAATTAAAATAAAGCATGGCCACGTGACCTCTTTGATCAGTGAAAACGATCAATGAGGAGAGAAGTGGTTTGTCACCTCAGGTGGGAGCTTTGAGAGCCAGTGCATGCAATTTCACCGTGCTTTCTGTCGCTGCTACGGAAACCAGGGAAGTGTGTCCAGCTGGGGCCTCCCTCAGCCTGGGTCCCTGAGTGACCACAAAGAGCAGAGGCCCACTGGCCACCCGCACTGGACATGGCATATAAGCAAGAGATAAACTTTTGTTGTTTTAAGCCACTGAGATCTGGGGGCTGCTAAACCCGGCATATCCTGAAGCACACAGGCACACAGCACCTGACGTTTATCAAGTGCTTTCTAGGCAGGAAGCGCAGGCTTTGGCACTCTGAGGGTATTTCTTAGAAAAAGATTTCTAATTCAGAGCGAAAACATGCAAAGCGTACAACGAAATGAGTGACTGCTGGGTCGAATCTAGAAAGCACCCTTCCGAGGACGCCATACAATGTAAGGTGTAGCACCCATTAGGAACTCAATAGGGGTTGTTGAGTGGCCGAATAGCTACATCGATTACTGACTGGTTAAGCCAGCAGGGCCCAAGTTCAAAGCCTGCTCTGGCTTCCTAATATCTGCGTATTCTGTCATCCGTCCATTTAGAGCTTCATGAACCCAAACTTTAGCCAATATAAGGGGACAGTAACAGGAGCCTCTACAAAGAGGTACTGAGAATATTAAAAGAGCTAATGTGTAAAAACTGCTGAGCACAGTGTCTGAGAGATAATAAGAACTCAAAATGCTTTATTATTATTATTATTGTTGTTGTTGTTATTATTAATAAATGCTCACCCAAAAGGATACTAACACAATAGTTATAATAGACAAAGTGTGTCAGAGACTGCTAGTCACTACCCGAAGTCCATTCTCCCCTTTCTCCTTCCTAACAAAACCCGAACCTTACTCAGGGCATCAACACACTAGCTAAAAGGTAACATTTTCCAGATTGCCTTGCAGCTAAGTGTGGCCACATGACTAAGTTCTGGGCAATGGAAAGCAAGTGGAAATTGGTTTTCTCCCTCCTAAAGAGGGAAACAGCTGGGACATGCTGTTTTGTCCTCAACTCCCCTGACTGCCCCTAAAACTCCCACCACTTCATACTTCCTGCTGTTGCCTAGAATGTGGATGTGATAGCTGGTGCTCTAGCAGCCATCTTGGACCATGTGGTAATCTTGAGTATGGAAACCACACCCTCAGGAGGGCAGAGCAGAGGAGTAGAAGAATTCTAGATCCCTGAAGAGTGTGAAACCACCACAGGAACACTGAACAGTCACTGCTGGACTGTTATTTTGGGATTTCCACTATACATACTCAAAAATAAGTTTTAACATGCTACTCAGTTGGTAATAACTTTCATTTGTTTACAAGTTTACAGTTTGCTTTGACAAGAATCATGTCACTTACCTTAAACTTGCCAACTTACCCACACACCCAGAACCTGTCATCCTAGTCAAAAATGTACTGAGCAGCTATCACGTGCCCAGAACAGAATCACGATTCCTCCCTCCCACTGCCCCCAACACCAGATCAGCGGAGCCCCAAAAGGAGGTTGAAGCTGGAGCAACTCAGAGGGCTGCTTACAATTTGTGGTTGAGGGAGCCAAGGTCAGGGATCTGCCTCTACATCAGATCATGATTCAGGATCCCAATCACTGACCCTACCAGGTCAGCAGGGGTCAAGGTTAAGAAAAAGCAGGCAACTCAGAGCAATGCTATAGTTGACATTTGTGACCCGCCTCCCTCCCCAGCAGCCACGCCCCTTTCTTTCAGCAACAGTCACATCATTTGCGCCTGGATCAAGCTGCATCTGAAACCACCCCTAGAGTTTTCAATTATATAAGCCAATGAATTCTCTATTTTGCTTAAGCCGGTTTGAGTTAGAGTTTTCTGTAATTTACAACCCACAGCTCCTGGGCCCCCAACCAGCTCCAAAAGCGAGCTGGTAACCGGTTCCCAGGCTGTGTCAGTGGAGGACAAGACAGAGGCCCTGAACGTCTCACTGGGCCACACTTACCTCAGCGAATAACCCGAACTTGCCCTTGAAGGGGAACATGTTTGGGAAGTACTTATTGACGAGGTGGATGAGGGGATCCTCGTAGCCCCACATGATCTCGCTGACAGTGCGGTTCATGAAGGCACGTTCGCCAAGGGTGCTGAACGCCAAGGTCATGATCAGCTTCAGGCTCATGGGCCCATTCTCCATCATCATTGCTGCACTCTGCAGAGCCAGGGGACACCACGGGTTAGACGCCAGACACAGCTGGTCTGTCCTCCCTGAACTTCAAGCCAGGCTTCCAGGCACAGCCCATCTAGAGAAACGTTCAGGCCTAGAAGGGTCCCTGCAGTGGACACGCGGGGCGTCTGGGTCATCCGGAACCATTCCCTGATCCTTCAGGAATAGGACCACCTGTGCTCTTGAGTTCAGGCCGAGTTAACTCCACCCCTAGCCCCACAGGCAGGCATGTGGCTTAGGCCTGGCCAATCAGAAACGTTCCTCTCGGGACTTCCCTGGTGGTCCAGTGGTTAAGAATCCGCCTTCCAGAGCAGGGGACGTGGGTTTGATCCCTGGTTTGGGGAACTGAGATCCCACATGCCGCGGGGCAGCTAAGCCTGTGCGCTCTGGAGCCCACACACCACAACTAGAGAGAAGCCCGCGCGCTGCAACGAAAGATCCCACGTGCCGCAACCAGGACCCAATGCAGCCAAATAAATAAATATTTTTAAAAAAAACAGTAAGAAAGAAACGTTCCTCTCTATGTGTACGTAGCCCAATCACAGCCAACAAGCCCCAAGGAGCCAGTCGGCTGGGACTGTGGGGTAGAGAGGGGAAGTGCCTGTGGCTGTCCTTGAACGGGGGGTGTGCAAGGCCGTAGCCACCCTGAGGGGCAGGTCGGCCAGTGCATGGAACCATCACAGACCCGGGCAACCTTGTTTGCACTCTGCATCAAGCCACATCTGAAACCAGACCGACTCCTGCCCTTTCAGTAACAAGAGCCCACATATGCCCTTTTTGCTTATGCCAATTCAGAGCACCTGTTACTATAACCTTGTAACCAAAAGAATCTTCATGGAGACTCGACTCTACTTCCTTGGCATCGCCTCCCAAACTCCAAGACCCCAAGCACCTGTTCTACCCAACATCTGGGTGCTTAGAATTTAGGTGAATTTATTTTCTAATCTTTGCTTTCCTCTGGAGATACTGTCTTGGCACTTGGTTTATGTTTTAAAGGCACCTCATCCAAAAGCTAATCTCCACCTGTAGAAAAGGGAACAGAGCCAGCATTTCCTAAAACATAGAGGTCTGACTCCATGGGAACTCACAAGGGTCTCCTTTACGTTATGATTTTTTAAAGGTAATAAATAGATGGTTTTTAAAAATCATAAAAGGATACAAAGCAAAAGTCCCTCTCCGACCCCTGACCCCCCTCTTCCTATTCTTCTCCCCCAAGGCAACCCACTGCTCTGGGCTCTTGAGTATTCCTGCAGAGAGAATCTACACCAGCAGTCAGCAAACTACGGCCCGTGGGCCAAAGCCAGCCCACGGCCTGCGTTTGTACAGTCCGGGAGCTAAGAATGTTATTTTATATTTGCAAATGGTTGAAAGGAAAACAAAAGAAGACTACTCTGAAAAACATGAAAATTATATGAAACTCACATTTCCGTATCCATGAAACAGTTCCATTGGAATATAGCCACACCCACTCATTTATGTTTTTGTCTTGGGCTGCTTTTGTGTTATACTGGCAGAGTTGAACAGCTGCAACAGAGAACATCTAGGCGTCCAAGCCTCAAATATCTATCTGGCCTTTTACAGAAGCAGCTCACCCTGGTCTAGGCACGTAAAGGCGCTTGCGTGGAAGTGGGTACGTGCGTGCAAGTATTTCTCCTTTAGAAATATTTGAAGTAGGGGCCTCACACATGTGTTCTGCACCTTGCTTTTCCCCAGTTAGATATGACTAAGAGACTGTTCCATGACACCCCCTGCAGCCCTGCCTCCTTTTGCTGGCTTTATACTAGTCTACTGCCCGCCCACAGTAGATTATCACAACATAACTCCACATAACACACGTTTAGGTTGTTTCTAGATGTTTGCTCTGAAAACGTTGCTGAAATAAATATCCTTGAGAACAAACATCTTTGCCCACATGTGTTATTCTGTCAAGAGGACAAATTCCTACCTATGAAATTTCTGAGGTCAAAGGCACATGCAATTTATATTGAAAATCACTACCTTCCAACAGCTCATACCAGTTCCGTGCCTAACGACGGTATCTGTTTCCACACACGCTCCTAAGCCCTGGGCGTTATCACACAGTCTTTGCCAACCGGCTCGGTGGGAGAAAATGACTTCACTGCCAAAACATGTGTATCTCTGAGGGGGGCAGCTGCAAGGCTTTGGGCTGCATTTTCTGAGCTTCTGTTCTGTCCACCCAACGGACTTACCAGGTGCCTTTACGTCTGATCCTGAGCCCAGCCCTGGGCCAGGCCCAGAGCAAATGCATGATGACCTTCAACTGGGTGGACAGAGGACTGAATGGAAGTCTGCGTGCCACAGAGGGCAGACTCATAGCCCAAACTTCGTAGGTTCAAAACCCTAATCTGCTACTCACTAGCTGAGCGACCTTAGGTAAGTCACCTAACCTCTCTGTTCTTCAGTTCTCCTCCTCTACAAATGGAGAAAGTAATGGTACCTAACGACCATGCGATCGCTGACAAGTAAACAAGGTAACATGTGTACAGCCTTAAGTACAAGTTCTAACACGCAGTGTTAGCAAGATGCTCGTCCAGCAGGCCTGAGACTGCTCTCTCTAGAAAGGCCTCCTGGCCAGGCCGGCCTTTGGCTGGTGTCTGAGATCCTGGCTTTAGGAGGGCTCTCACCATCCCGTAACTAAGAGGAGCTCACTGCGCCTGGACTGTACCAACGTGGTTTACGCGGACCACCTGCTTTCCTGGACCTACGTGACCAGCCCCCAATAAACACCCTGGACGCTGAGTCTCTAGTGGGCGTTCCTGGTGGAGGACACCCACCTGTATTGTCACAAGTCACCGCTGAAGGAACGAAGCGTGCGCTGTGTGACTCCCCTGGGGCAGGGCTCTGGACGCCTGTGTCTGGTCTCCACCCCACGTGCCCCTTCCCTCTGCGGATTCTGTTCTGTCTCCTTCCACTCTACCAAACCAGCCAAGAGCAGGACCACATCTGCCGGGTCCCGTGAGCCCTCCTAGTGAGTCAGCGAACCTGGGGGTGGCCTTGGGGACCCTGACACTCATGGCAGGCAGTAAATCCAGCTACTACAATGACTCTCACCTGCAGAGAACAGACACCCTGCCCTTAACCTCCCCCTAAACACCACAGACGACGACACGGACCCCCATTCAGCGCCCCCCCGCCAGTACCTCATTTTGGAGATTTTAGATTTGCAGAATTGAAAAGAGGAAGACCGTGACTTTGGCCAATATCCCCAAACCAGAGCCCAGGACGCACCCAGGAAGCCCACTGGGCTTAATGTCACCACAGGGGCCACAGGCTGTGCCTCAAGGGACTGACCGGTGCAGGGGGCAGACAGAGAGACAGAAGGGGCGCCTCACCAAGACCAGGATGTTGGGCATGACGATACTGTCGCTCTCTAGGCCGCGGGACTTGTCAGGCTGGAACTGGAAGCTGCGGTACTCGAGGAAGGACACCGTGTCATTGTCATTGAAGGTGATGTTGCTCTTGTGTCTGAACTCCCTGTGGGCGAGGAAGCCGGTAGGTCAGCTGCCTGGGAGCCAGAGGCCCTCGGATGTCTGCACCAGGCTTGGCCGCCTCCCCTCCATCTGTCCTCCCGCCACCTGCCCACTGCAGGACACGGCACCAAAGCCTCTGTAACCAAATCCCAACACGCCCCCTCCCCCTGGCCAAGCCGCCGCTGTCCCTCATCAGTCTCTTCCCGGGCTTCCCTGCTCCTCCGGGGTAGGCAGGGAGGATGGTGGTGAGGAATATGCACTCTGAAGACAGAGGGTGGGGTCTTGAATCCCGTCTCCATCATTTACTACCCCAGCCTCAGTTTTCCCACCTATAAAATGGGAGTAATGGCACTTCCCTGCCGGTCCAGTGGTTAAGACTCCGCACTTCCGTTGCAGGGGACACGGGTTCAATCCCCAGTCGGGAACTAAGACCCCACATGCCGCAGGGCGAGGCCAAAAATAAAATAAAATAAAATGGGAGTAATAACAAAACCTACTTCATTAGGCCCCTACTTGTGAGGATTAAGTGAGTTAATGGTTGTCAGATGCATTGAAAACATTACAAATCAGCGGCAAGTTTCATTGCTGCTCTGCTGTCATTATTCTCCCTTGTTCTGCAAACTGTTCTCCACAGAGCATCCAGAAGAATCTTTGGAAAGGGGAAATCAGATCACGTCATCCTCTCGCCCACACCCTCCTTTGCACACAGGATAAAAAACCAAGCTCCTACTGTGGCCTCCGGGGTCCTCACCATCTGACACCATCCCGTTCTCGGGCTTCCTCTCTCCCACTACCCCCCTCACTCCTAACACGCGAGCATTTACGCTGCTTGGTTTTACCTTACTTGTCCACTTGTTTATTCCCTCCCCGCTCCCCATCGAAATGTCAGCTCTGTGAGGCAGGAGCTTTTGTCTGCCTTCAACAGTGAACGGGGGAACTTCCCTGGGGGTCCAGCGGCTAAGACTCTGCTCCCCCAATGCAGGGGGATTCCCTGGTCCAGGTTCGATCCCTGGTCCGGGAACTAGATCCCAAATGCATGCCACAACTAGGAGTTTGCATGCCGCAACTAAGGAGCCCGCCTGCCGCAGCTAAGACCTAGTGCAGCCAAATAAATAAATAAATATTTAATAAAACAAAACAAGAACAGTGACCTGGCACAGTGCTTGGCACACAGAGGCACTCAATAAACGTTTACGGAATGAAGGAATCAGTAGGAACTTTGGCAAACCAGACTCAGCTCTGACACAGAAGCCTTTCATGGGTGAGCTAAGCCAGGGTCACAGTTTCCTGAGCGCACAACAGGCAGAACAAGAAATCGGGCCTCGTATTCCGACAGGCCTCCCTGCCTCTCGGAAAACTGCTCGGGCCAATCCAACGAGCCCAGTAGCCACCGGAGATCTGCGCCGTCTCAAAGAAAACAATCAAACGAAGAGGCTGTGGCAGCAGTGGTCAGAATGGAACGGAGCAGGACCCTAACAAATCCTTTCCATGTGCCCCATTTTGTGTTTGTAGGAAATAGGCTTCATTCAGCTTCCTTGACCTCCCCTGAGTTCCAAAGGGTAGATTCAAACAGTTGCTAATCAGGGGAGGGAGGGGATACAGAAACAAAGGAGGACCAGTCAGGAGACAATAGTGCCACCTTGGGGCAGGGTCCTGGTTCCCCCTCAAAGGATACACAGAACAATATCTTGGAGTTGTGCCGTAGGAACTAAGGCCCCCACCCAGGTGGAGGATGGTAACTTCAGGCCGAGCTCAAGATTCCTGGGACACCACCCAGTTACCTCACCACCAACCAATCAGAAGAAAGTTTTGCACACAGTGGGAGGTGATGAAGGCTCTGACCCGCTCCCCAAATGATTTCCCTTTAAAAACTTCCATGGTCAAGCAGAATCTTTGGAACTGGTTTTTGGACATGAGTCCGCCTTCTCCCCAGGTTGCCGGCCTCCTGAGTAAAGCAACCTTTCCTTTCCAACCAACACTTGCCTTTTTTTTTTTTACTTTTTGGCCTCACGGCACATAGGATCTTAACACCCCAACCAGGGGAACTGTGCCCCCTTCAGTGGAAGCTCGGAGTCTTAGTCACTGGACCGCCAGGGAAGTCCCAACACTTGCCTTCTGAGCAGCGAGCAGCTGAACTCAGGTAACAATAGTATGTTAACAGCTAATGTTTATTGAACACTTACTACATGCCAGGCACTGTGCTGGGCTTTCCGCTAAGCATCTTATCCAATCCTCATAACCACCCACAGTGCGTACTGTCATCCCCATTTTACAGAGCGGGAAACTGAGGCACAGGGAAGGAAAGGCCTGTGACCACGGTCAGAGAGCTGCTGAGTGGCAAAGCCAGGCGGTCGCTCTCCAAGTCTCAAGCGCTAGAGCACCAGATTGGGAGAAGCAGATTGACCCTGAACACTACTGCGGGGGCCTGTTTTCTCATCTGTAAAATGGGGTGATGACCTGAGTCCCAGCCCAGCCCCCTCCATCCTCACCTGTACACGTAGGGTCCGCGCTCCCGCACCTGCGGCTTCTGGCCTTGGAGGATCTCATTGGGGTTGACGACATCGAAAAAGTAGACAGAGAGGTAGAAGGGGACGGGGATCTCCTTCCACATGTTGAAGGACAGGCTGCTGGGGTCAATGCGCACATTCTGTGGGGGATGAGAAAAACAGGTCCGTGAGGAGGAGGGCCAGGGCCCCCGCCCACCTACCCACCCGGCTCCCAAACAGCTGCCTGGTGCCAGCCTGTGCTGCAGACTCCACAGGCACATCCGGGAAGGGGCTCCCTGGAGGGGGGTGCTCTGGGGGCAGGAGGAGGTGGGAACGCTGCTCTGGAGTTGACATAATTAATGTTAATAGGTAATATTATTTTTATGTGGTATTTTTTTTTATAAATTTATTTTGTTTTTTATTTATTTTATTTTTGGCTGCGTTGGGTCTTTGTTGCTGCGCGCGGGCTTTCTCTAGTTGCGGCGAGCGGGGGCTACTCTTCGTTGCGGTGCGCGGGCTTCTCATTGCGGTGGCTTCTCTTGTTGCAGAGCACAGGTTCTAGGCACGTGAGCTTCAGTAGTTGTGGCACACGGGCTTAGTTGCTCCGCAGCATGTGGGATCTTCCTGGACCAGAGATCAAACCCGTACCCCCTGCATTGGCAGGCGGATTCTTAACCACTGCGCCACCAGGGAAGCCCTTATGTGTTATTTTTAAAATGTGTTTTCATAACGGCAGCCTGATTGGGGGACCAGGAGGTGGCCGCTGCTTGACCACAGCACTTGGCACCCAGCGGAAAGTGGGCTCTGTGTGCCAAATGCGTCATTCATTCATTCACTCATTCATTCAACACACATTTTTTTAAAACTTTAGTATAATTGATTTACAATGTTCCAGGTGTACAGCAAAATATTCAATTTTACATATATATATTCTTTTTCAGATTCTTTACTATTATAGGTTATTATAATATATTGAATATAGTTCCTCGTGCTATACAGTAGGTCCTTCTTGTTTACCTACTTTATATATAGTAGTGTGTATCTGTTAATCCCAAATTCCTAATTTAGCCCTCCCCATCCCACTTCCCCCTTTGGTGATCATAAGTTTGTTTTCTATGTCTGTCAACACACATTTATTGAGCACCTACTACAAGTCGGGCCCTCTTCTAAGAGCTGGGGATAGGAGAGCGAACAAGACAGACCCAGATCTCCAACGTCGTGGGGCTCTTATTCCAGTAAGGGAAAGGTCTTCAATAATTACGGTAAAGTGCACGCTAGGTGACAGGGCATAGTGAGAACACAGCAGGGACAGGGAAGAAGGCTGAAATTTTAAACAGAGGAGTAAGGCAGGTGAAATGTAAGGAAAAACGAAAGACCAAAACTAAACCAAAATTAAAAACTAAGGGCACTGAGGGGAACACGTGTATTTGGTGGTGGTGGGTAAGTCTATGAAGAAGCCACAGTCCGTGCAAAGGCCCTGAGGCAGGGAGGAGCTGAGACAGAGCATTCAGGAACAGCAAGGAGGCCAGCATGGCCAGAGCAGGGTCTATGAGGGGAAGAGCAGAAGGAGATGAGAACAGAAGCAGTTTTCCACGAAAAGCCAGCAAGGCAGAAATTTATATAAACTATAAATCTCCAGATTTATAAAGCTTGGCCAGAACTTGATTTCCTTAAACGGCGGAAGATAACAGGTCTGAAGCTCACTCGGAGAGTCTGTCAGATACACTGGCCTCTAATCCCTGCTTCGCTCTTCAGCTCTGAGCTCCCTGCCCCAGTGACACAGGAGGTCCCCCCAGTGCCACCCAACCCTGCCCCCGCCCAGCCTGACCCAGCCCATCAGATAGATGCTCAATGTTGCAAAGCCCTAGATGTCTGGGCAGCTTGCGTCACCCTCACCCTTTCTTTGAACGTGATCTTCCAGGACAAGGACAGCCACCCCCACTGTCCCCAAACAGACTGTCCCAGAACCAATGGGCAGCAGCCCCAGAGAAGGCAGAAGGCTGGAGCTGGAGATCAGGCTCAGCCCCATGTACCCAACCGGCAGGCTCTGGGAAGGAGCAGATTTGGAGGGAGTCTGACCCGAGGGCCCTCCCGGCAAGTTAGTCGGCCCTGAACCTCAGTTTTGCCATCTGTACAATGGGGCCAGTGACTCTATAGCCTCAGCTGTGCCTCATTTGACCTACGTGGCACTTAAATGAAGAAAAGTTGAACTCATTGCCAAGAACAAAAAACTGGGAGATTTAACATAAAACCTGGACTTCAGGGTTCTCTTGAAAATATCAGGAGATCAGAGACTTGCCTTCAGGTGTAACAATCCTTTATTGATAAACACGTCTTCCTACCAGCTACAGGAGTCACAAGGATCATTTTTATAACCCGAGCATCCAGTACCTGCAAATAAAGGTGACTAGTAAACATGGTTCGTACAAAGCAACAAAAACGGGTATTTCCCTGCTGGAGAGGGTATGGAGAAAAGAGAACCCTCCTACACTGTTGGTGGGAATGTAAATTGGTGCAGCCACTATGGAGAACAGTAGGGAGGTTCCTCAAAAAACTAAAAATAGAACTACCATATGACCCAGCAATCCCACCCTTGAGCCTGTATCCGGAGAAAACTCTAATTCGAAAAGATACATGCACCTCAGTGTTCACTGCAGCACTATTTACAATAGCCAGGTCATGGAAGCAACCTAAATGCCCATTGGCAGACAAATGGATGAAGAAGATGTGGTACACATAGACAGTGGAATATTACTCAGCCATAAAAAAGAATGAAATCATGCCATTTGCAGCAACATGGATGGACCTAGAGATGATCATACTAAGTGAAGTAAGTCAGACAAAGACAAATATCATACGTATCACTTGTATGTGGAGCCTAAAAAAAAAGATACAAATGAACTTATTTACAAAACAGAAACAGACTCACAGACACAGAAAACAAATTTACGGTTACCAAAGGGAAATTAGGAGGTTGGGATTAACATATAGACACTACTATATATAAATCACTTAGTTGTACACCTGAAACTAACACAACAGTGTAAGTCAACTATACTCCAATATAAAACTAAAAAAAAAAAAACACGAGCATTTCTCGAGCGGGCCTGTGTGTCAGGTGCTTGCTCTAGACTCTTCACTGCACTGTCACTTCCCTGACTAGCACCACGATCCTTCGAGGCAGCCACTATTATTAATATTATTATCATTATTATTACTATTATTATTATTGGTCTCCTTTGTCAGTTTTAATGAAGACGTAAGTGAGGGAGTTTGGTGCAGGGTGCAGGAGGGTCCACTGTGACAGGTGACAGCTGACCTCTTCAGTGCGAGGGAAAAGGCCACAAGACCCTGGTGGGGGCCGGCCCTGAGCGCGCCTCTCCCAAGTTTAATGCAGGGAGGGGGAAGCCCGCATCCGGGCCTCCCAGCCCCCAGCTCTGGAGCTGCAGAGCCCAGTGAGGGCACATCCCGGGGCGGCCAGGAGAGGGGAGGAGGGACGGAGTGGCAGCCCCGTGCACAGCTGTAGGGAGGGCCTGTCCCCAGCTCAGTCCTGACACATACAACCGAGAGGGCAATTCGGGTGAGCACGGAGGAGGGGGAGGACATGGTGAACGGAAGGGGTCACCCCCCCTAAAACAAAGGCAGCAGTTGCAACTTCCCTCTGGGCCCCTGAGGTCCCCGGGGCTTGGGTTTTTCCAGCTCCTCCTATGTTTTGTGAGCTGCCAGAAATCCAGATGCTTCTATGGCATCTCCCAATTGTTTCAATGGCAGCAACTTATTTTTCAAAATCAAACACACCTGGGGGTTTTCCTGGTGGCGCAGTGGTTGAGAGTCCGCCTGCCAATGCAGGGGACACGGGTTCGAGCCCTGGTCTGGGAAGATCCCACATGCCGCGGAGC
The DNA here is from genome assembly GCF_949774975.1 of Lagenorhynchus albirostris. NCBI lineage: Eukaryota > Metazoa > Chordata > Mammalia > Artiodactyla > Delphinidae > Lagenorhynchus > Lagenorhynchus albirostris. The sequence goes on from NC_083108.1 coordinate 83,096,076, forward strand.
AACTAAGCCTGTGAGGCACAACTACTGAGCCTGCGTGTCTGGAGCCTGTGCTCCTCAACAAGAGAGGCCGGGATAATGAGAGGCCCGCGCACCGCGATGAAGAGTGGCCCCCACTCCCCGCAACTAGAGAAAACCCTTGCACAGGAACGAAGACCCAACACAGCCAAAAAATTAAAATAAATTAAAAATTTTTTTAAAATGTGCAGTTCCATCACATTTAAAAAAAAACACACCCGGGAGGCAGGTCACACATCTTAAGGCCACGGCTGGACCGCCGGGATGCCCCTCTGCCACGCCTGCCGGAGCACCTCACCTGCACCATCTCCCAGAGGGGGGGACCTCTCCGTGTTACGGCGGGGGCGGGACTGGGGCCCGCGAGGCTGGGTAGCTCTCCCCCTCCCCACTGGCCCACAACAGGTCCCACCCTAGAGGCCACTTCCCCACCCCCACCCCCCACCCCCACCAGCCAAAGGCTTGGAGAGTGGAATTCAAACGTCAGCCTGGAGTCTGCTCGTGGGGTTGCAGGTGGGGGGGCGGGGTTGTTAGTCATGCAGGACGGAAATCTTTAACCCAAAGCAACAAAGACAGGCCCACAGGGAGGAGCGACAGAGGGGCAGTGCCATCACGCCCTCTCTCCATCCCCCATCCACAGAACAGATACACCCGGGGCTAGTAGGTAGGGGGCCCGCCTGTCCTGGCTTCAGTCAGCGCACTCGGCCAGAAGAAAAGCGACATCGATCCAGTTTCCTTCTTTTGACGTGTTTGGGATAAAATGTAACAGGGAAGAGCCAAATCTGACTCCATGTTGGACCTGTTTCTTTCACTTTAACCTTTGCTTGCCGCTGCTTTTGTTCACTAAAAGGACTGTCTATACTGAACCGCCTGCCTCGGGGAACCCTGTCCCTCTGCCTAAATGTTAAACCAAATGCCTTTGTTCAGGGAAGCATCCGGACCCTGTCCACCTGTGCACGGCTGCAAGAAAGAAGAAATGAACACATCCCCTCCCCGGGGCTGGCCATTCCAGGGGATATTCGCAAAACTTATGGCCTTTTTACTTTACTTCCTCATCTCCTCCCCCTCTCTGTGCTAGAAAAGAAACTGGCATCCAAACCCTGTAAGATGGTTACTTTGAGACATTAGTCGGCTGTCTTCTCCGTCTGCTGGCTTTACGAATGAATAGTCATATAGACAATGGACTCGAGGACACGGGGAGGGGGAAGGGTAAGCTGGGACGAAGTGAGACAGTAGCATGGACATATATACACTACCAAATGCAAAACAGATAGCTAGTGGGAAGCAGCCTCATAGCACAGGGAGATCAGCTCGGTGCTTTGTGACCACCTAGGGGGTGGGATAGGGAGGGTGGGAAGGGGACGCAAGAGAGAGGGGATACGGGGATATACATATACATATAGCTGATTCACCTTGTTATACAGCAGAAACTAACACAACATTTAAAGCAATTATACTCCAATAAAAATGTTTAAAAAAAAATTCGTATTCCCTGCCTCAACACCTCGTCTCCAATTTATTGGCCGGTCGTGCGGCAAGCAGAGCGAGCTTGGACTCGGTAGTAAAAATATATAACCTGAGATCTACCCTCTTAGCAAATATTTAAATATACAATGCAGTATTGCTAACTCCTATTCATCATGCAAAACTACTGTTACTACTACTACCAATAATAACAAACATAAATAAAGAGGTTGGGAGGAAACTTTCGGAGGTGATGGACATCTTGATCGTGCTGATGGTTTCACAGGTGTACACTTGGGGATGGTTTCACAGGTGTATACTTCTCTCCAAACTCATCGAGTTGCATAATTATATACATATAGCTTTTTAAAATGTCAATCATACCTCAATAAAGTGGTTTAAAATTTTAAAAAGTTTCCAGTTCCTGCCTCCCTCCCCCAGCCCTGTTTCTTGGCAAAGGTCTGGACACGGACAAGGGTTTTTTGGAATTCCGGAATCCCTCTGTGCTTTCCTAATCTCCTGGCCTGCCCACCCAGTTCAGGGATAAATCAGTGCCAAACCGATGAGTCACCAGATGAAGCCATGTGTCTCTCCCTGCAACAGAAGGGGTTTTGGGGCCCTGGGGTCCCACCCCTGTTCATCGGGCAATCTCCTGTGACCCAGCTCTGCTTTCTGGGATAAGTCACTGATCCTCTCTGCACCTCAGTTTCCTCATCCATAAAATGGGTGTAATGATAATAAGAGGGTATGTAGAGGTAAAGTGCTTAGAACAGGGTCCAGTAGATCCTGGGGACCCAGAAGATCAGCCATGCAGTTACCTGGCACGAAGTGACCAGCCCTTCCTCCTCCCCCTGTCACTGCCCCACCTCCAGTGGGGGTTGGACTTTGCACCGCTTGCGATCCACAGGATAACTTTGTTTCGGTCACACCGGACCACAGGCATCAGGACCAGGAAGCTGATTAGATAACAGTGCACAGGCCAAGCTCAGGGCCTTTTGACTAACATCTGATTCTATCCCTGCCCCCTCCCCTAAGGTCAAAGATCACAGCCCGAAAACAAAGACTGAGAGAGAAGGTCAAGGTGATCCCTCGTTGGACGCCACTCCCTTTTATCCAACCAGATTCTCCAGGCTCATTCTGGACAGTCAGGAGGGCTGCCTGGAAGAGAGGGCATGTGAGCTGGGGATTGAACAAAGGAGTTGGGCTTTGCCAGGGAAAGAAGATGGGGAGGGCGGTCCTGGCAGGGGCCCCGCCTCTGCAAAGGCTAGGAAGCCTTTAAGAGCATGACTTACCTAAATGTCCATCAATCACAAAGATGTTTTTAAAACTCAAACATCACAATGGATAAACCAACTGCTGTGCCTCCACACAACAGAATAAATGCTCGGCAATAAAAGGAACCAACTGCTGATAAATGCCACATGGATGAACCTCAAAGCCTATGTTAGGGACTTCCCTGGCAGTCCAGTGGTTAAGACTCTGAGCTGCCAAGGCAGAGGGCACAGGTTCGATCCCTGGTCGGGGAACTAAGATTCTGCATGCTGCAGGGCGAGGCCAAAAAAAAAAAAAAATTAGATAAAAAAGCCTATGTTAAATTGAAAGAGCCAGATACAAAAAGCTACATACTATATGATTTCACTTATATGACACTGTGGAAAAGGGAAAACTCTAGGGACAGAAACCAGATCAGTGGTTGCCAGGGGCTCGGGGGAGGGAGGAAGCTGACTGCAAAAGGGCATCAGGAAGCTCCTTGGGGTGATGAAAATGTCCCATCCCTTGATTTTGGCTGCCAGACAGGAGAGATGTATACATGTGATAAAGCTCATCGAACGACACTTAAAAAGGATGCATGTTACGGATGAACCTTGAAAACACGACACTAAGATTTTCTGACAGTTTTATTGAGATCTGATTCAGACACCACACAATTTATTCATTCAAAGTGTACGACGCAATGGTTTTTAGTCTATTCTCAGAGTTGCGCAGCCATCACCACCATCTAATTTCAGAACATTTTCATCACCCAAAACAAAACCGCATTAGCACTCAATCCTCTCCCCCAGCCCCTGGCAACCACCAGTCTACTTTCTGTCTCTATGGATTTGCCTTTTCTCAGATAAAGAGACTCATACAAGTCTTCAAATGTGTCCCTGATTCTCTATTTCTTAAAAACAAGCAGAGACACAAAAGGCCACATATGTCTTCTTTCACTTAGCAAAAGGTTATCGAGGTCCTGATCACTCATCCTTTTTATGTGTAGTTTGTTGAACTTTATCCAATGTATATACCTCACCGGTGTGGCAACTAAAATCAAGAGATGGGACGTTTTCATCAAGCCTTTTTTAAAAGGGTGTATATGAGCACATCTATGTTCACAGCAGCATTATCCACAATAGCCAATAGGTGGAAGCAACCCAAGTGTCCATCGATGGATGAGTGGATAAATGCAATGTGGTGTATCCAGTGTTACTCAGCCTTAAAAAGGAAGGAAATTCTGACCCAGGCTATACACCATGGATGAACTTTGAAAACATCACTAAGCGACATAAGCCAGTCGCAAAAGGACACACACTGTATGATTCCGTTTATGTGAAGTGTCTAGAATGAGCAAGGGAGTTCCCTGGTGGCCTAGTGGTTAGGATTCCGGGTTTTCACTGCTGTGGCCCAGGTTCAATTGCTGGTCGGGGAACTGAAACCCTGCAAGCGGCGTGGCGCAGCCAAAAAGAAAAGAATAGGCAAATTCATAGGGACAGAAGGCAGCCTGGTGGCTGCCAGGGGAGCACTGGGGAGGGGCTCCTTAACGGGTATAGGGTTTCTTTCTGGGGTGATGAAGATGTTCTGGAACCGGACGGTGGTAATGGCGGCACAACATCGTGAATGTACTAAATACCACTCAACTGTACGCTTTTTAACGGTTTAAATGGTGAGCTTTACGTTAAGTGAATCTTACCACAATTTCAAAAAGAAAAAAGATTAGCTGCAAATTAAAACGAGGTATTTCCCCAAAGATGGACACAAATTAAGTCACCTGAGAAAACCAAGTGCGGGTAAAGGTGTGGGGAAACGGAGGTGCCCCAGAACGTGAGCACGGCACGCCCCCATGACCCTGCGGTCCCCTGCTCTGCACACTGGCTCTCAGACACTGCTGGCCCCGCCCAGGACCACGACCTACACACCTGGGGTGACTGAAACAAGCTTCAGGAAAGAACACCCGCCTTTCCAATATGATGCCACTTCCACTCCCAACGGATTATTTGCTCCTCAGATATTCTCTCCCAGTCCATTCTGTTTTTACAGTGTTGGCCCCCACTGACCCCAATCGTCTCACATCCCTCTCTCGGATCACAGCCCACAGCTGGACAACTCTGCCCTACAGGCTGTCCCACGTGTGTGCGAGAGGGCTGCAGAAGAATCGTCGAGGGACTTCCCTGGCAGTCCAGAGGTTAAGACTCCTAGCTTCCACTGCAGTGGGCACAGGTTCGATCCCTGGTCGGGGAACTAAGATCCTGCATGCCTCAGAATCGTCGAATCTCGAAACAGAACAGACGGTTCAGCAGATTCTCAGCCAGAGATAAATCGGGCTTCTGCACACGACTATATCAGGCAAAATGAATGAAAGGACCGGGTCTACCTGGATAAGGCTCAGAGAAAGAATCTTGAGTGAAAAAAAAGGCAAGCTGCAGAAAGGTAACAGTCACTATTGGCTCTTCACATGAATTTTTCAAACACACAAAATAATGTGGAACATTTTATTTCTTGAAAATGCTATTAACCTAAAAGCTGCCAGCTCAGCATTGGTCTGTAAGTCCCTCCATCTGGTCTGGCCCCTGTGGCCTCTCCAGGCCCCACATCCTACATGTCCCTGTCACTCAGCCCGTCCATGCTGGCCTCCTTGCTGTCCCCTGTACATGCAGGCATACTCCTGCCCCAGGGCCTTTGCATGGGCTGTTCCCTCCACCCTCAATGTTTTTCCCGAGGTAGCAGCATGGCCAAATCTCTCGCCCCTCCTAATCTTCCCTCACATGGCCCCTTCTCAGGAAGACCCACCCCATCTACCTTCAAATTCCTGAACACCCCCCAGCCTGCTCTGGGTTTTCCATAGTCCTTGTCACCTTCCGGCATAATTATAATTAATTGTGTCTACTGTTCTTCATCTGTCTGCCCCGCTAGATCAGAAACCCACCAGGACTGGATCCTCAGCTACTCACTGACGTCTCTCCAGGGCCTGGAACGGTGCTTGGCGCTCAGCAGGTGCTCAGCAACGTGAGCTCGGGAACAAACAGAATCCAAGTAGAAACATCTAGGGAGCGGCGATCTGCTTTCTCCTTTGTGTATGTTTTTAAAAGCTCGTAATGGAGGGAACGTGGGGAGGCGGGAGTGCTGCGCGGCTTGCAGGATCTTAGGTCCCTGACCAGGGATTGAACCCCAGGCCCACAGCAGTGAAAGCGCACAGTCCTAACCACTGGACCTCCAGGGAATTCCCGAGATAATTTTTTTTTTTTAAATACACAGAGAGCATGGCCTATTTGGGGCCCAAGCAGCTCAGTGGACATGTGATGGAACAAATGCAAATTTCATGTTTCAATTAAATACATCTTAAAAATTACCATTTTAATAAAAATGTGAGCTGCGGGCTTCCCTGGTGGCACAGTGGTTGGGAGTCTGCCTGCTGATGCAGGGAACACGGGTTCGTGCCCCGGTCCGGGAAGATCCCACATGCCGCGGAGCGGCTGGGCCCAATGAGCCATGGCCGCTGAGCCTGCGCGTCCGGAGCCTGTGCTCCGCAACGGGAGAGGCCACAACAGTGAGAGGCCCGCGTACCGCAAAAAAAAAAAAAAAAAAAAAATGTGAGCTGCAACCTCACAGGCCAGGCCACAGCCTCAGGACTGGGGTAGACAGATGATGAGACTCAGACCACTATCCCATCCAAGGGTGGTCCCACCTCCAACAGACCCCATCTCCTCTCCAGGCCAGGCGGTGAGGACCCTGCCTAGGGAAGGGGCAGAGCAGATGTCCTGAGGCCCAGAGGATGCAGGGTGAGGGACAGCAGACCAGCCTTCTGTTTCACAGAAAGGCCAGCGGAAGGCAGGGGAGAGGCCCAGGCCTCACATGGCTGTCCCTCCAGGGGCCTCAGGCCAGCCAGGCAGGCCTCCTGCACACGCATGGGATGAGCTTGGAGTAGAGAAGCAGGCAGAGGCTGAGAGGGGCCCCATGACTCCAGGGACCTCTACCTTCACCCTCAGGAGCCAGCAGCCAGAGCACGGGACCTCAGCTCACAGAGGCCAGAAAAAGCATCTCTTGCCGGGTCTCGAGGGCCAGGAAGTCCGTGACCCCCGGTGAAACCACCTACCAGGAAATCTCTTCTCGCCCATCTCCCGAGCAGTAAAGCATCTGCGTTAGGCCCCTTGGGCCACTGGAACAAAGTCACACACTGGGTGACTTAAAATATGTAACGCCTCCCAGTTCTGGAGGCCAGAAGTCCGAAATCAAGGCATGGGCAGGGCCGCGCTCCTCCAGAAGGCTCCAGGGCAGGCTCCTAACCTGCTCCTCTAGCTCCTGGTGGTCTCAGGCTTTCCTAGGCGCACCCCTCCAACCTCTTCCTCTGTCATCACATCCCCCCCTCTATGTGTCCTCTTCTTATAAGGATGTTCTTGTTGGACTTAGGGCCCACCTGACCCTTACCTTAATCACATCTGCAAAGACCCTATTTCCAAATAAGGTCACATTCGCAGGTAACGGGGGTTAGGACAGGACTTGGAAGTACCATTTTTTGGGGGGGGACCCTATTCAGCCCAACCCAGGGGCAAAAAGCCAGGGCAAAGCGAAGTGATCAGGGTGTCGCTTGAACCCACAAGTGGCCACTGCCCTCCCACGGCACTCTCCCTGCTCCCAGGATGGCCCTGACTGCCAAATCCAAAACCCCACTCTCCAGGTGCCACCTCCTCCACGAAGCCTTTGGGGAACTACCTACGATGAGCCTGCTCTGACCTAATTAGGACCCAGGTCATTCTGTGGACAGTCACCCACTCTGTGCTAGATGACATGTTCTGAATTTAAAGATGAACAAGACGGGGCCCCTGAGAAGCTGGGGGACGGTCGGGGAGCTGGAGAATCCTATCCACCATCTGTAAAGCACTACTCAGGTAGCAAAACACTTCCACCTACCTCACCTCATTACATTCTCAAAGGCCCATGGAACAGACACTGAAGCTCGAGGACCAATTTTCACCCCGATGTCACAGGTGCAGGAAGAGACCAAGCCACAGGTCCTGCACCAACATGCAGGCCAGTGCCCTCACATTTCTCTCCCACCGAGCTCAGAGCACACAGGACAGGAGTTTCGCAAATTAATCATTAATTTTGACCTGGCCATTGAATTGCAAAACCCAATCCCTCCCCCAGTGATAACAGGCAACACACCGCTGACCAGATGAGCCAGGAGGCTGCTTCACCTGTCTGAGGCCAGGTTCTGGGACAGGACCAGACCCTTCCCACTCCACTCACTTCCTACCCCCTGCATCCGAGGGCTCCAGAGATGTCCCCAGCCCCGTGGGGCCCATGAACGCAGGGAAGACTGCAGCAGGGGCTGATTCAGTCTGGAATTTGGGAACGTCACACCCTTGGCTAATGTTCCAACTTCTTTTGATTTTAAAGGTAAGAAGAATGAAAGAAAAGGTTTTTTATAGAAAACCCAAGCACGTTGCTGAAACAGCGGGGTGAGTTGCTTAAGCTAAGAAGTTGAGTCATGCTTGACTCCTCCATTTCTCTCCCACCCAAAAACCATCCATCAGGAAGTCTTGCTCTAAGATGCACAAAAAATCCATCCAACCACCCCAGCTCCTATCATCATTTGCTTCGACAGATGCAGTCACCTCTTCACTGGTTTTCTCACTTTTGCTTTTGTCCCTAGTCTATTTCCCGCATAGATCAGAGTTACCCTTTTAAAAGGTACATCTGATCATGGTATTCCCCGCACTCAAACACCTCCCACGGCTCCCTACTTATCTTGGAAATAAATCCAAATCTCTTGACAGTGACCTACGAGGTCTTGCACCATCTGGCTCCCGGCAGCTATACCAGTCGTAGCTCCCTTTGCCTTCCACCTCGTTCACTCTGGTCCAGCCACACTGGCCTCATTGTTCCTGAGCCCATTGGGCAAGATTCTGCCACAGGGCCTTTGCACTGACTGTTTGCTCCTCCAAGGGCAATCTTCCCCCCGATGCCCACATAGGTGACCCCCTCATTTCTCAAGTCTGAAGTCACTTTTTCAACGAGACCTTCCCTCAACAACATTAACTGGTTTCTCACTGCATGTCAGGCTCTGTTCTAGGTCTGGGGACTCTAGCAGTGAATGAAATGGACAAAGAAACCACCCTTTCTAAAGTAGCCCTTCCCCCATCACATTCTATCCATCACCTGTTTTGTCTTCCCAGCATTATCAACATCGGCAGTTCCTACGTATTTGTTGACAAGTCCCCCTTCCTGCTGCCTGGACTGTGGACATGATGGACGAAGCTACAGCAGCCACCTTGGATCATGAGGCAGTCTTGAGAATGGAAGCCACGCACAAAGGATGGTAGAGTAGAAAGATAGGAAGCTCAATCCCCGTGGCTTCACAGAGCCACCCCACCTGCCCTGGGCAGTGTAGTCATCAGAGAAAGGTCCATTAGATTCACAAGGAGATCCTACACCATACACCAAATAGGCTAACATGAAAAAGACTGACCAAAAAAAAAAAAAAACCCTACTGGGATAAATAAGGACTATGCGATTAACAGTTACACACTACTATATATAAAATAAATAAGCTACAAGGATTACTGTATAACACAGGAAACAACATTCAATATCTTATAATAAACTATAATGGAAAATAATCTGAAACAATACACATATAATAATAATTAAATACATATATATATAACAGGGAAAAAAAGGATAAGAAAAAGACTGACAATAACAAATGTCAGCAAGGATGTGCAGCGACCACGAATGCTCACACACGGCTGGCGGAAGTGTAATTCGGTACGATTGCCATAGAAAGCACTGTGGCGTCACCTCCTAAAGCTAAGTAACGCAAACGTCCACAAACAAGTGGATGGACGACAAGTGGGGGCACCTTCGTACAATGGGACGTCACCCAGCAAAGAAAGGGAGTGGACACAGATGAACCGTACGAGCACAACGTGACGAAGAGATGCTCGACACCCAGGAGAACTCGCTGTATGAGTCCGTTTATGTGCTGTTCCAGGGAACGGGCAAAGCTAATCTCTGGTGATAGGGGTGGGCGTTGACAGAAAGGGGTGCAGGAGAGCCTTCTACAGGTGAGCATGGCAAGTGTGCACGCCCACGTAAAAATTCATCAACCTCCACACCTAAGGTTGTGCACTTTCCTGTATGGATGTTAAATTTAGATATTTTTTTATTTATTTATTTTTTGTGGCTGAGCCGCGCAGCTTGTGGGATCTTAGTACCCCAACTAGGGATCATACCCGTGCCCCCTGCAGTGGAAGCACAGAGCCCTAACCACTGGACCGCCAGGGAATTCCCTAAATTTAGATTTTTTTTAATGAAAAAGAAAATTAAAGCAAAAAATTTTAATATGGAGGTGAGTGTTTTTAAGCCATTTATCACTCCCTCAAGGGGAGCCTCAGCCCACAAAGGCTCAACAAGGGGGCTGCGTTCCATCACATCTGACCTCTGGGCTTCCCTGGTGGCGCAGTGGTTGAGAGTCCGCCTGCCGATGCAGCGGACACGGATCCGTGCCCCGGTCTGGGAAGATCCCACGTGCCGCGGAGCGGCTGGGCCCGTGAGCCATGGCCGCTGAGCCTGCGCGTCCGGAGCCTGTGCTCCGCAACGGGAGGGGCCACAACAGTGAGAGGACTGCGTACCGCAAAAAAAAAAAAAAAAAAAATCTGACCTCGGAAGCTCTCCGCCTGCCCCCGGAGAACAGCGTGGAGACCAATGGGGGCACGGGGAGGTGAGGGGGCCGGGAGCGACCCCCTACAAGCAAGGAGACCCAGCCCTACGTCTGCAGCGAGCTGCTCCCTACTTCCCAACTTCCTGCCCTTCTCCTCCTGCCAGCAGGGGCCCGACACAGCTTCCTGTGCCTCGGTTTCCTCATCTGTAAAAAGGGATTGGAAACAGGACCAACCTCAACAGGGGCGTCATGTTGACATAACGGGATGAGCACGGCACTCGCCCTCTGTGCACTTCCTCCCCAGACCCAGAAACCACAGTCGAATCATGAGAAGCATCTGACAAATCCCAATAGAAGGGCATGTGACAAAGGCGCTGACCGGTGCTCTTCAGAATCGCCTAGGTCACCAAAACCAAGGATGGTCTAAGAAACGGGCACGGCCGAGAGGAGCCTGAGGGGACACAGTGACTAAGTGTGACATGGTGTCCCGGACGGGATCCTGCGACAGAAAAGGGAGGTGAAATAGAAATTAAGGAAATCTCAACGAAGTGGCGACTTTAGTTGATACCAATGTATCACCCCTGGTTCATGCGCTGTAATAAACGGACCACACTAATTAAAGATGCTAACAACGGGAAGACCAGGTGTGAGGTACACTCTGCACTATCGCCTCCATTTTTCTGTAAATCTAAAACTGTTCTAAGATAGGAAGCTATTGAAACACAAAGCAGGACCTATCTCACGGGGCTACCGTGAGGTTCAAATCAGTGCCTGGCCAAGTCACAACAGAGCTTGAAGCAAAGGAAGAATGTGAGCCCCTAGATACATTTTTTTTCCAGAACATTAAAGTCATTGAAAAAATACTGAAATGTTTAAAAGTAGATACGTTAGGCTTCCCTGGTAGCACAGTGGTTGAGAGTCCGCCTGCCGAGGCAGGGGACGCGGGTTCGTGCCCCGGTCCGGGAAGATCCCACATGCCGCGGAGCGGCTGGGCCCCTGAGCCATGGCCGCTGAGCCTGCGCGTCCGGAGCCTGTGCTCCGCAACGGGAGAGGCCACAGCAGTGAGAGGCCCGCGTACCGCAAAAAAAAAAAAAAAAAAAAGTAGATATGTTAAAAGAATATGATTTTACGTTTATTTTACTTAAACGGGAACCAGAATTTGTTATAATTTTACTTCCCTGGCTTTAATGGAAGCAAATTCATTGCATTCGTTTCCTATTGCCACTGTAACAAATTATCGAAAATGTACCAGCTTAAAACATCACAAATTTAGTACCTTACAGCTTTGGAGGTCAGAAGTCCAAAATAGGTCTCACCCCGAAACAGGGCTAAAATCAAGGTGTCGGCAGGGCCCGCTCCCTCTGGAGGCTCTCGGGGAGAATCCAAGTCCCTGCATTTTCCAGCTTCTAGAATCCTCCCGCATTCCTTCAGCCTCTGCTTTCATCATCACACTCTTTCTGACCCCCCTGCCTCCCTCTTACCCTTAGGATGACACTGGTCCCACCCAGATAATCCCAGACAATCTCCCCATCCCCCAAATCCTTAATTTAATCACAGCTGCGAAGTCCCTTTTGTCACGTGGGGCAACACATTCACAGGTCCCGGGATCAGGATGTCTTTGGGGGGGCCATCGTCCCGCCTGCCACACCCACTCAGAGATGCGGGGCTTCCTCTCATACAGCCCCTGCCACACCCAGGAGCACCCAAACGCCGCGGCAGAGGGACATTTGTTCCTCATGTACCGCTTCCTTTCCAGAGCATCGCTGTCTGCAGCCAACAGGCGGGGCCCCCGCCGGGGACACGGTGGACCAGGTCCCGCCATGGAAGCCCCCTGTCCTGAAGTGCAGCCCCACGCCCAGCCCAGGACGCTCGGTCCAACCCTCCTTAAAAGAAACACAGGGCTGAACACAGTCTGCGTGGGACTTCGTGCAAGTGCTGCAGTGCGGGGTGGGAGGGACTTTGTTCTCAAAGCTTGGATCTGCAGAGAAGCCCTTTTTGGGCTGCAGACGGGCCCCTGCCTCCTCCCGAATTCTAAGACCAAAGGACAGTCTGGCTTCACGGTGACACAAGGGTGTCCCTCAGAACAGGAACTGAGACACCCCCCAAAGAGCTCAGCCAGCTGCAGTGTCAGCTGGGAACACGGCGCAGGAGGGACTGAGGGGCCCTAGAAGGCCAGCCTCCCCTCTCCTGGGGCAACATCAGAACCAGGGGGGCGTCTCCCCAAAGCAGGCCTCCAAAAGCCAACAGGTTCCCACAGGACAGATTGGGGGGAGCAAAGGTCAGAGGACAGAGCGATTCGGGATTCTAGGGGGCCTCGGGAAGCTTCCTGGCTGGGCAAAGACCGATCGACCACTGAGCCGCACTTCCTCAGCCCCCCAAAAGGGACCCAACTGCAGGGGGTGGGGACGCAGGGCATTTCTGAATAGCTGATCAGGTTCCTCATTTCAAAAACTCATCGCTACTCCTTGGAATTCGTTTTCACGGGATAACAGCATGGGGGCAACGTCAGGGGCAGGGGGGCTTCTGCTTCATGTCCTTGTTTACCATGGACCTGTTCAAGCAGTGGTTCTCCAAGCGTGGTCCCTGAACCAGCAACACCAGCATCACCTGGGAACTTGATAGAAAAGCTGGCTCTCAGGCCCCATCTCAGACCTGCCGACTCAGCAACGCTGGGGGGGTGCCCAGACATCTGTGTTTTAACAAGCCCTCCAGGGCTTCTGCTGCAGGAGGCAGCTAGCGAACCACCGTGTTAGAGACTCAGACTAACCTCTATACATGCTTCACAGTAACTCGGGGAAGGAGAAATGGATGCAGGTGGTGGTACACATGAAACCGGAGGGCACGGGACTCAATGTCCATTAACGCAGAGGAGTGGCACAGGGCAATCATACTGTTCTCTCTCTCTCTCTCTCTTTTTTTTTTTTTTTTTTTTTGCGGTACGCGGGCCTCTCACTATTGTGGCCTCTCCCGTTGCGGAGCACAGGCTCCGGACGCGCAGGCTCAGAGGCCATGGCTCACAGGCCCAGCTGCTCCGTGGCATGTGGGATCTTCCCGGACCCGTGTGCCCTGCATCGGCAGGCGGACTCTCAACCACTGCGCCACCAGGGAAGCCCTCTTTTTTTGTTTTGTTTTGACCACACCCCGCGGCATGTGGACGAGGGATCAAACCCGCGCCCCCTGCAGTGGAAGCGCGGAATCTTAACCACTGGACCGCCAGGGAAGTCCCGTGTTCTCTCTTTTTTTTTCAGGGACATTTGAAATTTTCATAACAAGTTTCTTTTAAACCACTTAAAGATTCGAACCCCTCTCCCACCCCCAAAGAAAAAGACAGGTCTTCTGTCTTCCTGAAGCCAACTCCACAAACTGTCCGATTTGGCCAGTGGATGAGTTTTAGATCACATGGTATTTCAAAATATTTGAATTTGCTGACAACATCTTAAAAACGGCAGATAGGGCTTCCCTGGTGGCACAGTGGTTAAGAATCCGCCTGCCAATGCAGGGGACACGGGTTCGAGCTCTGGTCCAGGAGGATCCCACATGCCGCGGAGCAACTAAGCCCGTGCGCCACAACTACGGAGCCTGCGCTCTAGAGCCCGCGAGCCACAACGACCGAGCCCAAGTGCCACAACTACTGAAGCCTGCGCTCTAGAGCCCGCGAGTCACAACTACTCAGCCCACGTGCCACAACTACTGAAGCCCGCGCGCCTAGAGCCCGTGCTCCGCAACAGGAGAAGCCACTGCATTGAGAAGCCCACGCACTGCAAGGAAGAGTAGTCCCCGCAACTAGAGAAAGCCCGCGCGCAGCAGCGAAGACCCAACGCAGCCAAAAATAAATAAATAAATAATTTTTAAAAATAAAAATAAAAATGGCAGATAAATTCTGGATTTCCGGCTTCTTCTGAAAAACCAGGAGGCGTGCCAGCAACGGGCCTGGGCCTCCCCGCATGGCCCAGCTGAGCTGAGTAGCAGCTGCTCCCGGCGTGGGATCTGCCCTCCAGGTTACCACAGGCCTCACTGCTTCCTATCACCTCACACCAGGTGGCTTCACTCACTGGAGTTGCTGCATGGCCCTCACGGTATCTGAGTTTGCAATGCCTGTCCTACAGTAACACAGGATGAGAACATGGTACTCATTCATTCATTCATTCATTCCAACCCTGCCTGAGCATCTAATATGCTCAAAGCTGGTCCTCAGTGCTATGGGGGGCAAAGTTCATCGGAGAGGAGCTGAGCAGGGATTGGAAAAATGACAGGTTACTCACAAATGACTCAGACACACAATAGGAAGAGCTCAGCTCATCAAAGGTATTTATTGGCAACCACTGGCCAGCACCAGAACATCGTTTAACATTGGCAGGACTGTCAACCACTTTGGAATATTGTTGGGGCACTTTAGCTACTAAAGCTAAAGTCCATGCCCTACATCCCAGTAATTCCATTCCGGGGTATCACCTAAGAGAAAGGAAAACACATGCCCACACAAAGACTTGTACACAAGTGTTCCCAGCAGCTTTACTCCTGGTAGCCTCAAACCAGAAACAACCCAAATATTAACCAGACATCACTATACATTCACACAGCAGTGAGAAAGCACAGCCACGTGGGTGGATCTCACAAGCCTAATGTTGAGCAAAGAAGCCAGACCACAACAGTACCCGCTGGGTGATTCCATTTCGATAAACTAAGCTATGCTGGAAGAAGTGAGGGTAGCGGTCACCCTTGGGGCTGGGTAGCAACAGGGGGGAGTGCAAGGGGATTCTGGGGGCGCTGCTGATTACTTGGGGATGTTCAGTTGTGAAAGTTCTGCCTGCCCGACATGTACTAGGCTAACGTTGACAACGATGCCAGCATTTACTGGGTGCCAGGCCATACGCTAAATGAGCATTCGATGTGGCAGGCCCAAAGGCCACCTTTATCCCCTCCTCCCACTAAGTGAACCCTGACTTGCTTCTAGTATTGGAGAGAAAGCCCTAAATCTCAGAGAAAATGGGCCCAGACAGTAGACCAGGCCCATGAGCCTGTCTAACCAATGAGAAGGAAAAGGAAGTCTGCTGGCAGCTTCTGAGAAAAAAAAGATCCTCTTCCAATAAGAGGAAGAACTGAACAGAGCCCTCCCATGGCACCATCCCTCCTTCTGGCTTTGAATGATGTGTGTGACAGTGTGATGTCCGGCACTGTGGCAGCCATCATGAGGCTATGAGGGCAAGGCTGAGAGAGCTGCATAGACACTGACCCAGTCCCCTGACATCACTGAACAGCTGAATAAATCTGGAGACATCCACCACCTCCGGTCTCCCATGAAGCACAATAATAAACCTCTGTATTATACCAGCCACTTGGAAGCAGCTTTTCTGTTGCTTGCAGCCCAAAACATCTCATTCGATGCAATGCTTGCTTTCATCTAAATATGACAATTAGTCCATGAGGTAGGTACGATTATTTGTTTTGTTTTTTTTGATGAGGAAACTGAGGCACAGAGAGATTAAACTACTTACTTGCCCAAGGGCACAAACCCAGTAGTGACAGAGGGTCCTCAACTCCAGTCTGCCCCCAGAGCCTGAGCTCTAACATTCTACTGCCTCCATAAAGGCTCACCGCAGGTGTGGACAGATAAGGATCACAGGGAAGGGAGATGACTGCTGGAAGGCGCACGCAGTTCCGATCCCAGGCTCCCAGGAAAATCAAGCACAATCTCACCCTCCACCTGTAAGCCGGGGTCTCACCTGGACCCACCAACTACACTACCATCATGGGAACTCCAGGCAGTCTACCTGTCTGTGCTCTTTAGGACGAGCACAGTCTCCCCCAGGGCTGACTTCTGCCCCACTTTCTCCACATAATTCAGGCAGAGGACAGCCCTTCCTTCAAACACCACAATTTCACCCCAATAATAAAGAAAGGGCTCAGCAAACTACAGCCTGCGGCCACATCCGGCCTGTTTCCCTTCATCCCGGGAGCTAACAACGGTTTTACATTTTTCCATGTTTGAAAAAAAAAAAAGAAGACTACTAACGCAAGACACATGAAAGTTACATAAAGTTCACATGTTGGTGTCCACAAATAAAGCTGTGTGGCACTCAGCCAGCCCCCTCACAGATATATGGTCCACGCAGCTTCTGCACCACGGCTGCGGAGGTGAGAGGCTGAGGCAGAACCTGTTTGGCCCGTAAAGCTGAGAATATTTACTATTTGTTCTTTACAGAGAGTGTGCCAACCCCTGCCCTCTGCCCCTTGGTCCCCTGACCGGCCACATGGAGACGTGAGCACCTCCCCCTCCTCCTCGGTGGCAGCACCGAGAATCAAGTGACAAGGACATGCACTGATCTGAAGAAAGCACCCGGGTGTAAACGGGCCACAAGGACGCTTGCTAAATGAGCTTTCCGCCACTCACCTTGGCCCTCGTTCCAGAACGCGAGCGGAAGCTTGCCAAGGTCTCGTAAGATGGCGCAACGGTGGTTTGAGCCCGGAGGAGTCAGAGGCTCAGGGGCTGTCTCCTCCAAAAGCTCGATCTTTTGCAAGAGGCTCAGCGTCCTGTAATCACCCTGGCCAGGGGCTGGGCAATCCGGTCTACCACCTACGAACCCGAACCCGATCCCTGACGCCCCGATTGGCGGGGCGGTGGGGAGGGGCGGGAGGGGGACCGGCACTGATCTCCCCTCAGGTTAAACCCCATCGTGACTTTTATTTTTCCTTTTTTTTTTAGCTGGGCCACTCGGCACGCAGGATCTTAATTCCCCGACCAGGGATCAAACCCGCACCCCCTGCAGTGGAAGTGTGGAGTCCTACCCACTGGACCACCAGGGAATTTCCCCCATCACTTTTTAAAATTGTGGTCCAATACACATAACAGTACCTGTACCACCTTTACCATTTTTAAGCGTACAGTTCAGTGGCATTAAGTACATTCACACTGTCGTGCAATCATCCCCACCATCGGTCTCCAGAAATGTTCATCTTCCCCAACTGAAATTCCATTCCCATTAAACACTAACTCCCCTCCCCCAGCCCCTGGCACCCACCCTCTATTCTCTGTCTCTATGAATTTGCCCCCCCCATAGGGACTTCATATAAGCAGAATCACATAATATGTGTCTTCTTGTGACTGGCTTTTTTCACTTAGCATAATATCCTCAAAGTTCATCCATGTTATAGCCTGTGTCCGAATTTCTTTCCTTTTTAAGGCTCAATCACATTCCAGTGTATGGAGGGACCATATCCTGTTTATCCATCCATCTAGTGATGGTCACTTGGGTTGTTTCCACCTTTTGCCTACTGTGAAGAGTGCTGCGGTGAACATGAGTGTGCAAATATCTCTTCAAGTCCCTGCTTTCAATTCTTTTGGATATGTACCCAGAAGTAGCATTGCTGCATCCGATGGTAATTCTATGGTTCAGTTATCTGAGCAACTGCCAGACTTTCCCACAGCAGCTGCACCATTTACATTCCTTCCAACACTGTACAAGGGTTCCAGTTTCTCCACATCCTGACTAATCGCTGTCATTTTTTGACAGCAGCCAGGCCGGTGGGCACGGGGTGATGGTTCACTGTGGTTAGGATTTGCACTCCGCTCATCATGAGTGATGCGGGGCACCTCCTCGTGTGCCTGTTGGCCACTTGCGTGTCTTCTTCGGAGAAATCTCTATGAAGTCCTCGGCGCATTTTCTAATCGGGTCGGTTTCTGTTGTGAATGAGTTGTCCCACCAAGAATTTAGGACCAGATTTACGGCCCACACTTTCCATCTGCTCTTGACTGCCCTCCCGGATATTTCCATCTTAGAAAACAGCTCCGCCAGCCACTGAATCCCTCAGATAGAAGTTCAAGAGACTTACTTCTCTCCTCCCCTCCCATCCCGAGCCTAAGCCATCGGCATCCCTGGTTCACGCTCCCTACAAGAGGAACCTTGACTCTGTTCCCTCCTTCCAATTATACTGCCTCTGCCTTGGCCCGAGGCACCCACCGTCCTCCCGTGCCTCCTCTCAACCCCCCAACACTGCCTCCCGGCGCCGCAGCAGCCAGAGGGCTCTGTAAGACACGCATCAGATCGTTCCCCGCCCCCCACTCAGAACCCTCCACTGGCATCTCAAGGAATTGAAACCCAAATCTCAACTCCTCCCCATGTCCTACAAGGCCCCCGGCCCGCCTCTCCCCTCTCACCACCCACTTCTCCCCAAGCCCACGGCCTGCTAATCACATTGGAGTGATAGGTTGCTTTTCACTCCAATGTGACAAGCCACTTCCCACCTCCGGGCCTTTGCACTTGCTGTGCCCTGTGCCTGGCGCGCTGTTCCTACGCCCAACTCCTCAGCAGCTCCAACGGCCCTTCCTCAGGGAGGGCCTCCTGACCACCCACCCAAAGGAGAAGGACCCGGCCTGGGGTGTCCAGGACTGCAGCTCCCCTGCCTGGTACAATGCCCAGCACACAGTACGAGCTCAGAACACACACGCCGAAGGCTGCTTACGTCCCAAACCACAAAGAGGAGTCAAAGAACATCCTCCCTACACCTGCTCCCCGGGTTGAAGGACTTCTGAAACCTCAGCTGGACGCTGCCCCAGCCCCCGGCCTTTCTCCCTCCCCCGCCAAGGACACAGATGGCCAGGACTGCTGACAGCTGTACCCCACTTATCTGGGCTCCGTGGCCACACACAAGCTGCCGGAGCCCAAGGGAGCACGGAGGTGACGTCATTCTCCTGCAGGATAGGACAGGGAGGGCCCGGCTGCCCCCCCAAGGACAGGCTCCCACCCAGGCCTATGGCCACAGCCACATCCGTTCCCAAGCCCCCAGGCCATGACGCTCCAGGTGCTGACACACCCTTCATCACCACCGCCCCACCACCCCTACCCCCACCATCCCCACTGCTCTCACCAGGAGCGGGCAACACTCGAAGCACTTTGCTCCCTGAGTCCTCACGACGGCTCCATGCCCTGGATGCTAACATCATCCCACCTTACAGTTGGGGAAACTGAGACTCAGGGAGATTAGGTCACTGCCCAAGCATGGCCAGTTTTCTGAATCCTCAACTCTATATATACTGCCACATATATTCATAATTACAGTCAAAAATTATATTTTTAGGGCTTCCCGGGTGGCGCAGTGGTTGAGAGTCTGCCTGTCGATGCAGGGGACGCGGGTTCGTGCCCCGGTCCGGGAGGATCCCACATGCTGCGGAGCGGCTGGGCCCGTGAGCCATGGCCGCTGAGCCTGCGCGTCCGGAGCCTGTGCTCCTCAACGGGAGAGACCACAACAGTGAAAGGCCCGCATACCGCAAAAAAAAAAAAAAAAAAAAATTATATTTTTAAATTCTTTTCATTATTCTCTCATTTGAGCAGGTAGAAAGAACAGGTGCTGCTAGAGATGAGGAAACTAAGGCAGGAGGCTCACAATGAGCCTAAGGCCATAAGCGGCATTAGAACCCCGAGGGGCTCCCGACTGCCCGGTTTTCCTCTGTGATGAACTCGTCCATCACCCAGGACCCTGGATGGCCTCCATGAACTAAGTCTGAATTTATTCCGAAAGAAGGTTGGTAAGTAACAGCCACAAGGCCAGCCTGACGTAGCAGCGCTCACTCACTCCCCACTTATCAGCCCACTGATCCCTTGCAGCAACAGCCATGAGGCCAGGGCTATGATTATCCCCATTTTACAGATGAGGAAATCAAGGTCTGGAGGGGCCAAGTCACTTGCCCACGGCCAAGGAGCTGGGAAGCATCAACCTGGTGAGAATGAGGTCTGCCGAGGAACAGACCTCATCCAACGGGGGCAGCCCCCGGCCAACAGCGGCCATGTAGAGTTTCCAAACTGTCAGGAGTGCCTCAAAATGTAGATTTGGATCTAAATCTGCCTGTCTTTAAATGCTGGCGACCGATATAATTTTTTTTAATACCAGCGTGGGCCACACAAAACACCTCTCCAGCCAGGTCTGGGTCTGGGAGAGGCTGGGCTGTAACCTTGGGACAAAAGTGAGGGTTCCAGGTTCCGCTTCTACCACCAGCTGTGTGACCTCAGGCAGGTGCCTCAACCTCTCTGAGCCGCCAGGACTGCAGCCAGAAACTAAGCACAACCACACCTCAGAGGGGGTTATGAAGACAATGAACCTGTACCACACGCAGCTTGGCACATACTAAGTTCTGCCCCAAAACCTATGAATGTGACCTTATTTAGAAAAAGGGTCTTTGCCGATTTAATTAAGGATCTCAAAGTGAGATCATCCTGGATTTTGCGGGTGGACCCTAAATCCAACGATGAGTGTCCTTAGAAGAGAATACACAGAGGCAGAAATTGGAGGGATGCAGCCACAAGCCAAGGAATGCCTGGAGCCACTGGGAGCAGAAGAGACAAGGCAGGATCCTCCCCTACAGCCTTCAGTGGGAGCACGGCCGACACCTCGATTTCAGACTTCTGGCCTCCAGAACCGGGAGAGAATACATCTCTATTCTAAACCACCCGTCTGTGATGACGTGTTACGGCAGCCCCAGGAAACATATGCTCCCTGAGAAAGCTCCAGAAGACACACAGGCGTCTCCAGCAGGAAGATTTTTTCTAGAATAGATCCCGACCTGCACCTTCCCTTGCCAACGAACGAGGACTGCTTCCCGCGCAGGCCTTTCATCACTGCTCCAGCAGTAACAGGGAAACAGCCCCGTCCTTTGCAGCGCTCTGTGTACAAAACCCTCAGGGCAGAGAGGCAGGCCCACAGGCCACAGGAGGGTGGGTTCCAAGACCCACCCCTCAGTGCCAAACCCAAGGTGGAAAAAGGCATGCAGGGTCCTCAAGGGTGGGCCTGGGACAGGAGGATATCCCGGTCCCTGTAGACACAAACAATGTTTTTCAGGAAGGAACTATTAACCCAAGTTGCCTTTGGAGCCAAGACCCACTGTGGGGAGAGGCAGTGGTGACTTTTCACATTGTGCCTTTTTTTTTTTTTTTTGAGGTTGTAACTCTCTGCACGCTTTCCATCTTTTTTCATTGTACCCCTATTGTACTTCCCTTATTTTTGATGCCAGTGGGGGCTTTCTGGGCAACAGCTGGCCCTGCCCAGCACATCCCATCCAGCTGTCATAAGTGACGCGACCATCCGAGGCTGCTCTACCTGAATTTTAGTCTGTGGGAGGTAAGGAAATCAGCCCCAACTGCAAAAGAGGACATCGGCTTTTAAAGAAAATCAAGTTCCCAGAGAACCCAAGAACTAGGACCTGGATTTGAGCCCGGAGTTCTGTGGGTCTGCAGGTCGGGCAAACACTTGGTCGTGGGTCAAATGGTGCCCCCAGAATTCACGTCCAGCTGGAACCTCAGAAGCTGACCTCATTTGGCAATGGTGCCTTTGAAGATGCGAACGAGTTACGGATCTCGAGATGACATCATCCTTGCTTTAGGGGGGGCCCTAAATCCAATGACAGGTGTCCTTATAAGAAGAGGCAAGGGGCTTCCCAGGTGGCGCAGTGGTTGAGAGTCCGCCTGCCGATGCAGGGGACACGGGTTCGTGCCCCAGTCTGGGAAGACCCCACACGCCGCGGAGCGGCTGGGCCCGTGAGCCATGGCCGCTGAGCCTGTGTGTCCAGAGCCTGTGCTCCGCAACGGGAGAGGCCACAACAGTGAGAGGCCCACGTACCGCAAAAAAAAAAAAAAAGAAGAGGCAAGGACACAGAGGGGACGGCCATGTGAGGACAAAGGCCTCGGAAAGTAATACACACATTACAGTTACACAGCAAGGAGGCCACAGTCCCGCCCTTCGCAGGAGGGGACCCCTAAGCCGGTTGCAGACAGCAGGGGGGCATGCGGGGTCAGCCACATTCCCTCTCCGTCCTGCACAAGGCTGACGTCTCCCTCTGAGCCTTTTCAGCTGAAGAGAGGCCCCTCACATCCTCTGTCCTCTCCCTGCAGCTGACCTCAGTCACCGGGGTCCAAAGATTTCTGATTAAACCAAGTCCAAGTCCCGGGATCTATCCCTAGCTTTCTGTGTGTGCCCCCCCACCCGCAAACCCCTCAAACTCTCTGAGCCTCAGACCCCATCCCCCCACTGACTCAGAAAAGGAAGAAGGCTCAAACACACAACTCAGATGTACACCCGTCACAACCACACACAGCCTAGAATGCCGGACGGTATCGGGCGCTGGAGCAGATGGGGGAGGGAACGGCAACGGCCCTTCTGGAAGGCACATTTGATGACACTGGCTCCCTGCCTCCCCCTCCCGTGCCCTTCGACCTGGCAGCTCCACTCCCCGCACATCCCGAGGAAATTCTTGGGAACTTTAAGATGGAAGGTTCCAGGATGTTTGCTGTCTGGGGGGGAAGGAGTGGACGGAACCAGGAATAAACAAAACATGAGGAATGTAAACTCGGAAACCCAGGCAGTAGCAAGAAGCCATGGACCAGATGAGAACACGGCACCATAGATAGATTTCCGAGGGCGTGATGGGAGAAGAGTAGGGCTCAGAGCAGGAGTCAGAGGTCGCCCTCTCCCCAGGCTCCGGCAGCCCATGTGCTGCGCGTGGGGCCTGCTCGGCCATGCCCAGCTCAAAGCACTTACCACTTATCAGCCTGCGCAATCCTCACCTCAACCCTACGGGAAGGTGCGGTTTGTCCCGTTTTGCAGGAGCCTATCCAGACGCGAGACCCGAGGAACCTACCCCAGGTCACCCGCAGGCAAGTGGCAAAGCCAGGATTGGCCCCCACGCCCGCCTGGCTCCAGAACTGAGCCAGCCCGCTGTTCTGGGAGCAGGACTCCCGGCACCGCCTGTGGCACAAGGACACACACGTCCTGTTTAAAGACACACCACCCAGGGGATGGGTGCCAGGGCAAGCAGGGCTGAGACATGAGAGGGATAAGGGGAAGAGGAGGAAATAGAAGGAGATGAGGGCAAATAGATCAACAGGCACATGTACGCACGCTTCACAGTGACCAAAGGCTGCAGATACCCCAAGTGCCCCTCAACTGGTGGAGGAGTAAACAGAATGTGGTCCATCCGCACAGTGAAATACGATTCAGCCATAAAAAGGAGTAAAGCACCGGCACAAGCTACAATCTGAAGACCCTTGAAAACGTGATGCCCAGTGAAAGAAGCCAGGCACAAAGGACCACACAGGGTGGGATTCCATTTATAGGAAATGTCCGGAACAGATACAGAAAGCAGACTAATGGCTGACAGGGAGTGGGGGAGCTGGAAGGAAGAAAAGATGGGGAGTGGAGTTTCACTTTGGGGCGACAGAAACATGTGAGAAGCAGAAAGAGGTCATGCTTCACACTGTGAATGTGCTAACTGCCACTGAATGGATCACTTCAAAATGATTAATTTTATGTTCTTTGAGTTTCATCTCTATAAGTTATTCACTAAAAAACTTGTGGACTTCCCTGGCTGTCCAGTGGTTAAGACTCCATGCTTCCACCACAGGGGGCATGGGTTTGATCCCTGGTCCGGGAACTAAGGTCCTCCATGCCGCAGGGCAGCTAAGCTCGCGTGCCACAACTACAGAGCCCACACGCCACAACTAGAGAAGCCTGTGCGCCACAACGAAGACCCGACGCAGCCAAATAAATTAATTAACTAATTAATTTTTAAAAAGATGGGGTGCGGTTTATTGCAACAACACGGATGGGTCTCACAAATATAATGGGAAGCAAGAACAGCAAGACAAAATAAAAAAATACAGAGTATGTGCCTTATTCCGTCAGGGCTGGGCTGCTGTAACAAAACATCACAGACTGGGTGGCTTATAACCAACAGATATTTATCTCGTTCGGTCAGGAGGCTGGAAGTCTGAGATCAGGGTGCTGGCATGGTCAAATGAGGGCCCTCTTCTGGCTTGAAGACTTCTCGCTATGTCGTCACATGGTGGAAGAGGTGAGGGAGCTCTCTGGGGTCTCTTTTACAAGGGCACTACTCCTATTCACGAGGGCTCCACCCTCATGGCCTAATCACCTCCCAAAGGCCCCACCTCCTAACACCATCACTTTGGGCATTAGGATTTCAATGCATGAATTTTGAGGCATTCAGACCATAGCAATGTGATTCCGTTCAAGTGAAGCTCAAAACCAGACAAAACTAAGCCCAGTGTTTAGGGATGTAGATGGGGTAACACAATAAAAAGTCAAGCGAGCTGGGAACAAGTCTCCTCTGCAGGGGCTTCTGGAGGGCAGCTGAGGTTCTGCTTTTTCATCTGGGGATGATCACACTGGTGTTCGTTATAGTTATTTATTTAATTGTGTGTGTCTTAGGCACTTTCCTTGAAGTGCATAAGATTTCACAATAAAAAGAAATCAAAGTTGAAAGTCCAAAGCAGGAGGCGGCAGCAGGTGGAATCCAGGGATCCTGGGAACAGGCGGTCTAAGGAAGTCCTGAGGCTTAGAGAGTCTTTCAAAGCTGCCAAGGGATTCCAGCTCCAGCGGGCTCCCGGCCGAGTAAAGCCACAGTGGCTTCCTGTGCCACCCAAGAGGCCAGATGGGGCCGGGGGACCTGGCACAGGGATTTCTTCAAGCCTCAGAGGGACAGGCGGCGGAGATGAGAAGCCCTCCTACCTGCCATCCCATCTCGACCAGACAGGCCCTGACACCCCAGGGCTGCAACGCCTTTCCAGCCCAGAGGATGAGGCGGCATCCGACCCAGCCCATGGCCCCCAAGTCCATGGCGCTGGGAGATGGGGAGGCCTGGAGGGGAGGAGACAGGCTGGCCAAGGGCCACTGGAAGGATCCGCACGCCTGGGCGTGAGGGCAAGGAACCAGAGCTGAGAAAATGAGGAAGCAGATGGAGGAACAGCTGAGCGGGGCAAGGCCTGATGGAATCACTGGCTTCTTCCAGTCCGAGGGGAGGTTCAAACTCACCTGGGGGCGCAGGCCGGCTATGGGATGGGGTCACCAAGCTGGGATGGGGGTGGGGTCCAGGCGCCCATCCCACCTCAGCCAGGAGAGCTCTACTCCCATCTGACTCACACAAGGAGGCTTTTGTGTAGGACTCTGTCGGAAGAAAGCGTGCACTCACGAGGAAACAATTAGACAAATCCAGATCGACAGGCATTCCGCCAGAAAAACTGGTCGGGTCCCTTAATAAACGCCAGTGTTGTGAAGGACCCAGCAAAAAGAATAAGGCTGGAGGACTGGTCTGGATTAAAGGAGGAGAAAGAAACAAGGCAACTGGACACAGGACGTGATTTAAACAATAAAAACCAAAAAACTGCTCTAAAGGGTGCTCTTGGGTCAATAAGAGACTCTGAATGTAACCTGAGCATCAAAGAAGTAAATTATTACGAGCTTTCCTGAGTGTGACTGTGGTCTGTGGTTACAGAAAAAAATAGTCTTGTCCTTAAGACACGCACGCTGCAGTATTCTGAGGCGAGGTGTCCTGACGTCTGCAAGCAACTCTCAAATGGTCTGGCAACGAGAGAGACAGACAGACAGAGACTGAGAATGAAAATGCAGCAAATCGTAAACATTGGTGGAGCTCAGGAAACGGTTTACAGGAATTCGTTGCACTGTTCTTGCGATTTTTCCAAAATAAAATTTTTCAAACTGAAACATCGAGGTGGGAGAAGAACACTTTCGGCTGCTTTATGGATTATTTCACAAGTTTGAAAGCTCCCTCCTGGGAATGGCTCGTACATCCACACCGTGGGATGTTCAGTCATCTAGACACCCAGTCAGAGCTACCCAAGCAACCGGGGAAAGTTTAGAGAAGAGACGCAGTGAGAAAAGCAAGATGCGGGGAAGTGGGCGTAGTATGGTCCCGTTTCGGTAAAATGACAGACTAACTAATCCTACTATAGGTGTGTGTATAAGGCTAAGATGATGACAACAGCAAACACTTATGTGACACTTGCCAAGCTGTTATTCTACGTGCTTACATGTGCCAACTCCTCCATCTTCATAAGAGCCCTGTACAGGAGATACGTCCATTAATGCCATTTTATAGTGGGGGAAATAAGGCACAGAGAGGTTAAGTTACTTGTCCAAAGACACACAGCTGGGAAGGGGCAGAACCAGGATTTGAACCCAGGCTGTCTGGCTCCAAAGTCCATGCTCTTGGGTCCACCTAAACTCCTGGATGCCAAAACCCTGGCCAAGGGCTAGAGAGAGTCATGCGGGTTTGAGAACCCATGCCTGACCTTAAGACGGTGACATGCCACCACTGCCTTCCAGCTCCCCATGTTCCAGTCTGCCTCATGCCTCTCACTCAGGAGGAAGGTTCTCATGTGGGCACACAGGGCTCTCTCAGCACACAAAGGGATGCTCCCAGAGGCCCTGGGGGCCTGGCTGTCCAGGCAGGTCCCTCTCACACACAGCTCCTTGCTGTCCTAGGTGAAGAAGGGTGTGCCCCAGGGTTTGGGGCAAGGGCCAACAAGCTGGCAGCCGTTCATCCGGGGCACTGTTGATGACAGGTGTGCTGGTTCACATTGCAGAACACACCTGCTGGCAACAGCGATTCCAGATCAACTCCTCTGCAACTGTACCTGGGCAGATTCTGATAAAGGTCAGAGTCTTTACTCATCCCTCCTCTGCCCCATCCCCTCCAGGGCACACCACTGGCGCCTCCCACCAGGGGCAGACAAAGCCTGCACTTTGGCACACCCCAGCCCTGACACCTCTCCCAGTTTACAACAAACACCTCCTTCCCATCCTGCCAGGAGGTGGGCGGACAGGAATGCAGACAGGGGACCCTGGGGACTTTCTGCCTGAAGAATGCTAACTAATGACTTGCTTTTACAACTACTTGGCTTCTTCCAAGCCCTGCTCCGGGGGCCCATCTGACTTCCACCTACTTCCCCCGCCCACCTGAGACAGTCTTCCCTGCCAGTACTCACTGCTAATTTTCTCTGTGGCCTTACTTAAATCTTTGCTCCCTTTGGGCTCTGGTTTCCCCAAAGAAAAAATAAAAGATGGAACTGAGTAAAATCCAAGCTCCAGATCTAACAATCTGAGTGTATCAAACCTTCCCTGATAAAAACAATTAGCTGATAAGCTACCATCTCCGCCAGAGGTCTTGGGTCTAGCCAAAGAAAATAATCTCTAATACTATAATAACAAGAAGCAATGAGATGAAGTGAGAAAGCTACCCTGGGGAAAAGGGCACATCAATCATTTTTGCTGCCTGTCACCCTTTCCTCCTTCTGCTAACAGTGCCCCCACACACACCTCTTCCTTTAGGGCACCACCCCACCCCACCTCAGTCCCTCTGCTTTGGGGAAGAAAAGTCCTCCTTCTCCAGCTCCAAGAATGGGCATGTAATCCAAGCCTGACCAATCGGAGCAGTCCATTTCTCAAGCTACAGTGATTGGCTCAGGGATAAGCATGAGAGACAAGCCCAGCCAATCAGAGCCCAAGAGCATTCACACCACAACTTTTCCCAGCCACTGGGAAAATTCTCTAATTATCTTTGAAGGTCCCTCCATAAGGTTCCCTTTGGAGACCTCCGGGGAAATTCAAAGGAGCCAGTTTCTCCCCCATGTGGTACAGATGGCCATCTGAGCCCCAGATAAAGCTGCTGGCCATTGATACGAAAGCACACATACAAAAAATGAATTTTTAACTCTTGGATTGCATTCAAGCTGGACTCATTATGGGACCCCACAGGAGGAAGGGCAGAGCCACAAGAAGCTCGCTCCCCACCCTCTCTGCACTCTCCAGGCCAACACTAACCCAGTCGACTTGTGGTTTCCTGAGAGCAGGTAAAAGATTTTGCCTGGTTGAGCTGATGTGCGATCCTGTACGTACAGAGCAAGTACGTATCACCAGCAAACTGGACCTGGGTCTCCTGACTCCAGCCTCACGAGGTTTCCACTCCTAAGGACAGGAAACGCAAGGGGTTCCACTTTAAGGCTGAACTTGGGCTTAAATGCAGCAGGAGGGAAACACCGCCACACCCCCAGCCCAAGCCACCCAGCTGAGGCCAAGATGCCAGCATGAGGATCCCTTCTCCTTCCAAGAGGCAGAGCGAGGCAGCCCCAGACCAGCCTCCACGCCTCCGCTGGCCCCTTGGACAGGACAGATGCTCTTTCTTTACCCACCATCCCCAGATGGCCCCAATGACATCTTTGTAAACCTGTGTCCCTTCCTTCTGGCGACTCCGCCTTCACGTTGGGACAGAGGAGGGGTCAATCAACACTCAGCCAGTAGAAACACCCAGTCACTGGAATCAGAGAGACGTCTCTGGAATCCAGGCAGGGCTTGTTAAGACTCAGGCCCTGAATCCACGAACACATCATGGACAGCAGGCTCCCGGGTGCTCCCTGGTGCCGGGCACACAGATAGGAGGGGAAGAGCCAGTATTGGAAGCCAAGGAGTCTGGCTTCAAAAATCTATGCTTTTGAGGATCCCGATTGGAATCGTCTCACTGCCTCGACCCAAGGTCCCACCCCAGCCAGGTCTCTGCCCTGGACCAGGGTCCCCAACCATGGAACACAGTCATGAAGGAGAGAGACATAGGCCCCTGCCTCATGGAACCTCAAGCAAGTGAACAATATAATTCCAGAGCATGGTGACGGCTTGGAAGACAGTAACACGGAATGCTTATAACATAGATGGGGTATGGTTCATGGGGGGAGGGGGGTCTCTTCTTCAAGAGGTCACATTTGAGCTGAAACATAAGAGGAACCAAACATAAAAGCCAGGAGAAAGGAACAGTCTGTGCAAAGGTCCTGAGGCAGAAAAGAACATAGTGTATTGGAGGAAAAGAAAGGCCTGTGAGGCTGTAGCAGGGCGGAAGTGCAGGGAGTGGAGGTAAGTGTCTTACAGGCCATGGTGGGCAGACGGGTTTCAGACCCCACGCAAGAAGGTTTTCATCAGGGCTGTGAAATGATCCAATGTGCATTATTTTAAAGAGCATTCTAGCTGCGACAGGGGAAACTGACAACAGAGTGGCAAGGATAGGAGCGGACAGGCAGGAGAGGAAGCTCCTGCGGCAGGTGAGAGGGGGAAGGGCTGGATGTGGAGTGGGGGCCGCACAGGGGGAGGGGCGCGGTCCCCAGGTCCCCGCCCAGGACGACAACCTGACACTCATCGCGAACCTCCCAGTGAGACCACCCTCGTCTTCTAAACATCCGTTCAGTAACTATTTGAGAACCTACCACTATGTGCTAGGCGTCGTTCCAAGAGCTTGTGACACAGCGATGAACAAAAACTAAGGTCCCTGCCCTCGTGGGCCCGACATTCTCACAGGGAGAAACAGACAATAAATGATAAACGGGGTGCATAGGTAAATTCGGCGGTATCTCAGCAAGTGACAGGACTACAGAAAAAAACAGCACGGTAAGGAGGGTTCAGAGCACCAGGGAATGGGAAGGGAACTTGCAATATTCAAAAAGAGAGATCCGTGGGCAAGTGAGATCCGAACAAAGGTCTAAAGGAGGTGGGAGAGTGAATCACGCACATGTCACATCAGGGAAAGAGCTGTGGGCATGTGGGCAGAGGGAAGTGCTACAAGGGCCATGTGCAAAGTCAAGGTGAGGGGAGGACGGAAAGGGGTCAGGATCGGATGGCAAAGGCCTCAAGGCACAACATAAGGGCTCACCTTGACTCGGAAGGGATGGGGCAGGTTCACGGCAGGGCTTTAAGCAGAGGAGGACGGTGCAATTTTAATAGGATTCCTTGGGCTGCTGTGCTGAAAAACCTGACCAGGGAGCACAGGTGGGCACAGGGACCCTGCAGGAATCCAGGTGAGAGCCGATGGCACCCTGGACCAGGGCAGTGGCCGTGGGTGTGGAGAGAAGTTGGATTCTGGTTCTATTTTGAAGATGGAGTCATAAAAAACCCTGATGGTCCAGTGTGAGAAGTGAGAGAGAGTCAAGGCTGACTCCAAGGCTTTCGGCCCGGGGAGCTGGAGAATGGACAAGCAACGGCCTGAGATGCGAATGTGGGTTTCACGGGGAGTGATGGGAAGTCAGGCGCTGGCTAGGGTAAGCGTGAGCTGCCTTTGACCACCCAGGTTGAGATATGGAGTTGGCCACTGGATGCTTGAGGCTGGAGCTCAAGGGGAAAGGTCCGGGCCTGGGATATCAGTTTGGGAGGTGCCAGGACAGGGATGGCATTTGACACGTGAGACCGGGTGAGCGCGGCCAGGAAAGGCCTGAGCCCTGGGACGTGCCAATGGCCGGCGGTCAGGGAGATAAGGAGACACCAGCATCTGAGTCCAAGAGCGGCCCAAGAGAGCACACATTAAAGCGTCTCAAGAGTCCTTCTAGAAAAATGGTGCAGATGAGCCAGTTTGCAGGGCAGAAATAGAGACACAGAGGTAGAGCACAAACATATGGACACCAAGGGGGGAACGTGGAGCGGGGGGAGGGTGGTGGTGGGATGAACTGAGAGATTGGGATTGACATGTATACACTGATATGTATAAAATGGATAACTGATAAGAACCTGCTGTATTAAAAAAAAAAGAGTCCTTCTAGAAGCTTCCAGAAAAGGTGGAAGGAACTTCACCCCAAATACCAGGAAGTAAGCACAGGTCAGGCCACTCCTGTTCCTTCCTCCCCCCCAGCACGAAGCAATCGGGGAACAGGAGGAAACAGTGGGGCGGAGGTGGGGGAAGGAAGCAAGACAATGAAGCCAGCTGTGCCCTGGGCCATCAGGGGCCCGGACCTCTGGGTTTGGGGAGGTTCTGAGCAAAACGATCCTGAGCTTCAAATCAGAACCACCTATAACTCAGCAGCTCCTGGGCCCTGGAAGTCTCCAAAGTCAAGAGTGAACTTCTGTGCGTTGTTTTCGTTTCTCTTTGCGTTTCAGCTCTGGTGGCCACTCCCAGAGCCAGTGGAGGCCAAGGTCGCATTTGACCAAGGGGGAGGGAGACGAGGCACATGAAAGGACTTCACCTTTTGTCTTGCTTTTGTATTTCTGGCCGACTGCTACAGTTGAATTCTTTGCACCATAAATGTGTTTATGGGGACGAAGCTGCTAGCTCTCTGTGGCACAGAAGGGCCGGGAGTGTGGGAGGGAGGTGGGTGCTCAGGCAGGACTCCCCATAACCGAATTCTCTAGTTCTAAGATTATGAGCCAGAAAAGTCAGCCTTGTGGCCGAAACCAGCCTTGGGGCGGCTTATGACCCCAGGGGCCTCTCTGCTGCTGGCCAAGGGCATAGGATCACCCTTCCGGGCACCATGACCGCCGGGAGGACCCACGGTCATTGACGGAGCAGACATGCCTGTGCCAGGGCTCCAGCGGGACCAAACTGCCCAGGGGAAGCTCTTCAACAAACAGGTCCTCGACACAGACTCGCTTCTGTCCCGTTTGCTAGAAGTTGAAGCCAGAACGGGATGATTCCAGGTAGCTGAGTGTCACCAAATACTAGCTAATCACGAGTCACGGAGCAGAGGCCCAGCCAGCATGAGTCATTCTAGGAAGGGATGGGGAACATGTCCTGAAATGGGAAGAGCCAGGCGCACCGAACACAGCCCCGTGCCGGGCCTCGGGAAGGCCAGACCATGGTGGGACACATGGCCACACGTCTGTGCACACACCCCAACACACGCGGACACGTGTTAACACGTGTGGCCACATGTCCCCGTGTGTAACTGTACACTCAACAGGTGTCAACACACGTGTGAGCCCACACATAGACACATACATAACCGCACGTGTGAACCCGTGTGCCAGGCTACCACACGCGGGCACACATCATGAGAGTGCACGCGTGCTCGTTCACATGCACGTGTATGCCATCACAGAGACACTGTGCTCCACGCCGACACACGCTGACACGCAACACTTGTCTGTGTGTGCGTGCTTCAGCACGTGGCCACACGCAGGCGTGCACGGCGCATGCCAACACCTGCTCCCGTGTCACCAGTCAGCGTGTACAGCCGGTACACGTGTGCACACACAGGAAGCCAGAGGAACGAATCTGTCAGCAGCAAAGAGGGGAACAAAAATAACCAACGCTCGGGGAGACTAAAAATAGCCCGTATTTTCAGCTGTGGCTCTGGAGGGATAGGACGCCCCCGGCAGGAAAGAGTAAGAAAAACAGAGCCGAATCGGAGCGCACCTGCGACCCCACTGCCCCCCGAGAAGGGAGCACCGCCCCACCGTCCGCGGCCACGGGTCAAGTCCGCGGCCAGATGGAGCCTGATGTGGTCAGAGGCGGTCAGCCCGCGACGCCGTGACGCCCTCTGAGACGCAACCCTGGGGCCTTGTGGAGGCCCAGACGGACGGCAGGGCACAGAGCTGGCCGAGCAGACCCTGCAGGACAGGCGGGGTCACCCTGAGGGTCGCTGGGACCACGGGCCAGGGAGAGGCTGCCCTCCCCAGCTTCCCTTGGCATCTGCGATTCTAGAGCTGCCCGGGCCTAGCAGACAGCCCTGGAGGGAAGACGTCAGGACGTACTCTGTACTCGCAGTTTGGGGGAGGTGATTATCAGGGGAAAGGCCTGGGAAGGACCCCGCTGCCCCACTGTCTGTGCAGGAAAAGGACAAGGAAACGTGGACCCAAGCAGAGAACAGGGGAAGGGCCTGCCCTGCCCCCCACGTCAAGTCGAGCTGCTCAGAAATACTGCACAGAGAGTGGGGAGGACGGGGTCCACAGGTGGCAGACTCGCTGGAATCTTGTTTCCGCCACTTCAGCTGTGTGACCTGGGGCAAGTGTCCTGCCGGCTCTGTGCTTCCATTTCCCTCAATAAGAGAGAGGCAGAGGGAGCTATTTAGATACGAAATGAAGCAACTGAATACAGGTAAAACACGTAGGCCAGCGTCTAGTGCATAATCGGCGTCCACTGACTGTTCTCCCTCCCCAGCCCCTGCCTTTGAACTGATGGGCAAAGGAGATTCGCCAGAGGGCCCGAAGCACGGGGGCAGGGCACACTGCTCCTGAAGGCTCTCTGGGTGGCCCTCGCCAAGGGAGGGGGGGGCAAAATAGAGTCGGAGGCTGGGGGCGGCGGTGGGAGGGGCTAAGGAGACAGCCCGACCTCAGAGCGCTCAGCGCCCGCCCATCCCACCATCCTACTGCGAACCCCAGCACTGCTCTGGTCCTGGGGACACTGCAGGGACAGCGACAGGACAGCCCGCGCCCCGGCTCATGAGGCAGAAAGAGAATGCACAAGTCAACGTATAACATGAGGGGGTGACTTTTAGGGACATGAGGGGTGACCTGTACAGATATCTGGGGATGAGCCTTCCGGGCGGTAGAGAAAGCAAGCCAGAGTTTGGTGGGACCAGGCTTGCTGGGTTCAAGGACGTCGAAGAGATAAGCATGGCAGGTGAGCAAAGGAGCCAAGAGGGGGTGCAGTGACAGAGGGAAGGAGGGCTGCATGGTGGCGGGGGGACTTCAGGCCACTGAAATGACCTTGGTATTCACTCAGGGTGACACGGGAAACCTCAGTGGGTGGTGAGCAGAGGGGGCACATGACCTGGTTGTCTATGGAGACCAGAGATGAGACTATTGCACTAGTCCAAGCAGTGGATGGAGGAGGGCAGAGTGGTGGAGACGTTGAGAAGGGGTCAGTATGCAGATATGCCTTTGAAGGTAAGCCGATAAGATTTGCCGATGGACCAGATACAGGGGTATCACAGAAAGCCTGCAGTCAAGGATGACCCAAGGTTTTTGCCTCTACCCTTGGAGGGAACGAATGGAGATATCACTTATTGAGATGGGGACACGGATGGGAGAAGGCTTTGGCAGCTGGAAAAATTCACGGATATAGCACCCAAGGCTGATTCCAACTAGAAAACATAAAAGACAGCAGAGGGGGGACTCAGCTTCCCCCCCGACCCCCGGCCGTGGAGAAGGCCACCAGGCCCATCATTGCACATGGTGGCCCAGCAAATGAACCCCTTCCCCTGTGGCCCAGCGGGGCCTTCCCTGGTGGACCAGAGACACCCAGTAACTTGGAAATACACGCCCAGGGACCTGGACTGTGCTTCCTAATCCATGCAAACACAGAGGGCCACGCATGCCAGGCTCTGTTCTAGGCTGTGGATATAAGAGCACCCATCCTCCTGGGGTTTGCCTCAGGATTTTTTTACACACACACACGTACACACACACGCACACACATGCACACACACACACACACACACACATACACACACACACACATACACACACACACCCCAGCAAGGTAATTTGGGCAAATTACTCTCTTCAACTTCTGTTTCCCTAACTGTGGATGATGACAGTGAGATGTGTGTCCCAGAATTCTCCCAGGACTAAACGAGATGATCAACATTTACAAAGATGCCTGGCGCACAATCATCCTCGATTATACTCCAGAGTGCATTTGGTCTGCACACCTCTTGTCCAACCCCACCCATTGGGGGAAAGGAGAAGAAATGAGTCTCATTCTCCCCCAGGGCCTCTCCCAGCGACCTCTGTCTCCAGGGCCCCTCCACTGTGTGCCTCCTGGCATTCTTCATCTAGCTCATTTGGCCGTTCTCTGGGGAAAGCTATGGATTCGTTACTCATTTTTAACTAAACACACAGTACGTGAATACATTCTCCTTATTTACAAAGAAAAAGTATGAGCCTTCCAGATAATGCATAAATATTCCCCCTGCCACACCCCCAGTCCCCTGAGAGTAACCACTTTTGTCAGTCTGGTGCACACCCTTCCACACCTTTTTCTGTGCCTTTACATGCACTGATAGAAACCCAGTGAAAAGACAGAGTATCGTTTTGTGGAGGTTTTTTGGAGTTTTTTTTGTTTTTTTTTAACATGAGTAGCCTCAAAGCTTTTTTTCAATTAGTAATGTGTTTTTTCTACTTTTCTGTGCCCAGACGTAAATATCTAGCTCCTTCTCTCTAACTTTTACCTAGAACTCCACTGGATGAAGCACTCCTGCTTTAATTCCTATGCCCCTATTGAAACGCAGACCAGATTTGGCGGTCAGGATTCCTGCCCGAAACTGCCACGAGCTGTGTAAACCGGGTACCTCCAGAGCAGTTTCACACACAGGTCACCGCCTTTGTATTTTATCATCTTGCCAGGAAACAAACTAAATCCACCCCCTGCCTCAGAGCTGAAGACACATGCCCTGGCTCAGAGGTGAAGTAACTGGCCTGAGGCCCCCAGTCAGCAAATGGTACAGCCAGGTCTGCAAACCCTGAGCTCTGGAAACTGACATCGGTTTCAAAACGAGCCACACCCCTATGCAACCCCACCAGTAACCTGAGAAATGTAAATCACACACATCAGATTAACCCCCCCAAAAAAATTATAAGAAGAAATCGGTAATCCCAATAACGGCAGAGATGTGAGGGAGTGACTAGTTCCATACTCTGTGGATGGGACTGTAAATGCCCTCAGTCTTCAGAAGGGCCATTAGTCTGTGTCCAAATGCAAACTGGACACACCATCTGGACTAGAGGCTTCCCTTCTAGAAATGTACCCAGTGGAAATGTTCATCCAGGTACACAGAGAAGTATGTATGAGAAAATTATCAGTCAACGGACAAACGGGTAAGTCATTAAGTGTACAGCCATTCAAAGGAATACTATGCAGCAGTGAAAAGTGTGACCGATTTAAATGTTTTGACATGGAAAAATTCCCAAGTGATATCTGTGAACTGAAAAGCAAACTGCAGGCTATTTCGATGTAGTTTATAGTTCAATATATGTAAATATATATATATTAATGTGTCTAAATCATGCTTGTGATGTGTATCTTCATAAAAATCTAGAAAGATACTCTCGGATGACAGTGGTACTATCCCAGGAGGGGAATAAAATGGAGGGAACCTTTTTTTCCCTCCACTTGAATTTTTTTTTTTTTTTACAAACAAGAATCCATGTATTTTATATACACGGACTTCTTTAACCCCAAAGCATAAAAAAAAAAAAGTAGAAATCAAAGCACAAGCCCTCCCATTCAAGTTGCACATGGACACGTGCAGCCAAAGAAAATACCAGCAGGCCGTCCCTCCCTCTCCTAGCATCCCACCCACTCGGTCCCCTGAACACAGATGCCCTTCTTCCAAGGGAAGGATCTTGGCCAGGGCTCAGCCTGAGCTGTCCAAGAAGAAACTGTCACAGGCTGGACTCGCCTCCGTGCCTTCACGCCACTCAGCCACAAACCAATCACCTTTGGGATATTCACGGAGGACGCTGGCTGGCTCTCACTCAAGTTTAAGCCCAGAAATCTTAGTTCCGGGACAACTGAGGACAGTGGCGCTTTCCTCTTTGGAAGCCCTGAGGAGGAGTGGGAAATTAGGTAGGGCATGAGGGTGTGCATGTACACACACACACACACACACACACATACACAGAGAGAGAGAGAGAGAGAGAGAGAGAGAGACATCCTTCATCTGATTGAGAGCCGTGAAAAGAAAACACCTGAATTATAGTCCAAGAAGGACTGGGCTGACAAGATTCTGCATCAGCTATAAATCCCACTCATCCCCACACCCCCAAAGCAACAGGTTCTCTGCACGGGATCACGACGGGCTTGCCACGCTTACAGCACCTAAGTGATGGTCTCTCCAGGGCTCACACAGTACAGAAACCACAAATTTGGCGGGTGTTTACGGCCGGCTTTCACTGAGATAAAGCTCTCACAGCTCCTTTGAAAAGCAAAACAGATACACCCGTTGGCCACCACGGGAGAGAAAGAAGCAGTTCTGGCCGCTCTCAGGTTTCCCCAAGAAACTTTTTCCCGCCACTTCACGGGCAAGAAAAAAAAAAACACTAAGAGAAACTTGCAGCTCAATGTCACCATCGGCCAGGATCTCCTTGCAATCAGATTACAGGATTTAATGGGACAAGATTTGACAACAAAACAAAGGACACAGTGTGGCCAAGATGACTCAGACAACTGCTCACCCAGAGACCTCGAGAAAAACCAAACTTGCTCCATCTTTAAAGCCAAAAACTGGCAGCCAGGTCCACGCAGATGCAGCCTTCATTCATTCGCTCATTCATTCATCTCCCAGGCATCCTGCGCTGGGCACGGGGCACAGACACGGAATGCGGACAAGTCCCCGTTCTCAAAAAACTCGCCTAAAGAAGCCAGTTAAGGGGAAAAGAGAAATCAACTAGCAAGTGATGACAGCCACACCTTCATGTGTCTGGCTGGCTCTTGGGCCAAGGGGAGCCTCAGTCTCCCCTCCCGGCCCTGCAGGTGCTGGCCTTTCCTTCAAAGAGCTGAATGCTTTTACCTCAAGTGTGATACTCTGCAATCTCCCTGTCCTTCAGTAACTCCAGGCTCATTCAAAAATGCCGCCAGACAGCCAGGGCAGAGTCTGACGGTCTGAAGGCCAGCTGACAGCCTTCATTTGTCTCCCTGGTTGAAAGGGCAGTGGTGTATAAAGTTAGGATCGCAGGAAAGCTCTCAGGCTGTGGACTCCCCGAGGACCCTGCTTATGCAGCCCTGGGCTTATGCCTGCCTCTGTGTGGATCTGGGGAGAAAAGCGGCTTATCGCTGCCAATCTGCATCAGGAAGGCAGCGTCCGGGAAGGACAGAGCAGCCCATTCTGCCTCTGAGAAGGGGTTTGCATGGGGAGGCTCTGGACAGCAGAGACCGCTGTCCTGAGCACCCACCGGCCTG
This sequence comes from Lagenorhynchus albirostris, assembly GCF_949774975.1. Classification (NCBI taxonomy): domain Eukaryota; kingdom Metazoa; phylum Chordata; class Mammalia; order Artiodactyla; family Delphinidae; genus Lagenorhynchus; species Lagenorhynchus albirostris. The sequence goes on from NC_083108.1 coordinate 83,133,920, forward strand.
GGCACCCATGTGAGTCTCACGTGCACGTGCATGGAGGGTTCCTGTCCTCCTGTGCTCACAGGAAACAAGCAAAGTGCAGCCCTAGTTTTACCACACACTGTCACAGGCTGCCACAGAAGAGGCAAGAAGCATGTGAGCCCGCTCCTGGGCTCCTCCAGGCAGTACCAGAAACGTGGCCACGCTCCAGGACCGCCTCGGACCCCAGACCCGTAAGGTGAGGTCAGGCTCCCAGGTGGTCTCTAATTCAGGCTTCCCCAACCCGGGCCTGCACCTCCAGCAAAAGCCCTGGATGCCCTCCTTGGCCCCCAAACTCAGCCTGCGTCCTGGGTCGGGGAGGTTCCTGGGAAGGTGGCCTGCTGCCCCTCCTCATGCCCTCTGGGCTCTCCGGTGCTCAGGGGCCCCGGCCCAGGACACCTGGCCCTCCTCGGCGCCCAGCGCCCTCCAGTCCCTGAGGGGCCCGCGTGCACTGACCTCCGGCCGGGCCCCTCACCCACCTTGAGGACCTGCTGCTTGATGATCGAGGGCACCATCACGATCATGATAACGCCCAGCACGGCGCACAGCAGCCCGGCGAAGCCCAGCGCCGCGGCCACCCGGCGCGCTCTAGAGCGGCTGCCCATGTCTGCGCGCCCCGGCGCCCGCGCGGTGCTCGCGGAGCTCCGCGCCTGTGGAGGGACCGAGGCGGGGACGAACGTGACTGAAGCAGCGACTCCGCGGACGCGGGCCGCAGCGGCACGGCGGGCCCCGGTCCGCAGCGCACGGAGGAGCGGCCCGGCAGGTGGCCAGCGGTTTTATGTGCCATCGCCGGGGCGGACCGCCCCCGGGACGCCCTGGGCACCAGGATCTGGGCGGGCGCCAGCATCTGGGCGGGCGCCAGAGGACGGGGGCTGAGGGGCGGGGCCTAAGCTAGCAAGGGGCGTGGCCGGGGCGGGGCGCGGAGAGATGGTCCGATTGGGGCGGGGCCACGGCCGCCGGCCCCAAGCTCTAGCTTCCGTTTCCGCGGGAGGGAGGCGCGGAGTTCTCGTGGGCTACGTGCAACGTTGCGCCTGGACCCCCTCCACCTCGTAACCTTTCTCCCCTTCCTCACTCCCAGCTGCTCCCCGCTCACCCCTGTCCCTGATCCCGCCTCCCCATCTTCCTCCCCCTCCTCCTCTGTCTCCTCGTCCCCCCCCCCGCCTCTCCTTCCTCCCCCTGCCTCCCAGACCCTCCTCCTCCCCTCTTCTGCCCTCCTCCCCTCCCACTTCCTCTGTCCTGAGCGTCGTCACTGTTCGTATTTAGTACGAATTGCCCAACTCTGGCAGGGACTCCAGAGCGCCCGCCCCCAGCTCTGCGACCTCCTTTCCCCCCAGGGCGCCACACACACCTTCCCGCGTGTGCGCACACACATGCTATTGCAGCCTCTCTCTCCGTGGAACAAGCCCAGCAGACTCCCGCCTCAGGACCTTGTACCTTACGACTTGGAATTCTGTCCCCCCCAGATATCTGCCCGGCTCCTTCCTTCACGACTGCTCCGCCACCTTATCAGAAAGGCTCTTCCCTGCCACCCTGTGTGAAATAAAATAGCGGCCAGTTCTCCCCTCACCCCTCACCCTTATCACCGGGCCACCACCTGGCCTGTTCCACGTTCATATGTTCTTGCGTTCTGACCATCGCCAGGCGCTAGAATGCTCCAGGCAGACAAAGCTTGAGCGCTGCCTGGCTGGGAACGCTTGCTCCCAAGGAACATTTTAGAATGAATCGGCAAGGAGCCTTCTAGGTGGGGTCCTTGTGCTAAGTGCCTGGCCCACAGCGACTCCGTTCTACAGATAAGGAAATAGGCACAGAGGGTTAGGTCAACAAACCCAAGTCCCTGCTTTCTAACGAACAGGGAGACAGACGATTGGCAAGTGAACAAATGGACGATGGATTGCAGATAAGTGCTCCAAGAAAATGAAACCTGGGTGTGTGCTCCGCTGCAGTCCTCAAGCCCCACCTGCTCCTAATGCCTGCAGCCCTCCACCCCACCTGGACCTCTGGATCCCTGATGTAGACCAGTCCCCTCAGTCTCTAGTGGGGGCCACGCAGGGACAGGAGGGCAGTGTCCCCAGCCCCTGCGTAAGGCAGGCCAGTCCCTGAGGGCTCAGAATGAGGCCTTCTGAAACTCTTCTTCAACCCTGGAAGGAAGCAGCCTTCTCCCAGGCCCACACTTAAGCAACGCAGCCTGGCCCGAGTCAGTATTTATCAGGCACCTGCTGTGACTAGCCAGAGAGCCTTGCCTGGCATTGTGTTCCCCTTGGGAGACCCGACATTGTCCAGGGTACCGGGAGCAGGGAGCCAACCCCTGACCTAGATCAAGATGGCTGGGGCAAAGGTGGCTAGATGAGGCGGCTGTGGTGTCAGATGGGGACAGGTTCCAAGAAGTCCATGCTGCAGGATTTCCTACCCTAGAGTCCTGGGGAAAGTGGCTTGGCCCGTTCTGTGCCTCAGTTTGTTCACCTGTCAAATGGGGATGATAAGAGCCTCTCTCCAAGGGCTATCGCAAGGGCTCAATGAGTTGGGAAGACATGCCAGTGCGTAGAATAGGGCCCCAAGGTGAGCGCCATGGGGCTAGCTGTTCCTGTTGCTGCCCCGAGGGCCTAACTGACCTGGCTTCTGCTCACCTTTCTGCCCCCATGTCCCAACCTCTGCCCCTTGTCCTCTCTACCCCAGGCTTCTGGGCCTTCTTTCTGTTCCTTAAACAGCCCCAGCTTTTTCCAGCCTCAGGGTCTTTGCACTTGCTGTTCCCTCTGCCTAGAATACACTTCCCCACACCTGACGCCTTCTCCTCCTGCAGGTCTCACTTCAAAGCCTGCTCCTTAGAGAGGCCTTCCCTGTGTAATCTGTCCAAAATGAAAGTCCCAACCCACCAGTCACTCTCTATCAAATCACCCCATTTTATCTAAAATTGTCTTATTCGTTTATCTGTTTACTTCTTTCTCTCCCCAGCTCCCAAGAGACAGAAGCTGGTCTGTTTTTGCGAATGGATGTAACCCCAGCACCTGGAACAATGCCTGGCACCTAGTACATACTCAATAAAGGCTTGAAATAATTAACCTTTAATTAATCAACCAACTCATTCATTAATTAATATAATTTCATTGAATTCCTTAAGGCCTTCAGCGGCCATCAGCTGTGGGGATTGTTTTATGTTTGCTGACTTTTGTAGTTCTTGGGAATTAACTAATTAACTAAAATCTGGGGTCTGTGCTCGCCCTGACGCCACCCCCTTCTTTGATACCCAGCTTCCCTCGGCAAGGACTGGCTCGCCTTGACCATCTCACCCAATCTAACTTTCAAGTCTTCAAGGTCCAAATGTACGTGATGCTTACCCAAGAGAGCCCCCAAGGCCACGGCAAGAGTGTTCTCATGTCACGCCACACTGTCACTTGACAAGAGAGAAAGCAGAGATGAAAGGATGTCTGAGACACATGACCAGCCGTGACCTCGCTGTGGGGAGTCACATCCACTGGGGGAGTAGGGGGCGGTGACCTAAGAAGCCAGAGAAAAGACTTCATCGTGTTTCAGAGAGAGGCTTTGCCAGGATGAGGCAAGACAATGATGCAGAAGGAAAAGAAAGATTAATGATAGTAAAATATTATCAACGTGCATGTCAGAGAAATCCTGTAAACGCCAAGTCAGATGACGTTCCTCCTCAGCTCAAAACCCTCCCACGATCGAAAGACAGTTAGTAGGAGTGTTGGCAAAGAGGTGGAGAAATCGGGACCCTCATACACTGCTGGTGGGATTGTAAAATGGCACGGCCACTGTGGAGAACAGTCTGGAAACAGCTCCTCGAAAGACTAAACACAGAGTTGCCATAAGTCCCCTCAGTTCCCCTCCCGGGTACACATGAGAGAAATGGAAACTGTGTCCGCACAAAAATGTGTACATGACAGCACTCTTCACGGTAGCCAAAAGGTGGAAGCAACCCAAATACCCCCCACTGACACATGGATAAATAAAACATGAAATATCCCACAATGGAATATTATTTAATATTTAAAAATGAAGTACTGATCCATGCTGCAACACGGATGACTTTGAAAACATTACCCTAAGTGAAAGAGGCAGTTACAAAAGACCACATACAGGGCTTCCCTGGTGGCGCAGTGGTTGAGAGTCCGCCTGCCGATGCAGCGGACGCGGGTTCGTGCCCCGGTCCGGGAAGATCCCACATGCCACGGAGCAGCTGAGCCCGTGAGCCATGGCTGCTGAGCCTGGGTGTCCGGAGCCTGTGCTCCGCAATGGGAGAGGCCACAGCAGTGTGAGGCCCGCGTACCGCAAAAAAAAAAAAAGACTGCACACAGTATGATTTCATTTCCATGAAATGTCCGGAACAGGCAAATCCACAGAGACAGAAAACAGGGTAGTGTTTGCCTAGGCTGGGGGCAGAGAGGATCGGGAGTGACTGTTAAGGGTTCTTTTTGGGGTGATGGAAAGTTCTAAGATTGATTGTGGGGATGGTTGTACAGCTCTGTGAATAGACTAAAACCCATTGAATTGTACATTCTACACGAGTGGGTTGTGTGCTATATGAAGTATAGCATATTTCCTGTGGTTCCCACCTCACTCAGAGTAAAAGCCCGAGTCCTCACCACAGCCCCCTCTGTGAGCTCTGTGGGTCACCCTCATCTCCCTGACCTCGCGTCCCCCGCTCCCCCAGCCCACTCTGCTCCACCTCCTAGGTGTTCCTCAAACCTGCTGCCTTGCCCCTGCCTCAGGGCCTTTGCACTTACTGGTCCCTCTGCTAAACCACTCTTCTCCAAACCTCCATGTGGTCACCTTCCCTTCCTTCAAGTCCTTCTTTATATGTCATCTTCAAAGCAAAGACTTCCTTCCTATCAACCTTCTCAAATTACAACCACACCCACAATCCCCCCATCTCCCTGCCCTGTTTTATTTTTCTCTATTATGCTTACCACCATCCAACACTACATTATTCCTGTATTTGCTTGTTTTATTGGTTCTCTTCCTCCTCTGGAATGAAAAAGTCTCCACGAGGGCAGGAATCTGTCTATTTTGTTCATTGCTGTATCCCCAACTCCTAGAACAGTGCCTGGAACACGGTAGGTCCTTAATCAATAGGCGTTGATAAACAACAGCTATAAGAGCCCAATGGTTAAGAACCTGCAGCCAGGTTACATAGCTGTGTGGCCTTGGGCAAGTTGCTTAACTTCTCTGTGCCCTGGCTTCTTCCTTATCTATGCAGTAGAGATCATCTCAACAGCGCCCACCTCCTGGCGTAGTCATGGGATTAAATGAGCTAATCCTGGTTACACACTTATCGAGGTGCCACCCTTACATGGGATCATCACTGCCTGCAGGCTGCCACACCTGGTCCACCCCACCTCAGCGCAGGGAGAATTATTATTACCACCTGGGGCAATGCATGAGCGGTATTGCATGGAAGCTGAATGGCTTGATTCAGAAGAGTCATAGCTGGTTAGTGGCAGGACAGGGATGGAAGCAAGTCGCTTGGCTCCAGAGCCCAGACATGAATCATTACTCTCTTTGCTGAAGAAAAAGTGGAGAGAGGGGAAAGAGGAAGTAGTTGGGGAGAGTGAGAGAAAGCACAGGGAAAAAAGAAAAAGCCAGCGAGGAAGAGGAAACAATCACGTTTGGCCACGTCTGCCACCTAGGTCGCCACCGGGTGAAGACAGACTCAGAGTTCACATTCGCTGCTCTTATACATTCAGCCGATATCGACCTACTATGCGCCAGGCACTCTGCTAGGTGCTGGGGACCCAGCAGTGAACATACAAAGCCTTGCTGATCTTCTATTCCAGCAGACAAACAAGATCAATAAATGGTGAACATAATCATGGGTAAATTTTATAACATGCCAGGGCTGCGCTGCCCTATACGGTAGCCACTGACCACGCGCGGCGACAAGACACTCGAAATGATGTTCACGTGAGAGCTGCTGTGCCCTACATATGCCAGGTTTCAAGGACTTACTGTGAAATAAAGATCATAAAATATCTCAACATTTTGATGTTGATTACACGTTGAAATGACAACATTGGGATATGTTGGGCTAATTAAAAATATACTACTGAGATTAATTTCTCCTGTTTCTTTTTACTTTTTAAAATGCAGCTACTGGAATTCCCTGGTGGTCCAGTGGTTAGGACTCCACACTTTCACTACTGAGGGTGCGGGTTCGATCCCTGGTTGGGGAACTGAGATACCACAAGCCAAAAAAAAAAATAAAATGCTGCCGCTAAAATTTTTTTTTTAATTGCACATTTCTGTTGGACTGCACTGTGTTAGAGGATGATACATGATTTAGCAGGAAAAATAAGAGAACAGGGTAAGTGCCCCCATTGGGCAGGGTTGCAATTTAAATGGGGTGGTTGGGGGAGGGCCTCCGTGAGAGGATGCCATTTGAGCAAAGACTTAAGGTAAGTGCAGGAACGAGCCACGTAGATATCTGGGGAAGGTCTTTCCAGGCCCAGGCAACAAGTCAGTGCAAAGGTCCTGAGGCAGGAGTGTGCCTGGATAGATGCTCTTTAAGATGCTGTGATATCCCATTGATGCAAATGACTTCTTAGGAGCTGTTTTTCTTCAGTAGGTGAAAATGACTCCTGCAGTTTTTTTTTTACAATCCTTTTCTTTTGGCCATGGCAGGCGGCTTGCTTGCAGGATCCTAAGTCCCCAACCAAGAATTGAACCCATGCCCCCTGCAGTGGAAGCACAGGGTCCTAACCACTGGACTGCCAGGGAATTCCCAGAACACTTTTTTTAGAATTTAGGAAAGTAGATTTTATTTGACACAGAGTACAGTAGGGCTGCAGGAAGAGCAAACTGAAAAGACAAAGCAGGAGAGACACAGTTCTATTGAACAATTAAGTAACAGAGCGCAGGTCATTAAATGAAGAACAAAACAGTTGAGCTTGATCAAAGAATGCTCTTTTTCTAATGCCCATACTTTTGGAATTCCCGCTCTCTCTTGTCCAGCGGACACAACTACCGTGTTTTGAGGCAGCAGGAGTTGCAGGGGAAGTGCTTAAACTCCCCCACGCAACGGTGCATCTTCAGAAGTAGCAGACCCCTGGTTAGCTTGACATTCTATGCAAAGATTCATAACGTGGTTCCTGCAGGTGGCAGAGTTACCAGCCGCGCTACCCCAGGCTCAGAGGGCTGGCCCAGGCCCAGAGGGCTACCCCAGGCTCAGAGGGCTAGCCCAGGCTCAGAGGGCTAGCCCAGGCTCAGAGGGCTACCCCAGGCTCAGAGGGCTAGCCCAGGCCCAGAGGGCTAGCCCAGGCCCAGAGGGCTGGCCCAGGCCCAGAGGGCTAGCCCAGGCTCAGAGGGCTAGCCCAGGCCCAGAGGGCTACCCCAGGCCCAGAGGGCTAGCCCAGGCTCAGAGGGCTAGCCCAGGCCCAGAGGGCTGGCCCAGGCCCAGAGGGCTACCCCAGGCCCAGAGGGCTAGCCCAGGCTCAGAGGGCTAGCCCAGGCCCAGAGGGCTAGCCCAGGCCCAGAGGGCTACCCCAGGCTCAGAGGGCTAGCCCAGGCTCAGAGGGCTACCCCAGGCCCAGAGGGCTACCCCAGGCCCAGAGGGCTAGCCCAGGCTCAGAGGGCTACCCCAGGCCCAGAGGGCTAGCCCAGGCCCAGAGGGCTAGCCCAGGCTCAGAGGGCTAGCCCAGGCTCAGAGGGCTAGCCCAGGCCCAGAGGGCTAGCCCAGGCCCAGAGGGCTACCCCAGGCCCAGAGGGCTAGCCCAGGCTCAGAGGGCTAGCCCAGGCTCAGAGGGCTAGCCCAGGCCCAGAGGGCTACCCCAGGCTCAGAGGGCTAGCCCAGGCTCAGAGGGCTAGCCCAGGCCCAGAGGGCTACCCCAGGCCCAGAGGGCTAGCCCAGGCTCAGAGGGCTAGCCCAGGCCCAGAGGGCTACCCCAGGCTCAGAGGGCTAGCCCAGGCCCAGAGGGCTACCCCAGGCCCAGAGGGCTAGCCCAGGCTCAGAGGGCTAGCCCAGGCCCAGAGGGCTAGCCCAGGCTCAGAGGGCTACCCCAGGCTCAGAGGGCTAGCCCAGGCTCAGAGGGCTAGCCCAGGCTCAGAGGGCTACCCCAGGCTCAGAGGGCTAGCCCAGGCCCAGAGGGCTAGCCCAGGCTCAGAGGGCTAGCCCAGGCCCAGAGGGCTAGCCCAGGCTCAGAGGGCTACCCCAGGCCCAGAGGGCTAGCCCAGGCCCAGAGGGCTAGCCCAGGCTCAGAGGGCTAGCCCAGGCTCAGAGGGCTACCCCAGGCTCAGAGGGCTACCCCAGGCCCAGAGGGCTACCCCAGGCTCAGAGGGCTAGCCCAGGCTCAGAGGGCTACCCCAGGCCCAGAGGGCTACCCCAGGCTCAGAGGGCTAGCCCAGGCTCAGAGGGCTACCCCAGGCTCAGAGGGCTACCCCAGGCCCAGAGGGCTAGCCCAGGCTCAGAGGGCTACCCCAGGCTCAGAGGGCTACCCCAGGCCCAGAGGGCTACCCCAGGCTCAGAGGGCTAGCCCAGGCTCAGAGGGCTACCCCAGGCCCAGAGGGCTACCCCAGGCTCAGAGGGCTACCCCAGGCTCAGAGGGCTAGCCCAGGCTCAGAGGGCTACCCCAGGCTCAGAGGGCTACCCCAGGCCCAGAGGGCTACCCCAGGCTCAGAGGGCTAGCCCAGGCTCAGAGGGCTACCCCAGGCTCAGAGGGCTAGCCCAGGCCCAGAGGGCTAGCCCAGGCTCAGAGGGCTAGCCCAGGCCCAGAGGGCTAGCCCAGGCCCAGAGGGCTACCCCAGGCTCAGAGGGCTACCCCAGGCCCAGAGGGCTAGCCCAGGCTCAGAGGGCTAGCCCAGGCTCAGAGGGCTACCCCAGGCTCAGAGGGCTAGCCCAGGCTCAGAGGGCTAGCCCAGGCTCAGAGGGCTACCCCAGGCTCAGAGGGCTAGCCCAGGCTCAGAGGGCTAGCCCAGGCTCAGAGGGCTACCCCAGGCCCAGAGGGCTAGCCCAGGCTCAGAGGGCTACCCCAGGCTCAGAGGGCTAGCCCAGGCTCAGAGGGCTACCCCAGGCCCAGAGGGCTAGCCCAGGCCCAGAGGGCTAGCCCAGGCTCAGAGGGCTACCCCAGGCTCAGAGGGCTAGCCCAGGCTCAGAGGGCTACCCCAGGCTCAGAGGGCTAGCCCAGGCTCAGAGGGCTACCCCAGGCCCAGAGGGCTAGCCCAGGCTCAGAGGGCTAGCCCAGGCTCAGAGGGCTAGCCCAGGCTCAGAGGGCTAGCCCAGGCTCAGAGGGCTACCCCAGGCCCAGAGGGCTAGCCCAGGCCCAGAGGGCTAGCCCAGGCTCAGAGGGCTACCCCAGGCTCAGAGGGCTAGCCCAGGCTCAGAGGGCTACCCCAGGCTCAGAGGGCTAGCCCAGGCTCAGAGGGCTACCCCAGGCCCAGAGGGCTAGCCCAGGCCCAGAGGGCTAGCCCAGGCTCAGAGGGCTACCCCAGGCTCAGAGGGCTAGCCCAGGCTCAGAGGGCTACCCCAGGCTCAGAGGGCTAGCCCAGGCCCAGAGGGCTACCCCAGGCTCAGAGGGCTACCCCAGGCTCAGAGGGCTACCCCAGGCTCAGAGGGCTAGCCCAGGCCCAGAGGGCTAGCCCAGGCTCAGAGGGCTAGCCCAGGCTCAGAGGGCTAGCCCAGGCTCAGAGGGCTACCCCAGGCTCAGAGGGCTAGCCCAGGCCCAGAGGGCTAGCCCAGGCCCAGAGGGCTAGCCCAGGCTCAGAGGGCTACCCCAGGCTCAGAGGGCTAGCCCAGGCTCAGAGGGCTACCCCAGGCTCAGAGGGCTAGCCCAGGCCCAGAGGGCTAGCCCAGGCTCAGAGGGCTACCCCAGGCTCAGAGGGCTAGCCCAGGCTCAGAGGGCTAGCCCAGGCTCAGAGGGCTACCCCAGGCTCAGAGGGCTAGCCCAGGCTCAGAGGGCTAGCCCAGGCTCAGAGGGCTACCCCAGGCTCAGAGGGCTAGCCCAGGCTCAGAGGGCTAGCCCAGGCATTTCCCCCTTTTCATGCCAAAGCGCTTCTTGCCTGCACTGATGGTGGTGCCACCCCAGGTATCCACATCCATCACCGCCGCCATTTTGGAAACACGCAGACCCTCGCAGCTGTGCGCATGTTAATGCTAGTGGAGGTCTCCGGAGTCCCAGCACCACCACCACACCCCCTAGGAGACTCAGCCAAGCCCCTACAAAACCCTGACTCCCTGCAGAATCACCCACCACCTCGGGAGTCTCCAGACGTCTTCCTTCACTAAAAGCTGCCAGTTGAACTTCACCTTTGCCCCCGCATCTCAGGACTTGAGACATGTATGTCTCTCTGGCAAGAGCTAAGTCTCCAACGCAAAACCACCTTCCATCTCAAAGGTGTAAGTGTAAGTGGGAGGGCTCAGCTGGCAACCAGGAGCTAACAACTCTGCTCTGTGTCTGCCGGATCACAAGAGAAAAGCCTCTGCCTGTTCCCACAGCCCAGACGGCTGGAGACGTGAGGATGGTTCCAGTCCCAGGACGCAGGAGGCTCCTCTGAGGTCACCTGGCCCCGCCGGACCTGCAGGGATGAACATCCATCCATCCATTCATGTAGCAGATAGTCACCCGGCACCCACACTGTGCCAGGCCTACTGTGTGCTACGGGCAGGGGATAGAATAGTGAACCAGACGGACAGGTCTCCTCTGTCCTGGCCTCACGTTTTAGCGGGGGAGAGAGATTTTAAAACAAAACAAAACACACCTAAGCAAATAAATAAGGATTTTGTATGATGCTAAAGTGCCAGTGAGAGAAACAGATGAGGTAACACCACAGAGAAATGAGGGGGTGGAGGGGTGACACCAGAAGGGTGAGACTGGGGAGGACATTCTGACAAAATACCCAGTAAGTGCAAAGGCCCTGTGGCAAGGAGATGTCCCATCTGCTCAAGGAACAGGTAAGCAGAGACGGTGCCATGAAGGGCAGGCCCCTCAGATAGCAAGACCGCCCAGTTTATATCTCTTGTCCCAGTATGATTATTACTAGCACCCTCCCCCTTTTACTCTCAAATTTTGTGCAATAAATTAATTGTTAGGTTTTTCTTAGGCCATGGTAAAGAATTCCAATTTTAGCCGTGGAGATCTCATAGCAGAAGAGTAACCTAAATCAGAGTGATCTGATTTAGATTTTAAAATACCTTTCAGGGAATTCCCTGGCGGTCCAGTGGTTAGGACTCTGCACTTTCACTGCCGGGGCCCAGGTTCAATCTCTAGTCGGGGAAATAAGATCCCACAAGCTGCGCGGCACAGCCAAAAAATAAAAAATAAAAAAAAATATATGGGACTTCTCTGGCGGTCCAGTGGTTAAGACCCCACGCTTCCACTGCAGGGGGCGCGGGTTCGAGCCCTGGTTGGGGAACTAAGATCCCACGTGCTGCGCGGTGCGACCAAAAAAACAAAGCTTTCAATGATTGCTAATTTTGAAGGGGTGATAACTGTTACGTGAAGCATTTTCGAGGTGCGTACTGCAGGATGTAGGGGAGAAAGGCCATCGTGACGGAGAGTAGCTTCAAAATAATTCACTAAAAGAGAAAGTGAAGAGGCTGGATGAAGCAGCTGTAACAAAAAAACTTGATAGGTGTTGAATCTGAAAAATGGGTCCATGGAGGTTCATGGTACGATTTTCTCTACTTTTGTGTCTGTTCCTAGAATAGACTGAATGTTTGTACCTCCCACACACACAACACACACACACACAATTCATATGTTAAATCTTAAGCCACAGCGTGATGGTGTTTGGAGATGGGGGTGTCTCTGGGTGGTGATTAGGTCATGAGGTTGGAGCCATTTTGAATGAAATTCGTGCTCGTATAAAGGAAACCCCAGAGAGCTCCCTCACCACTTCAGCCACATGAGAACACAGGGAACCTATAACATCTATGAACCAGGAAGTGGGCTGTCGCCAGACACAGGATCTGCCAGCCCCTTGGTCTTGGACTTCGAGCCTCCAGAACCATGAGGAAAAAAAATATCTGTTGTTTATAAGACACCCAGTCTGCGGTATTCTGTTACAGCAGACACAGCAAACTAAGACAATTTCCCTTTTTTTCTTTAAAGAATAAAAATACTTCTCCCTGACTGCTGCTTGAGGGTCAAGAGTAAAAAGTGTGGCTCTGCTAGGATGAGAATGAGGTTGCCCTGCGCAGCCTGGGTTGTAGTGACTCGGGTTGGGGAAGCCAGGGAGACCTGGACGGATGGAAGGTGTATTTGGGATGGATGGATCGGGGTGAGGGGTAAAGCCAGGGAAGAAATCTGTGTCATATCAGGAAGGGCTCAGTCATTCAACAAAGATTCATTGAGCACCTACCCTGTGCCAGACAGTGCTGCGCTGGGGGATCCAGTGGTGGGCGAAGCAGCCGTGATCCCAGCCCTCTCGGAGCTCACCGTACTGGAGGAGAGACTGACAATAGATAACCACAGAGGTCTAGAATTACAAACAAAGGAAAAAGAGAGAGTTCTCGCAGAGCTTGAGAGTGGGAGGTCCTACGCCAGGATATTGTTCTGTCCCTCAAGGACCACCTTCTGCTTCTCCATCCTGACGTCTTCCCCAAGAAGGTGACCCTCAGAAGCCAGGTCAGCAGCCTCCCTTGTCCTCTGGTTTCTAGCTGGCTCTGGCCACGGGGAGGTAGGAGATCTGAAGAAGCTGAGTGAGGGAAAATGAGACGTTCTCCAGCCTCCTCTGGTGGTATGTTCTTAGTAAAGATACCGTTCATGCTCCTTTGCTACTCCGCTTACTGAGAATCCATGTTCCTTCCCCCAGAATCTGGGCTGACACTGTGACCTCTGTCAGCCACGGGTTGACTGTGGCAGAAGTGACCCTAGGTAGCCTCCAAGAGCGGACCTTAAGCCATCAGCAGCTCTACCTTCACCTCCTAAAACACTCCTTCTTGAACTCGGCCACCATGTTGTGAGGAAGCCCAAGCAGCTGTGTGGAGAAGCCACATGAGTGAGGACCATGCCCCCAGCCACCAGCCCAGCTGGCAGCCAGCATCTGTGGACCTGCCCGGCACCCTGGCATTCCAGAACTATTCAAGCCAGAAGGTGATAAGAAATACTAAATTTTTGTTGTTTTAAGTCACTACCTTTGGGGTGTTTTGCTTTTTTTTTTTTGCAGCAACAAATAACAGAAATGCTCAGGCTGGCCACGACCCTTTCCAAGTAAGGCAGCCCCTCTCCTTCCAGGTTCCAAGGTCATTCCCTCCCCTCCAACCTTCAGCCCTAGGAGTGAGAACAGCTTCACAACTCCTTTTGTTTTCCTCACACCTTTAAAACAGTCCCTGTGTTAAAACCTCTTCAAAATCTCCCAGTTTTAATGCACTGTCCCCTTCCGGCTTGGACCCTGACAGATATGAGAACTGATTCTGTGGTGAAAAAGGAACTAATTAGAGAAGAGGAAGAGAATCCTAGAGATAGCATTCTGGGGAAAAGCCTGGAAGTAAGAAAGAATAGTCATTAAAAACAGCAAGTCTGGAGCCAGATAATCCAGGTTCAAATCTCGGCTCACGTGTGGGCATGATACTTACTTCTCTGGACTTCAATTGCCCCATCTGTAAAATGGGGCTAATAATACATATTTCAGAGGGCTGTGGTGTGAACCAAGTGAGCTCCTATCTGTGAAGCCCGTAGAACTTTAGCGTGCTTATTTAATAAAACAAACAAACTGAAAGATCTCAGGTTGGTAGAGGGGAGAGGTGAGAATATGAGATGTGAGGTCAAAAAGTAAGCAAAGGTGGGACTTCCCTGGTGGTCCAGCGGTTAAGACTCCTGGCTTCCACTGCAGGGGGCACGGGTTCAACCCCTGGTCAGGGAACTAAGATCCTACATGCCGCGCGGTGAGGCCCCCCAAAAAAAGCAGAGGTGAGGCCCTCTTTTTCCACCATATGTCAATTCAGAAAGCCTTCACTGGCTGGCCCAGATGGGGTCAGGTCCCTCAATCATTCATTCATTCATTCCACAAACCATGGCATGCATTGGGCCCTGCTGTGAAGACAGGCAATGTCTTTGCCCTTGTGGTGCTTTCATAGCAGTGGGGGGCACAGACATAAGCAATCAGGCTGGGTAAAATTAGAGTGCCATGAAAATAAAACAAGAAGACGTCGTAAGGAGAGTTACTTGAGATGGGCCGGCCAGGGGAGGCCTCTCTGAGGAGGTGGCATCGGAGCCAGACTTTGAGGGAGAATGCGGGGACCTGTGAAAAGTGCTTAGAGCAGTGAGCATAGCACGCGCCAAGGTCCTGGGGTGAGCACAGGCTGAACACATCAGAAGATCCACAAGAGGCTAGGGAGGCTGCATCTCAGGGAGTGGCAGGGGGAGAAGTGGGGGACCTGGACCAGCGCCAGAGCTGCAGGGCCTTGTGGGCCCTGGAGAGGGGTCTGGGCTTTATACCTGGGCAATGGGAAGACAGTGCAGGATTTAAGCAGGAAGTAACTCGATCCTGTTTGCTTTGAAAAAGGTTCACTCTGTGACCTCTGTAATACACCCTCCCAGAAGCGGATTCCTTTCCCTGAGAGCATTTTTCTCAGGTGCAGGTGGCATTATAGACCCAGTGGTGTGAGAATAATATCTTTGTCCCCACTGGTCTGGGACCTGTGTGAGACCGTGTCCCCCTTGCTCACAGGAAACTCTCAGTAAACACAGTTAAACAAAGAACCCTGTGAGTGAGTGTCCTGTGGTCCCTCTCGGCACCACCCCATGTCTGCCCAAACAGGACTTTCTGCTGCTGGCAGCCGTGTGCAGAATGGTGTTGCCATCCATTTCTTGCCAAAGAATATTTCCAGAACCTGCTTGGACCTGGGTTTCAGCCACCCCCGGCACACACCTCAACCTGGTGTCCAGAAGCAGTGTCCTCACTGAGGAAAGAAAATTGCAACTTTGCTGTTCTAAAGTTGAGTGAATTTTTTAAAAGGGCAAAGGCCTTTTCTATCCTAAAGGATTCTTTGTACCAACGTTGGCCTCAACAACACTCCTGCTTGGCGGCACAGCGGCCGTCCTCTTGCTCTGATGCTGTGGGATGTGTCCCCAGGCATCGGCAGGCCCCAGGCAGACAAGGTGGGTGTTGTAAAGGAAGGGGCCGTGACAGGAGCTGCAGTTTTCTGGGCAGGACAGAAAATGTTCTGTCAGGAGAAACAGCAAAACAGATGGGGACCTGCTGCAGAGAGAGCTGTTTAGTTAGGCTGAAGCACGAACCCTTGGCTTTCATTGAAGAAAGCCAGTGTACAGCAGGCCACACACGGTGAGAGGTTAAGTGGTTCTCTTGAGTTAGGAAGAGAAGCCTGAAAAACTCCACTCAGATTTCAACAAACCAGCGCTAGTACACTTTGGACCTGAAAACAAAAGCCCTAAGAAATCGAGAGAAAGAGAGAGAAAAAGTTGGACTGTGGGGCTTTTGTGTGCTTTTAGATACTTCCCTGAAGGCTGCTGGCATAATCATGCCACCTTCACATTCCACATTTCAGTTCCTTGAACAAAGTTCACTCCCACCCCAGGGCCTTTGCACCTGCTGTGCCCTCTGCCTGGAATCCTTCCCCTGCCCCTCTTCACATAGTTGGCTCTTCTTCATTCAGTTCTCTGCTCAAATGTCACCTTCCCAGAGAAGCGCCACCCTCCCTCACTCTCCAGCAAACCACTCTATCTTCCTTCTTGAACGTTGTCTGAAATTATTCTGTTGGTTTATTTGTGGACTTGCTTTTGTGTCTGTCTCCCCCCGCTGGAATGCAGCTCTACGACAGCAGGGACCTCTCTCATGCTCTCCAGTACCCAGAACCATCCTGACACATAGAAGACACTCAGTAAACATTCACCGCATAAGTAAATCAATAAAGCTGTTGACTGCGGCTGCTGGCTACTTGCCAGAGGGTTTCACATCTGCAGCCATTGAGATGCTTTTGGCTGAAAGTACTAGAAAGCACCAACCTGAGCCGTTTAACAATGAAGACATTTATTATTTCCACAAAAGGGGGAAGTCCTGAGACGGAGCAACTTTGGGGTTCTCAGTTTCCGTGGTCAAGGATGGACATCATTGAGTACCCACGTTCTTTCCATCTTCCTGCCCCAGCATCTGCTGCAATGCAAGCTGGCAGCCATCAACCCGGAAGTCCCCCAGCACACCACCCCCGTGTCTTATTGGCCAAAATTTGGTCATGTGTCCACTTCTCAGCCAATCATAGTGAGGGAATGGTGTCAACCTCAAACTTAGCTGACCTTTAGAATCCTGGGGGGCTTCAAAGTCAGAGCTCATGCCCCGTTCTCGGAGATTTTCGGGGTCCGGGGTCCAGCACCGGGGTTGGTGTTTTTGACTCCCTGTGTGACCCCCACATGCAACGGGGGCTCAGAGCCATTCATCTCGGGCTGTGGTTCTCCGTTCTGAGAGATGGGAACAAGATAGAAATGCAAATTCTTGGTCCTTACCCCAGACCTGCTGAGTCACACACTCTAGGGCGAGGCCCAGTATCTGGGTCTTCACAAGCCGTCCAGGGGATCAGAACTCCTGGGGACTGTGAGAAGGGAGGAGAAGAATCTTCCAGAAGAACAAATGCTTTGAGTGCAGCCTGTGGTTGGGAGGGAGGGACTCCCACGCTGACGGGTCCCCCAGCTTCTCTACCAGGAGACAGGCCCATGGTCTCCCATTCCATCCTTTCCTCTGAGGCCGCTGACATCTGCAGCAGCTTCAGATGTCCCCGGGCTCTGTGACCTTGATTTTGATTTTGGCTCTCAAGTGTGGCCTGAATTGAAGTTAGTGCAATCAGCTGGGGGCTCCATGGGCAAAGGGCATCTTCTCTTCCAGTTCCTCTCTCCCCAGACCTGCCCCGCAGGGAAGGGAGACAGGTTCTCAGGCGGGAAGGAGTTTATTTCAGCAAGGTGTTTACCGGTCCTAAGATACTGGAATCAAGTTCCTGAAACTCTACCCGAAGGAACTCATTCAGAGAGCAACAAGACACCAGCGTCAGCCCAGGCTTTGTTATTGATGTAAAAGCATTTGAGTCGTTTTTCCTCTTCGTTCTGTTTTCTCTCCCTCCTACCCCCAGCTAACCATTAAGATTTCTCTTGTCTTGATATTTCTCGAATCCTTTTATTTCTCTCCATCTGTAGTGGGTAGAATTGTGTCCCCCAAAAAAGAGATGGTCAAGTCTTAACCCCCAGGACCTGTGAGTGTGACCTTATTTGGAAATAGGGTCTTTGCAGGTGTGATCAAGTGAAGAATTGTGTCCCCCCAAAAATGTATGTTCAAGTCTTAACCCCCAGGACCTGTGAGTGTGACCTTATTTGGAAATAGGGTCTTGCGGGTGTGATCAAGTGAAGATGAGGTCATCCGGGATTGGGGTGGCCCTAAATGCAATGACTGGTGTACTTGTAAGAGGAGGGGACACAGGGGAGGCTGGAGTGATGGGTCTACAAGCCAAGGAACGCCGGCAGCCACCAGAACTGGAAAAAGCAAGGAAGGTTCCTCCGGTAGAGGCTTTGGAGAGCATGCGACACCTTGATTTCCAACTTCTGGCCCCCAGAGCTCTGAGAAACACATTTCTGTTGTTTGAAGCTGCCCAGTTTGTTGTACTTTGTTACGGCAGCGCGAGCAAGTGAATGCACCATTTCCACTGCCTTGGTTAGATCAGTGGTTCTCACACCTGAGGCACTTCAGAATCACCTGGTGGGATGGTGGTAGGGGGGACCCAAAGAGCTGCCCCCCGCAACCAGGGGGCCTGATTCAGTAGGTCTGGATGGGCTTATAATTTTGCATTTCTAGCAAGTTCCCAGGAGACACTGACGCTGCTATTTTGGAGACCACACTTTGAGAATCACTGAAACACCACCATCCTGCCTGGACGACAGACCCATCCCCCCACTGGCCTAAACTGTCTTCTCCATCCTCCACCCGCAGGCAGGCAGAGCTTCTTAAAACTCACCGTGGAGGGCTTCCCTGGTGGCGCAGTGGTTGAGAGTCCGCCTGCTGATGCAGGGTACACGGGTTCGTGCCCCGGTCCGGGAAGATCCCACATGCCACAGAGTGGCTGGGCCCGTGAGCCATGGCCGCTGAGCCTGCGCGTCCGGAGCCTGTGCTCCGCAACGGGAGAGGCCACAGCAGTGAGAGGCCCGCGTACGGCAAAAATAAAATAAAATAACAGGGGGACTTCCCTGGCGGTTCAGTGGTTAGGACTCTGCACTTCCACTGCAGGGGGCACAGGTTCAGTCCCTGGTGGGAGAACTAAGATCCCACATGCTGTGCGGTGTGGCCAAAAATTTTTTTTTTCGTTAAAAAAGTAACCAATTAACTTTTCTTCCCCTGCCCCTCTTTTGGCCCCATCGCATGGTATGCAAGGTCTTAGTTCCCCGGCCAGGGATTGAACCCGGGCCCCCTGCAGTAGAAGGGCAGAGTCTTCCCTGGACCACCAGGGAAGTCCCTTAACTTCCTCTTTAAAAAAACTATTTTATTGCGTCACACACCATAAAGTTCAGCCTTTGAAGGCATAGGATTCCATGGGTTTTAGTACGTTCATAATGTTGGACAACTCTCACCACCATCTAATTCCAGAACATTTTTATCTCCCCCAAAAGAAACCCCATGCCCTTTAGAAAGTCACTCCCTGCTCCCCCTCCCCCAGCCCCCGACAACCACTCATCTGCTTTCTGTTTCTGTGGGTTTGCTTATTCGCACAGTTCATATAGATGGAATCCAATCAACTGTTAAAAAGAACGTAAGCAGGACTTGAATGGACCAAATGATGAGGTTGGGGTGCGAACCACGGATTACAGTTCATTCAGTTCTGGGCTCTGACAGCCAACGGGAAAAGCCAGAATCTGGGTCATTGTGGCGATGTTCAGGTACTAAATTAACCCCTACTGGAGCAGCCCCACTTCTGGCGTCTTGTTACGCAACGTAACAAAGGTCTCTATTGTTCGAGTCGCTTTTGATTGGATTTTTCCTTACTTACCACCCAGAGCCCTCAAAGTGATATGACCCAGAAACCCACACCCCTACGGCTGCAGCTCCCCCCAGCCACGAGCCTTTGCACATGCTGTTCCCGCCGCCTGGAAAGACTCTCCGACCAGCTGCGGCTTCCCCGTCCTTTTGACTTCAGCCTCTGTTTAAAAGTTACCAGAGAGCTTCCCTGGTGGCGCAGTGGTTGAGAGTCCACCTGCCAATGCAGGGGATGCAGGTTCGTGTCCCGGTCTGGGAAGATCCCACATGCCGCGGAGTGGCTGGGCCCGTGAGCCATGGCCGCTGAGCCTGCACGTGTGGAGCCCGTGCTCCACAATGGGAGAGGCCACAACAGTGAGAGGCCCGTGTATCGCAAAAAAAAAAAAAAAAAAAAATTACCAGAAGTCTTATTTTAGGGGCTTGCTGGAGGCCCTGTCTACATCTTGCTGGGTGGGCCCATCAGCATTCACGCAGGACACGTGCGTTGTAGAGGAGGGGATTCTGCCCCAGAGGAGGAAGGAGGAGAAAGATCCTGGCAGGGCAACCACCAGTGCCACCTGCATTTCCATGGGATTGAACACCCAGCCCTGAGCCCGCTGGATCCAAAGTATGCACCTTTTTCATTTTGAAAAGCTTTTCCAAGCCAGTCTCCAAAAAGAGTATCACCATTTATACTCCCAGTGACAGTAGACACAAGAACCTTTTCTGTATCCTCAACAGTTGGGTATTATCAAACTCTTCATTTTCTCACACTGGAGAGGTGAAAAATGACTAATTGCTTGGCTCTGCACTTCTTTTCATTATAAATGAGGCCGAACATTTTTTCGTATAGTTATCAGCCATTTGTGAACTTCACGTTGACCTCCTGTGATCATTTCTTCTACTGTCTTGTTTGTTAGCACTCGCTCTTTGTATATGAAGGACACCAATTCTTTGCCTAACATCAGAGTTACAAATATATTTTCCAAGTCAGCTTTGCGTTCAATATTTTGCAAAAGATGAAATTTTATTTTCTCGTGATCAGATTTACTTTTTCTATGAATTCTTAGTTTTGTGTTATATTCAGAAAAGTCTCCCAAACCAAGCATTTTTTAAAAATCTGCATTCTCTTCCAGTGATTTGTAGGTGTTTCTATTTTTATATCTCTGCTCCATTTGGAATTAATTTGTTTTCAGCTATGGAGTAAGAAAGGAATCCAGTTATGCCAATCCAATGTATTACAAGTCCTTTCTCCACTGAATGAAGTCACCATCTTTAACAAGCCAGTTTCTTTATATACTTTCATCTCTCTCTGGATTTTTCTCTTTCGACAATGCTCAATCCAGCCATTCCTTCTCTAGGGCCAACTGTATCTAATACTCCACCTTTATAATTCATTATAATATTTGGTAAAGCTAATCTCCCTTCTCTAGTCTCCATTTCCAGAATTTTCCTGACAATTCTCACGTATTCATTTTTTTCTGTGTACTTCAGCACCATTTTCTCAAAGTCCTCCATAATTTCCTGTTGGTTATTTAACTGGGATTGCACTGATTTCTGGCTATATTTAGGGAACTCTGACATCATTCCAAAATGGATTCTTCTTCTCTAAGAACAAAGATCATCTCGCCACTCATCCAAGCTTCCTTTTATATTTAATAGCAGAATTTTAACACCTTTTATATTTATATCCTCCACATTTCTTGAGAAGTTTGCTGCTAAATATTACATCATTATGGTTGCTATTGTAAATTGGATCTTTTCTTCCATGATAAGTAAAGTTGTGTTTTTATAGTCAAGTCCAAAGATTGATTCAGCAGGTATGGATTGAAACTCCAAGAATTCTGCACTGTTAATCCACAATCCAGCCCATCATGACACTCACTGGAGTCTGAGAACCTTCTTCATTCAACACTACGAATCTCAGATTGGAGAAGAATCTTAGGCCAAGAGAGCAAATTTGTTTCTTCCTGTGCCACGTTTCACATCCTTTGCAATTTTTGAAAAGTAAGAACTGAAATTAGAGTTTTGCCCAGCACAGAACTGACAAGAGGAAATGTTTTTTGTTTTTTTGCGGTAGGCGAGCCTCTCACTGTTATGGCCTCTCCCGTTGCGGAGCACAGGCTCCGGACGCGCAGGCTCAGCGGCCATGGCTCAGGGGCCCAGCCGCTCCGCGGCATGTGGGATCTTCCCGGACCGGGGCACAGAACCCATGTCCCCTGCATCGGCAGGCGGACTCTCAAACACTGTGCCACCACGGAAGCCCGACAAAAGGAAATGTGTTCTTATTTAAGTGAAACAAAACACAAACTCTTAGATTCCCGTGAATGAGCAACTCAGACTCTGCTCAGAGCGAAAGGCAAGACCAAGCCTCCATAAACTGAGTGAAAGGAGGCTCCAAGAGCACGTGGGAAAGTGCTCTTCTCCAGCATGTGGCCCGTGTTCATCCAGGATGTAGGGTCTTTGCAAATCACCCACTCCAACTGTCCTATGTTACAAATGAGGGTTATGAGGTCCTGAGAAACCTGTTCCAGAGGATCCAAGGTCCACCTCATAGTTCATTTTGCATAAATACAAACTGTGCACAACTTCTATGGAAAATTTACATCACAAAGCCTCAAAGAAAACCTCTGGAAAGCTGCACAAGAAACCAGTGACAGAGGTTATCTCTGTGGAAGGCAGTCAGAGCAGAGGGAGACATTTCCTCCCCTCCCCAGAACACTTTCATGCTTGTGGTAGCTTTAAAACATGCCTGTGAATTCTTTGACATTTATCCATGAAAAGGTGGAGCCCGTTATGCACCAAAGGACACAGTCAACAGAGCGAAAAGGCAACCTACAGAAGGGCAGAAAATATTTGCAAATCATATATCTACTAAGGGGTTAATCCAGAATATATAAAGAGCTCTTACAACTCCACAACCCCCAAATCAAATAACCCAATTTAAAAATGGACAAAGAACTTGAATAGAAATTTCTACAAAGATGTTATACAAATAGCCAACCAGCATATGAAAAGATTCTCAACATCACTGATCATCAGAGAAATGCAAATCGAAACCACAGTGAGATATCACCTTACACACATTAGGATGGCTACTATCAAAGCAAAATGAACAAACAAACAAAACAGAAAATAACAAGTGTTGGGAAGGATGCGAAGAAATTGGAACCTTTGGGCACTGTTGGTGGCAATGTAAAATGGTTTAGCCATTATGGAAAACAGTATGGCAATTCCTCAAAAAATTAAAATAGAATTACCATATGATTTACCAATTCCATCTCTGAGTATACATCTAAAAGAATTCAGAGCAGGATCTCAAAGAGATATTTGCACATCCATGCAAATAGCAGCATTATTTATGACGGCCAAGAGGTCGAAGCAACCCAAGAGTCCACTGATGGATGGATAAACAACAGGTAGTATACACATACAATGGAATATTATTCAGCCTTAAAAATTAGGAAGGAAATCCGGTCACATGGTACAACATGGATGAACCTTGACGAGATTATGCTAAGTGAAATAAGCCAGTCGCAAAAAAGACAAATACTGTATGATTTCACTTATATGAGGTACCCAGAGTAGTCAAACTCATAGAGACAGAAAGTAGAATTCTGGTTGCCAGAGGCTGGGTGGAGTGGGGTGGGAAGTTGTTATTCAGTGACTTTTAGTTTTGCAAGATGCAGAAGTTCTGGGCATCTGTTGTACAATGATGTGCATATAGTTAACACTACTGAACTGCATACTTAAAAATGGTTAAGATGGTACATTATATGTTATGTGTTTTTTAACCACATTGCGGGGGGCGGGGAAAGAAAGCAAAATCCGGAACAAAAAGGCAGAAACTAATTCTCTTCCCCTTGAATGTTTAGGCAGTTGTCTCGCTGCTCTGCCATACACACACCCCGCCCAGAGAGTCAGAGCTGGCTCACTGGCAGGCCGTCCCCATTCAAGCCCGAGGGCAGAGGGAAAGTGAGTGAAGGACAACCAGGTTCCTTTTTAATAACATGACCTTGAAGTTGTACCTTCTAGCTGTACTTGCTTCTCATGCATAGAAGGTGGCAGAAGTGATGCAGTGTTCACCTGGCTCTCAAGGGCTGCTGGCTCTTGGAACCCAGCCGCCATGCTGGGAGGAACCCCTAACCACATGAACTTGCTCTGCGTAGAGTTCTGGCAAGAGCCCCCACTGAGGTCCCAGCCAAAACCAGCTCCCGATGCCAAACGAGTGAGGGAGGAAGCCTCCCCGACTCCTCCAGCCATTTCTGACCCCAAGCACAGGAGAGATCCCTGCAGCGACCACCTTGCTGAGCCCACTCACCCCAGAACCATGGGAGATCATCGTAATAGATCATAGTGGTTTTCCACCACTAAGTTCGGAATGGTTTATGAAGCAGCAATAGATAATCAAAGCAATGTTGTTGAATTTTTTTAAATCGTGTATATGTATTAGGTATTTTTTTAATTTTAAAAAGACATGGGGGGGCTTCCCTGATGGCGCAGTGATTGAGAGTCCGCCTGCTGATGCAGGGGACATGGGTTCGTGCCCCGGTCCAGGAAGATCCCACATGCCACGGAGCAGCTGGGCCCGTGAGCCATGGCCGCTGAGCCTGCGCGTCCGGAGCCTGTGGTCCGCAACGGGAGAGGCCACAACGGTGAGAGGCCCTCGTATCCCAAAAAAAAAAAAAGACATGGGACTTCCCTGGTGACACAGTGGTTAAGAATCTGCCCGTGCTCTGCAACAAGACGCGTAACAGGAAACTCCCTGGCAGTCCAGTGGTTAAGACTCTGTGCTCAATGCAGGAGACACGGGTTCGAGCTCTGGTCTGGAAAGATACCACATGCTGCGGAGCAACTAAGCCCGTGCGCCACAACTACTGAGCCCGTGCGCCTAGAGCCCGTGCTCTGCAGCAAGAGAAGACGCCGCAATGAGAAGCCCATGCACTGCAACGAAGAGCAGCCCCCACTCGCGGCTCACGCAACTAGAGAAAGCCCGCGCACAGCAGTGAAGACCCAACGCAGCCAAATAAATAAATAAGTAAATAAATAAATTTATAATTTTAAAAAGATAAAGCCTTATTGCTGCTTTTACAGTCTAAAGATTTACATAAAAGCTAAAAAGATTCTACATCATAGTTTTTTTTGCCCATGTATCCTAAAGAACTACTTTCAGAATTTTTTCCTGATTGTGGAATATTTTAAACATTCATGAAAGGATAGGGAATAACATATTCAGCATCCAGCTCTACTGAACCTTAATATTATGACATATTTGGTGCGCTTGTTTTTTAAAAATACTTTTTAAACATTTTAAATTGTGATTTTAAAAAGACACATAAGAGGGCTTCTCTCGTGGCTCAGTGGTTAAGAATCCGTCTGCCAATGCCAGGGACACAGCTTCGAGCCCTGTTCTGGGAAGATCCCACATGCCGCGGAGCAACTAAGCCCGTGCGCCACAACTACTGAGCCTGTGCTCTAGAGTCCGCGTGCCACAACTACTGAAGCCCACGCACCTAGAGCCCATGCTCCGCAACATGAGAAACCCGTGCACAGCAATGAAGAGTAGCCCCCGCTCACCACAACTAGAGAAAGCACGCGCACAGCAGTGAAGACCCAATGCAGCCAAAAATAAATACATTTTTAAAAAATAAATAAATAAATAAAAAGACACATAACAGGGAACTCCCTGGCGGTCCAGTGGTTAGGACTCTGTGTGTCCACTGCAGGGGGCATGGGTTCAATCCCTAATAGAAGAAGTTCCCAAATGGGAGCCTCTATGACTATTTTGTTTCTCCACCTATTTCCCAAACACTTTTCCATGTGTGCACTGTTTTTCTTTAATCATTTTAACCATCTTGCAAGTGTACAGTTCAGTGGCATTAAGTACATTCACATTGTTGTGCCACCATCCATCTCCAGAACTTTTCCATCTTCCCCAGCTGAAACTCTGTCCCACTTAAACAATTCCTCATCTCCCTCCCCCAGCCCCTGGCAGCAACCCCCATTCTACTTTCTGTCCCCATGAATTTGACATCTCCAGGGACCTCATATAACTGAAATCCCACGTTATCTGCCCTTTTGTGACTGGCTGATCGCACTTAGCACAATGTCTTCAAGATCAACCATGTTGCAGCCTGTGTCAGAATTCCCTTCCTTTTCAGGCTTCCCTGGTGGCGCAGTGGTTAGGAGTCCGCCTGCCGATGCAGGGGACGCGGGTTCGTGCCCCGGTCCGGGAAGATCCCACGTGCCGCGGAGCGGCTGGGCCCGTGAGCCATGGCCGCTGAGCCTGCGCGTCCGGAGCCTGTGCTCCGCAACGGGAGAGGTCACAACAGTGAGAGACCCGCGTACCAAAAAAAAAAAGAATTCCCTTCCTTTTCATGGCTGAATAATATCCTAATGTATAGATACACCACCTTTTGTTTATCCATTCATCCGTTGATAGACGTTTGTATTCTTCCCACATTTTTGGCTATGGAATAGTGCTTCTCCGAACATGGGTGGACCAAAATTATCTTTAAATGTTATATAGTTAAAAGTCAACAGTCCTGTGTATCTGCCACTGCAGATTTGCATTCCGAGAGCAAAAAGTCAATTACTCATGAGGAAAAGGACTAAGTGACAGCCCCTTACCTGTGCAGTTAAATGAACAATCTGTACCTGATGATGGAGTCTCTTATGAGAAACATCATATTTTTTTTTAAGTGACAGCCGGGCCCTTTTATAATTTGTCGTAGCTTTGGGCGTTCCATATCCAATTCTACCCTTCCTTCTGAATCCACCATAGCTAATAATTAGCAGCACACAGTTCAACACCAGTGACGGGTGAGGCAATCAATATAAACGGTAGACGCTGCCCTGAAGGGCAAAGTCCCCAACTAAGATACAGAGAACTTGGAGAAATGTTCTTCATATTGAAAGTGCTTTTGCCAGTGAAATAATGAATAAGGTTAGGGGAAACTTAAAATAATTTTCAAATTAAAACTATTGTAAGAAACCATTATTCACCTAGCGGACAAGCAAAGATCAAAGTTTGAAAAGCCCCAGTGCTGGCCAGGGTGTGGGGAAACAGGGGCTGTTGATTATTGTTGGCAGAGTGTAAATTTGTGTAACCTCTTTGGAGGGGGACTTGGCAAAGTCTGTCTAAATTTAAAAAGCATGTGCCCTTTGACCCACAAGTTCCCTTGAGAAGCGTATCTATCAGATATACATGCGCACACGGGCAAAGATCTATGTGTAAGGATAGCCATATAGGGAATTCCCTGGCAGCCCAGTGGTTGAGACTCTGAGCTCTCACTGCCGAGGGCCTGGGTTCAATCCCTGGTCGGGGAGGAAAGATCCTACAAACCACGCAGTGAGGACAAAACAAAACAAAACCTTATTTAAAAAAAGAATAGTCTTGGACTTCCGTGGTGGCGCAGTGGTTGAGAGTCCGCCTGCCGATGCAGGGGACACAGGTTCGTGCCCCGGTCCGGGAAGATCCCACGTGCCGCGGAGCGGCTGGGCCCGTGAGCCATGGCCGCTGAGCCTGCGCGTCCGGAGTCTGTGCTCCGCAACGGGAGGGGCCACAACAGTGAGAGGCCCGCGTACCAAAAAATAAATAATTAATTAATTAATTTTTAAAAATTTAAAAAAAATTAAAAAAGAATAGTCTTATTATCTTGTTCCACTGATTATAGTAGAAAAATATTGGAAGCAACGTGAATAGTCAACAGCAGAAGGATGCTTAACTAAGTGATGGTCCACCTACACCAGCCCCACCCAATGGAACTTTCTGCCATGATGGAAACATGTCCACTAGTCACATGTTTCTACTAAACTTTTTTTTTTTAAATTTTGGCCTCGCCACACAGCTTGCCAGATCTTAGTTCCCCGACCAGGGATTGAACCCAGGCCACAGCAATGAAAGGGCCGAATCCTAACCACCAGACCACCAGGGAATTCCCCCATTACTAGACTCTTAACATGTGGCCAGTGCAATGGGTGAACACATTTTATTTAATTTTAATTAATTTAAATGTAAATAGCCATGTGTGGTTAGCTTCCTGGAATCGAGCTATGAACTTCTAACAACTTGGCCTTGTCTTTCTTTTATCCACGCCAATGAATCATCCCTGAGACTTCCCTGAAGCCGTTCATCCTGCCGCTCCTAAATGTGAGACACAACAGACCATTCTTGAGGCCCTGGGCTTGCTGTGATGGCTCTACCACCCAGCCCAGCAAGAAGATAAAAGGCTTCTTCTTGGAATCAGAGCCTGAATCAGACGCTTTGGGTTCCAAGCACCGAGAGCTGCAGTCAGAGCAATAAAACAGAAAAAACCCCAATCTTCGCGGTGCTTCCACGGGGACCTGAGAGCATAGTGGTTAAGACCGTGGAGCAGGGTAATCCCACTCTTGGATATATAACCGGAAAAAACAAAAACACTAATTCAAAAAGATACATGCACCCCAGTGTTCCTAGCAGCCTTGTTTCCAATGGCCAAGATATGGAAGCAACCTGAGTGTCCATCGACAGATGAATGGATAAAGAAGATGCGGTACATATATATACAATGGAATATTACTCAGCCATAAAAAAAGAACAAAATGTTGCCATTTGCAGCAACATGGATGGACTTGGAAGTCATTACGCTAGGTGAAATAAGTCAGATAGAAAAAGGCAAATACTGTATGATATCACTTAAATGTGGAATCTAAAAAATACAACAAACTAGTGAATATCATAAAAAAGAAGCCCACTCACAGATACAGAGAACAAACTAGTGGTTACCAGTAGGGAGGGGAGGGATGGGGCAATGTAGGAGTGAGGGAGTGGGAGGTACAAACTATTGGGTGTAGTAGGTAGGCTCAAGGATGTACTGTACAATGCAGGGAATAGAGCCAATACTTTGTAATAACTGTAAATGGGAAGTAACCTTTAAAATTGTATTAAAAAATTAAAAATACAAAAAAATAAATAAAAATCTATGCAAATATATATTCTATAACGTTAAAAAAAAAAAAAGAGTGTGGAACTGGGGCCAGACTGCCTGGTGCCCTCCCTGTACCTCAGCTTCTACATCAATAAAATCTGGACGTTCACCGTGCCTTGGTCTCAGAGTCGTTAAGAAGTTTCGGACTGGGACTTCCCTGGCGGTCCAGTGGTTAAGACACTGAGCTTCCAGTGCAAGGGGCACAGGTTCGATCCCTGGTCGGGAACTAAGATCCCACAGGCCAGATAGAGCAGCCCAAAAAAATTAAAAAAATAAAAGGACAACGAAGAATTTTCGGATTGGAGTGCCATGCATGATGAGGACTGAGTTATCAGTATGCTAACAGGTAGGGGAACTAACAGTAGACAAATATCCAACCAGTCAGAAAATTCCAGATACTGAAAAGCGCTATGAAGGACCTAGGAGTGGATCATGGGATGAGACTAGTTGAAAGCCAGTGGACTAGTTTAAAATGGTGGTCATGGAAAGGAGGTTGGAGTTGAGACCTGAGAGAGGAGGTGGGTCCTCTGATGGGAAGATCCAGGGGAGGGCATTCCAGGCAGAGCTGAGTGCAAAGGCCCTGAAGCAGGAAAAGCCTCGGGCTGTTCCTAAGCCGTAAAGAAAACTGTGCAGCTAAGGGAGAATGAATAGGGGCAGAAGAGCAGCAATGAGGCCAAGAGATAGGACGGCTGGTCTTTGGGGATTTTTACGCAGGGGAGGGCTTCTTGTTTTCAATAACTAACTGGGATGGCAAACCAGCAAGCAGGAAGACCTGGACACGAGGGCCGGCGGTCCATGTGCTGACACACTGTCACCTTCTGGGGGTCCCCTGGGCCTCATCCCCCTCCCCATGCCCTTCACATCCTCCTGATTGTTGTATTTGCCCAAAGAGAGAGTCCGAAATGAGGAATGAGGAACATAGGCTCAAGCCATCAACTTTCTGGAAATCTGCACATCCCACACTATTTGGAGGAGGGTGGGTCATCCAGGGCCCAAGTGGGAGCAGAGACCAGTTCGGGGGTTAAGATGAAAGAAATGGGTGCCTCGGATCAGGGTGTTGGCCTGGAGAAAGAGCCACAAGAGTCTGGCTATGTTTTAGAGGCTGAGTGGATGGGATTTGCTGATGAATTGGACTGGATGGATGAAAGAGAGGTTGAGACTTTGGCTGGAACAGGAAGACACAGAGGAGATATTAGCTGAGACAGAAAGACGAAGGGACAGACAGGTGGAGTGCAAATTGGGAGACAATAAATGTGTTCTATTATATATATTTTTCAAAACGGCACACACATATGAGGAAACAATCAGACAAATCCACAACGGGAGACATTAGTTAAATCGGCTGGCCTGGTTCTTCAGTCAGTGTCCTAGGAAATACAAAAGACATAGGGTTGTTCTAGATTAAGAGAAAGACAGGGTGTGGGGAATTCCCTAGCAGTCTAGTGGTTAGGACTCTGCCTCTCACTGCTGAGGTCCTGGGTTCAATCCCTGGTCAGGGAACTAAGATCCCACAGGCCACGCTGAACAGCCAAAGAAAAAGAGAGACAGAGGAGAGGTGTTGTGTGAAGAGAGAGAAGGTTAGCTCTCCCCTGGACTAGGATAGAAGAGGCCCTCAGGCCTGACAACACAGATATGGTTAAAGTACAGCCACCTACCCACGGTTTCTCAAAGTTGTGTGCCTGAGGTACACTGGTGGAGAATTCAGTGCCACATCTGCCGTGACCCCTGAGATCTGCCCCGTAGGTCTGTCTCCAAAAAAGGTTGGTGATGACATTACCAAGGCAACCAGTGACTGGAAGCGTCTGAGGATGACAGCGAAACTGACCATTCAGAACCAACAGGCTCAGACTGAGGTGGTATGTTTTGCCTCTGCACTGATCATCAAAGTCCTCAAGGAACGGCCAAGAGACGGAAAGAAGCAGAAAAACATTAAGCACAGTGGGAGTATCACTTTGATGGGACTGTCAACATTGCTCGACAGATGCAGCACCAGTCTTTGGTGAGAGAATTCTCTTGGAACCATCAAGAGACCCTGAGCACTGCCCAGTCTGTGCTGATGGCCACCACCATCACGACATCAAAGATGACATCAACAGTGGTGCCAGGCAATGCCCAGTTAGTTAAAAACTAGAAAGGGAAGTGTTTCAATAAAGGAGCACATAAATAAAGAATCATTTCACAACCAAACCAAAAAAAAGAGAGAGAGAGAAACATAAAGGAGATATAATAACCAATGCAAAGCATGAATCTTTACTGGATCCTGGATCAAAAAATAAATCAGCTATACTGACATTCTTGGGATGATTTATTCCAAAAACGTTCAAAATTCTCTTTTGGCAGGGAAACATTTGAAAAAAAAATGTCTAATCTGTTTTCAATTTTCTTTTTAAATGAAAGAAAAGAACAGGGCCATTTTAAGACCCATGTAGGCTCTAGACATTTTTACTTTGGATGCCGCAGCCAAATATACAGCATTTCATATTCTATTTTGCATTAGGAAGTACCCCCATTAAATACAAGTCCCTATGTCAGCACTGAAGTCTGTGCCACTTTGTGTTACCTTCTGAAGATTCTAAAATATTTAAATTCAATCTTGCAATTTTCATATATTGGATACAATGTATTTTTTACAGTCTCAAGCATTTGGACGGGGGCCTTTGAAAACTCTAGTGAAGCCCATCAGGTTGGACTATGCCAGGGGAATGACCAACAGGGAGGGGGCAGGGAGTTGTGACCCAGCATCTGTGTGGGCCAGTGTGGAGGAGTCAGCATTTCCTTTAAACCCCATATGACCGGTCTGTTCTGCATTGTGTGTGACCACCTCTAGGAAGTCCACTGACCAGTTTCCCTTCCCTGGTATTTTTGGGGGTTTCTGAGGAATGCTTACACTTTCCACAAATCTGTGCTGATAGCCCCTTGCTGCTCAGCCAGCCTCCTGCCTCAGGAAATTCTGCCAGTGACCTCTTGCCATCCTATACATGCCTTCTCTGGGCTGCAATACAACCTCTCTGTGCTGTCCCAGGAACCCAGCTCTTTCCTTACTGCAGCCAAGGCTATAGACTTGTTTTTATTAAAGTCAGACATAGGGGAAAGGTGGTATTTTAGAAAGAGGGAGCAGCTGGAGTGAAACAAGGACATAGAAAATGTCAGGGAGCATATGGGGAAAAAGAAAGTGGTCAGCAGATAAGAGAATCAGGGAGAAGGGCATTTTGAGGGGTTAGATCTGATGAGATGCTGTAAGAAACAGAGAATCTACGTTGAATAATAGCTACGTTAGATGCTATGGAGGAGTCATTCCAGCTGGAATGGAAAAGGAGATGGCTTGGGGCTTCCCTGGTGTTACAGCGGTTAAGAATCCACCTGCCAATGCAATTGAACCAGGGATGAGTTCCATCCCTGGTCCGGGAAGATCCCACATGCCGCAGAGCAACTAAGCCCGTGCGTCACAACTACTGAAGCCCGTGCGCCTACAGCCTGTGCTCCACAACAAGAGAAGCCACGCAATGAGAAGCCTGCGCACCTCAATGAAGAGTAGCCCTGCTCTCAGCAACGAGAGAAAAACCTGCATGCAGCAACGAAGTCCCAACGCAGCCAAAAAATAATTTTTTTTAAAAATGGAGATGGCTTCAGGACCGGCAGAAACAGGATAAAGTAAAAGGCATTTGGGAGGCCAGTAAATTAACTTTTACTAATGAGTAAACAACCCACTGTGAGAAATAGAAAAGTAAAAGCACACATTGCCTAGTCAGCCACACCGCTTGGGGGCGCTGCAGGCTTCATGACTAAACCAAAGTCTGTTCCAGTAGCTCCCTCTTCCGGCAGAGATATCACTGCACACTAAGGCTGACATCCTTGAGTTAACAAGCGCTTGCCAATCTCTAAACAGCATACCTCTCTGAGGACCGTATTTATAATAATTTGACGAGGACTTCGTGCTTTCAGACGAAACATAAAAAGGAACACTAAACAAATGAGCCACGCATTTTTCTTCTGGTTTATTCAAGATTCACACAATCACATCTATGTAAATGAATCCTTACGTAGTATTAACTCACGTGTGAAACCAAACTTTGGGGTGCTTTAAGATCATTCAACGAAACTGAGCAAGTCTAGCATCTCTGTTCTTCAGCCTCAGAATCCCTTGATGATAGAAACGCTTCTCGTTCATCACTATATCACTATTTTTCCTGTCATGCTTGTATTTGTTGGGTGAAGGGTCCTGTAAATGTTCACTAGGGATTGTGTTGCTCTCGGGGTCTTTATTCTTGAGAAAATTACATGAAAGGTATTTTTCCTTTATAATGAAAGGATATTAGAACTCTGTCAAAACTATAAAGGACATAAAGTGAAAAAGCATGGTGCAGGACAGACTGCAAGCCAGTATGCTACCTTTTGCATAAAGGGGAATTAATAATTAGCAGTCGCTTGTACATGCATAGAGAAACTCTGAAAGCACATACTAGGGGAGGTGGAGAACCACGTGGCTGGGAGACAAAATTGAAAACTTTTCATTATATACTGTTTTAAACTTTTTATATGTCTGAAACACATGAACGTATTATCTACTCAAAAAAATAAAAGTAGGAAAATACGAGACAGTAACAAATACCGTAATTATTATTTATAAAAATGTTTTAAGGCTGATTTTTAAAATTATCCCCAAGAGCCTTATTAAATAGAAATCTTGTATTTTTATGCTATCCTTTCAAAATATTAGTATATGACAGATATGTGTATAAGGATGTACTTTACAGCAGGATTGTAACAGCAAAAACCTAGAATCAAATGTTGGTGGACAAGTTAAATTAAGTCACAGATCATCTATACAATGAAATACTAGCTGGAGTATTAAAAATGATGGAGATCCTGATATGCTGGCATGGAAAGATGTCCATAATTACCTAGTTTAAAAGAAAAAGCTGAGAAACACTATGCTGTGAATGGTCCTATTTGTATTTATGTATACATCTATATGTATTTACTACACAGGAGGAAAGCCCAAAGGAATACCGAACTTTAAAATTAGTTATCACTGGGAAGGAATATGGTTAGTTAACTACTTAGGAACTTAGGTGGGCTACCTTTGACTTTATAAAACAATGTATACATTGTAATTAGATACAGTAAGAGGCAAATATACTCATTTTCCTGGGAGTAAGCTTATGTGTAACTTTCACTTCCTTTATCATGATTTTAATGTTTGTACTATCTTGTGCATATTTTAATATTTAATATATTTACATATAGTTTGTACCATCACTGATTTTAGTGTTTTTAATTGTTTTTCAAATCTTTTCTAGTGTTTACACCTGTAGTTAGCAATTTCTTTCATTAAACTTGACAGGAAGGAGCCAAGTGTTCCTCAGCAAGTTCTCCATTGAGCATCCCCACCCCTAGGACACCCACACAGCTTTATGCTCTAATGCCAAGATCCTTCTAACTGCGTGTCGCACACATGGTTCCCCCCATGAGCTGACCCAGCCCCACATTCTGAAACATCACTAGCCACTGACCGCCTCACACTCGAAGACAAAGCACTCATCACTAACACCGCCCTAGGAAGCTTGCAAAGCCTGTCCTGCAGGGCGGTCATTTTCAAGATGCTATTGACGTTTTACCCCTATGCTATGACCACTTACTTTTAATGAGCAATAAAATTACACAAAAACTACTCACAGCGACTGGACGTGGTTACAGGTGCTGGTGGAGTTCCAGGGATTTTTGTAATGTTGCTTCTCGACCTGTATGTTCATTTGCATGGGTGAATCACGGAAATCCAGTGAAC
The DNA here is from genome assembly GCF_949774975.1 of Lagenorhynchus albirostris. Taxonomy (NCBI): domain Eukaryota; kingdom Metazoa; phylum Chordata; class Mammalia; order Artiodactyla; family Delphinidae; genus Lagenorhynchus; species Lagenorhynchus albirostris. The sequence continues at coordinate 83,167,577 of NC_083108.1, forward strand.
TATACATGCTCTGGTGTCAATAAAGTGAAAACTCACAATAAGAAACAGATTTGCCTAAGACAAACTTTTCAAATGGCATTTCCTAGTTGTGATGCCCTAAAGCGAGGACTTAAGCCTGTTGACTTCAGGTATTTTAGGACTGGCAGTAATACAGAATTTCCTCTGCATCAGAAGTTACACATGCATACCCTAAAAGTGGGAGAGAGGAAGGGAGAAGCTAGCAGGAGTGATGCTCTTTGGAGACCAATCCCTTATTTCGAGTCCTTCAAATAAGCCTCTGACTTCTGGGGTACCTACCAACCAGTGCCAGCTCCTTATATTAAATCAGCTTCCCTGCAACTTTCACCTTCGGCTCTAGTTATGACATACAAAGATACTTACCAGTAGCATCTGATTGGTAAGTCACTACTATAAAAGGCCAAGAGCCAATGGCTTCACCCACCAATTTAGCTATATACAAATCTTTCACCTAGTCACAGAAAATTAAGGAATCTTGACAACTTTATCTTAGCAAAAATTATGACAATAGCTTTACTTCTCTAACTACTAACTCCTAAACTTTCTAGCATAACGCCTAATGAGACTTTAGTAAAAATTAAACTGCCACATCCTAGAGAACAAACTTATGGACACCAAGAGGGGAAAGTGGCAGGGGGTGGTGGTGTGATGAATTGGGAAATTGGGATTGACATATATACACTAATATGTATACAATGGATAGTAAGAACCTGCTGTATAAAACATAAAATTCAAAAAAACATTGCCACATCCTTTTTAAAACACATCTGGTCAAATGACTTTCTATGTAGCTCAATGTGAATTTAAACAGAGCTATGTACTAAAACTGATTTTTCTGTAGGTTCCCTTCCACCACCGCGGCCCTCTAATAGCTCCTCCCTGCTGGTATTCCAGAAACTCTCCCACTCTCAGGGACCACACCCAAACTCAGTATTTTTAAAGTCAGTAGGTTACAAGTAAATCTACATCTAAGCGTCCACATGGAAAATTCTAACTTCAACCTCCAACTTGTCTGGGTTTTATTTATACTCACCCACTACAGTTCTATGTTAAGGCCACCTTTTACTGACACTGCTTACCTCTAGGTTACCACAGAATCATCTGGTAGACCAAAACTTTGATCCCTCACACCCCACCCCTAATTAAAGAGAATCTTCTGCAAACACTTATTAAAAAGAAATAAATTACACTATTTGAGAATGCCAACAATTTTATTGAAAGAAAAGTGCAATGAAACTTGTCGAAAGCTTAAAAGGGAGAACTTAGACACCTCCCCTCAAGCGCAGGACCAGGTGCAGAGTGGATTCTTTCTGGATGTTGTAGTCAGACAGGGTGCGCCCATCTTCCAGCTGTTTCCCGGCAAAGATCAGCCTCTGCTGGTCTGGGGGGATGCCCTCCTTGTCCTGGATCTTCGCCTTGACGTTCTCGATGGTGTCACTGGGCTCCACCTCCAGGGTGATGGTCTTGCCAGTCAAGGTCTTCACGAAGATCTGCATACCACCCCTCAGACGGAGGACCAGGTGCAGGGTCGACTCTTTCTGGATGTTGTAATCAGAGAGAGTGCGCCCATCTTCCAACTGTTTGCCTGCAAAGATCAGCCTCTGCTGGTCTGGGGGGATGCCTTCCTTATCCTGGATCTTGGCCTTCACGTTCTCGATGGTGTCACTGGGCTCCACCTCCAGGGTGATGGTCTTGCCGGTCAGGGTCTTCACGAAGATCTGCATACCACCCCTCAGACGGAGGACCAGGTGCAGGGTCGACTCTTTCTGGATGTTGTAATCAGAGAGAGTGCGCCCATCTTCCAACTGTTTGCCTGCAAAGATCAGCCTCTGCTGGTCTGGGGGGATGCCTTCCTTATCCTGGATCTTGGCCTTCACGTTCTCGATGGTGTCACTGGGCTCCACCTCCAAGGTGATGGTCTTGCCGGTCAGGGTCTTCACGAAGATTTGCATACCACCCCTCAGACGGAGGACCAGGTGCAGGGTCGACTCTTTCTGGATGTTGTAATCAGAGAGAGTGCGGCCATCTTCCAGCTGTTTGCCTGCAAAGATCAGCCTCTGCTGGTCTGGGGGGATGCCTTCCTTATCCTGGATCTTGGCCTTCACGTTCTCGATGGTGTCACTGGGCTCCACCTCCAGGGTGATGGTCTTGCCGGTCAGGGTCTTCACGAAGATCTGCATACCACCCCTCAGACGGAGGACCAGGTGCAGAGTTGACTCTTTCTGGATGTTGTAATCAGAGAGAGTGCGGCCATCTTCCAGCTGTTTGCCTGCAAAGATCAGCCTCTGCTGGTCTGGGGGGATGCCTTCCTTATCCTGGATCTTGGCCTTCACGTTCTCGATGGTGTCACTGGGCTCCACCTCCAGGGTGATGGTCTTGCCGGTCAGGGTCTTCACGAAGATCTGCATCCCACCTCTGAGGCGAAGGACCAGGTGCAGAGTGGACTCTTTCTGGATGTTGTAGTCAGACAGGGTGCGCCCATCTTCCAGCTGTTTCCCGGCAAAGATCAGCCTCTGCTGGTCTGGGGGGATGCCCTCTTTTTCTTGGATCTTCCCCTTGACGTTCTCGATGGTGTCACTGGGCTCCACCTCCAGGGTGATGGTCTTACCAGTCAAGGTCTTCACGAAGATCTGCATTGTCTGTTGCAACAACAAAATTAACACAAAAAATAACCCCAGCGTTTAACAGGTAATTCAGAGGTCAACACATACCTAATCCTACAAAATTATACGTCACTATATACTAACCAAATGACTAACCTGCCCCAAAACTCAGAAGCTTGGCAAATAAGGTCAAAAGCAACGTTTCACGCGCACTTACGAAAGAAAAGCAGTCAATTCGCGGGCCTCACTTACCCTCCCCCCTCACTGGCTGGCTGCCCCCTGCCAACACGACAGCGACCACCCCAGGCCCAAACCCTGTGCCCCGAGACCAGAAAAACTCTCCCTCCACACATACCAGCAGGCGGCCCCACCCTCGATTATGAGCCCACGGAAGGGATGACGTCTCGGAACCGCGGTGGCGAGCGGGTCCCCTCCCCCACCGCGGGTGCAGGACGGCTCCGTGGCATCGGCAGTTACTGTCCCCTTACCGGGACGGGAAACCGAGTTCTCGCTCGAGTCAAACCGTGACCTCATGTTCGCTTCCCTCACACGCCGCCCAACCCCGTTCCCCAAAAAGCTGGGCCCCGCCGCCATGGAGGCCTCACGGGCCTCTCGCGTTTCCTTTTCACCCGCCCCCCATCTTCTCTCTCCCACCTCACAGCCCGCTTCGGAGTCCGGCTTCTCCCACCGAGAGACGGGGAACGGACGCCATTTTGCCGCGTTCCTCCCTCTCAGGGCTACCCTGCTGCTAGCCGGCCCCGGGTGACTAAAGGCCTCGGCTGCTCCCTCTGCCGCAGCGGGCAAGTCGACACCCCGCGCCCCCCGCGGCCGCGAGACCCCCGGGCCCCCTCCTTACCAAATGGTAGTGTCGGCAGCGAACGCAGAAAAACGGCAACTAGACGCCCAAACTTCACGAAGCTCCTTGCGCACCGCTCCCGCCGGCGCTGCCTTATATAGTTACAGGTAGCGCCGCTCCGATAGATCCTTCCGCAGAAACGCCGAGAAGGGACTACTTTTCGCAGCCCTCCTGCCCTCTGAAGAGAAACCCCAGGCTCAACTAATTCCACTCATAAAATGCTCTCCTGTGAAGACTGGAGCTTTGGGGCCGAATCTGGCGCGGAGCGGGCCGCCGTCCCGAGAGGCCTGGCGGAGGGATCAGCGCGCTCGTGGAGCGCTGCGTCCGCGGACTTGCCCGGGGCTCGAATTGGGGGGAGGGAGAGTGGGGAGCGGGCGGCCTGAAAACCCAGCGTGGAGTCGCCCAGACGTCCGGAGCGGGCCGTCTCCACCGCCCGGCCTCGATGCCCCCTCCCCCCGGCCCGGACGGGCCCCGCCGTGCGCGAGGCCCGCCCTAGGCGTACAGGGCTCCGGCCGAGCGCCTCACACCGAGTCGGGGTCCCGCTCCCCCAGCGCACACCCCGCCCCGCCCCTACCCCCCGCGAATAAATTGGGGTGTTTATAGTGAGTCGTGTTTAGATATGGGTAGTGTTTCTGTTGCCCTGAACCCCCCCTCATCCTCAGCCCGTCGCGAGGCCTACTCTGGGAGTCCAGCCCCCGAACTTGCGGCGGCCGCGCCCATCCCCCACCGGGCGGGCACCTAGACAAGACGAATGACTCGACAAATCCCAGGGCCGCGGCCTCAAGCCCGCCTCAGACGAGTCGTCAGGAGCCTCAGGAATTCCTCAGAACACAGGAGTGAAAACTAAGTTTCCAAGGGAGAAATGCCTATGGCAGGTCTACATTGAATTTTGAAAAGAAAAGCAGAAATTCCACATAGCTGTGTAAAACTCTTTGCGCTGGACTTGAAAGCTGACAGAACTTTCCAGATTGTTCTTCAGCCTTCCTGGTTTGTGCTTGATTATCAACAGGGAGGCGTTGGAATTTGAATTCTGTTGACATTTAGTTGAACTCAGAAATCAGAAATCAAACCTATTTAAGCCCGAGATTTTAAGAAGATACTTATTGAATCTAAGTTTTGTTTATTCCTGGGGGAAAAAAATTAATATCCCAAATATAAAATTTAATTCCCTAGGCAAATTCCCTTTGGGTAAAAGAAGAGAAAAAGATCGTCAGTTAGATCTTTTTCCTTTTTATATGACAATGCATTTTATGATCTCTATGTCCTTTCTCCAGCAGATTTTTCAAGTATTTTGAAATATACGAACATGATGCCAACAGAGTTTTTTGAAGTTTGCAGTGGAAAATCTTCCTCATGCCTTCAATTCCCCAGCCACCGTTCTTTCTGGACTCTTGTAGAAATATTCCCTATTTGTACAAATGAGGGGAGGGTGTTTTTAATTTTTACCCTTAAAGCCTTCAAAAATATATAGAGAGAAAAAGGGGCAACTGACTAAAAAATGTTCTGCCGTTAGGAAAAGACTACATTCCTGCTTGAAATTATGAACATTATATTATTTAAACATTATACTTAAAACGTGAATCAGAACAAAACTGCTATATATTTTCTTTGGTTACCAGGGTATGCACTTATGAAAAAGGTCTGAGCAATTTTCAAAACAGACTTTAACCTCTATCATTTTTAACATTTTTCAGAATGAATTTATTACTGGGAAATTAGAATGAATAATAAAAATAAAATGTCAATTTTCAGGTTAGCAGGAGACCCCAGTTGACAGGGACAGAGTAAAGAGACAAAGTTGGTGGTTAAACATTATAGTTAATCCCACTAGGGGATTGTATGTAAGTAGAGAAAAAAGTATGTAAGTTAAGGGGTCTTTCACTCAAGAAAGCAGGTTTACTTAACCACAGAACCAGCAGGCTTGCTTAACAAAAAACCCATGCAACAGAAGCATGAGACATGCCCCGAAACAAACAACGGTGGAAGGAGACCCATATGGTGCCCAGTGAGCTCAGTAATTTAATGATCCCTAGGACATGCTCCTCTGGGCGTACTAAAAACAAACATATAAGGAGAGGGTGACTTTATACTGAAACCTGAGATGATTTACCATTTTTAATATATGTTACCACCTTTTTGCTCATTTCCACTGTGCCATGACAGTCCTGACTTGACTATGGAGGGACAAGAAAACTCCCCTGCCTGACATGGAGGAGGAACTGATGATGGAAGCTTAAGATCTACTCAAGAATGAGGAAGAAGGTGGTCTTTTCCCCCTCCCCACTTTTTGTTGGATTCTAAAACTGTAGCCCACTAAGTTCTCGAGGTGCAGCCCCACCCGCTTGGAAGCCTCACAAGCGTCCTATTCTAATAAATCCCTCCTTAGCTATCACTTTGCCTCTCGCTGAATTCTTTCTGAGCTGAGACATAAAGAACTGGAGCTCCTCGGAGCCTCCCACGCCCCCCAGACGCATTTCTGCCGTTTCACAGTGACTTCCAATACAGACTTCCATGAAAGTTATTTCTAGATTTTTGGAAAGGGAGTTTAAAGGAACAGAACATCAAGGCTCTTTATAAAGTTTTTTTCTCCCTAAATTTCAGAAAGAAGTTTTTAGAGGAACAAAAAGCTGAGACACGTTCTCAGGTGACCAGACCTGGCTTCAAACCACACCCTGTTTGCTTTGGGCTGTTCCTTTCCTGCAAACCTTGTGATTCCTGTTGTTTAAAGGCTGAGTCACGAGTTTTGTGACATAGTTTTTTTCATGGTCCAAAAGGTACAGAGAAAAACAGGCCTGATTTCAGAGGCAAGGGAGGGAAAGAAGGAGAAAGAGGGGGGAGAGGAGAGAGAAGAGAGGCTCAGAGGGTGGGGGAATGGGCCCAGGGTTATCTCCAAAGAGAAAACAACATTCTTACGAGCTGAGAACACTGTGTTGTCTCTAGCAGAAAAATTCTCTGCCCCACCCCTGCGGTCCCTAACTTAAGTCTAACTGTGGGTTCGGTTGAAGCACATAGAAATAAACATTTGTCCAAGGGCACTGAGGTGAGGGGGAGGGGAGGGGAAAATGACTGCCCCAAAGACAGGTGGCTGCCGTTTACCTCGAGCAGTGGTTCTCAACCACGAGTGATTTGGCCCATCAGTGGACATCTGGCCATGTCTGAAGACTTTTTTTTTTTTTTTTTTTTGCCCCCTCTCTGCTCTCGGGATCTTACTTCCCTGACCAGAGCTTGAACCCAGGCCACAGCAGTGAAAGCACTGAGCCCTAACCACTGGACTGCCAGGGAATTCCCAGGAGACATTTGTGGTCGTCATACTGTGGTATTGGGGGTGAGGAATGCCACTAGCACCCAGTGATAAAGGCCAGGGATGCTGCTAAACATCCTTCAGCGGACGGTCCCCCATAAGACAGAATTACCCGGTCCCCAATGTCAGTAATCCATTGGGTTGATAAACCCTGCTGTACAGGGGATTTTTGTTGCTGTTGTTACAACTGCTTTTCTATTTGCTGAGAAGGGCTCCCAAAGTCTGAATGTCCCACTTGGATTCAGGAATCGGGTATCAAGTCACGCTCCTAAAATCCCCTGACCTGGAATGCAATGTGCTAGAACGCGCTAGAAGCAGCTTGAGTCACTGGATCCATTTTCAGCTCCTTCATCCCCTGACCCATCCTTTGCAGGCGCCCCAGAAGGGATTGCGTCAGAGCTGGCGCCAATGGAAGCGTGACAGAGACCCAGCAACAAGGCGGGATTGGTGGGCAGGCGTGAGCACGTGATGAGCTGAGCTCACAAAGGGCCTGGGTGTTGGGCTGCAGGGGGTCGGACTGGTGCCTGTTTGTCCGCCTGCCTTTCCTCCTTCCCCCAAAGGATTCAGCTCCCCTGAAGGTCACACAACCTTGTATGGGACTTAACTCAGCATCATGAGAATGTTCGCACAACGACCAGCAAACATTTTCCTCCTAAGGGAAAGGGTGAAATCGGAGAGCTGGATGGGAAAGGTTTGCCTTGTGTTGTCATCAGTTACATAACCATAAAAGGAAGTCAAGGGAATCTGCGCCTTAGAGGGGGAAAAAAAGAAGAAGAAGAAGAAGAAGCCCTAGAGGCTCTGTTCCTTTTCCTGCTTACATTTGTGTATTTGCATTGTGTGGCAGAAAACAAACTGCTCCGGCTTCAAAATAACCCATTTCATCACCCCCCAGTCAGAAAGTTCCAGTCCCCAATTTTGCCTAGTATAGGAACGTTAAGAAGTTAGTTAACTTATTGGGCCTTTGTTTTGTGTTTTAATTTGTTGTCTTTAAATTGTGGCAACATACACACAGAATATATCATCTCAACCATTTTTTAGTGTACAGTTCAGTAGTGTTAAGTATATTGTAGGGGAGGAAAAATAATTTTCCTTTTACCCTTCTGAGTCCTTAGCTGAGATGCCTGTAATGAAAGACAGATTAACAAGAGGAACAAAACAAAACGAAGCACAATAATTTATTAACATGCACACGTCTTGAATATATGGGAGATACCCCGGAGGGAAAATGTGTCACTCAAAGATGTGACTTTAGAATTTAGGCTTAAATACCATCTTAACAGGGAAAGTCCTCTTAAGGGAGAGTAAATGATTTTTACTGGGAGAATAGAAGAATGGATAGGGATATGATAGCTTGTGACACAGTTTGGTGTCAACTTTTAGTCTCTCCTGTGTCAAGAGCCAATCTTCCCTGGTTGGTGAAACTCCTGGGGAGGGGATGTAGGACCATGGAGTTCCTTTGGAAGGATCTGTCTTTGGGCGGAGAAGGGGAGTTCAGTGAAAGCCTTACTTTGCATTTGCTGTTTTTCAAGTGCTGGTAGCTCAAAATAACGTCAGGGGCATGTTCTGCTACCTTTCAACTTTCACCCTGTTGTGCAGCCATCACCGCCATCCATCTCCACTTTTCATCTTGCAAGACTGAAACTCTGTACCCATTAAACACTAACCCTTCACCCCCAGCCCTTGGCAACCATCATTCTTTCTGTTTCTATGAATTTGGCTAGTTTTTAAATTTTAGACATTAGATCAGGATCTAACCTGGGTCCCCCTGCAGTGGGAACGCGGAGGCTTAACCACTAGACCGCCGGGAAGTCGCAAGAACGTGACTACCTTTGGTACCTCATATAATGGATTTTGATTTTTTTCATTGTAAAATCAAATCTAATCATTGGAAAACATTTTTTTCAAAGATTTATGACATCTTTTCTAGAAAGCTCCATTTCTCAGCACACCTTGTTCTTTTTTCCTTATGGTGTTTTCCTTGTCATTGTGCTATTAGAAATATTTAAGCGTAAGATACAAAGTAAAACAGAATCATATGATTCATTTCACGTGAGGCCTGATAACTTTAGAGATAACCTCAACGTTTTGTTCTCTTAAAACCTTGTTGACATTTAGGGAGAAATAACCTTCATGGAAGTTCATTACAAAGAGAAGCTGTCACCAGTACTCCACTCCCTAACTGGGAGTCATTTCATGAATTTGTTTCATCTCAAAAAACGAAGACTGTGCAGAGTCAGATCCCTCCAGCTCTAAGACGAGATGTTTTTATGATTTAAAACATGAGGTCAAATCAAATGAGAGACAGGATTTGATGGACGAGGAATTCATTATTTCCGCAAAGAACCAGTGAACCCAGAGTGCAACAGGACCCCTTCTTTTAATAAAATAGCTTTTATTTTTAATGATAAAGTACAGTGTATAAACATAGGTTTAAACAGTATGTGCGCCGCAGCCATTCGTGCGTTCATACGTGGCCTGTCGCTGAGGAAGCGGGAAGCATGGTCCCGCCTGCCGTGTCTGCTGGTTTCCTTTTGGGTGGCTCCCTCCGAAAATGGCTTCATTTTCAGAGGGAGTCATTGAGAGCACAAGTGAAGGGCAAGGGCCCGCACGGACGCTCAGACCTTTGAATGACGCCCGCGCTTGCCGTCTGACGGCCGGGAGTGAGTCGCCAGGCCCCCAGGCCTTTGAGTGCAGTCACAATGCCAGGAAGCCTAGCCTACCTTCCCTAAATGATCATTCTCACTTTTTCCGTGGTTTCAGTCATCATGTCAGGTTTTGCCTTTACATGTTTCTTGTAACTGCTTCCCTTTGCCTCTTCTAATAAAATTACATTTGGAGTGTTAGGGACTTCAAGAAGGGCAGATCCCACCTATTGTGAAAATCCCACTTCCAAGTAGTGACCGGAGGAGTAATACCCGTTATAATCACGTCCAGGGTGTCTGTATGATGAACAGGGGCAGAAATTTGAGGGAAAATAAATAAATAAATAAAAAACCAGGGACGGTACAGTGGAGATGCCGGGGATCGAACCCGGGGCCTCATACATGCAAAGCATGCGCTCTACCGCTGAGCTACATCCCCCTCCCCTTTCTCTTCGCTTTCTGAAATTCTCTGCTATAGTCTATTCTTTAGATTTTTTTTTTCCTAAATTAAAATGTTGTATACCTAAATGGGTGTTAAAGTTTAAAGCAAACCGAAATCAATCGTTTTATGTTTCCCAACTAGACCCGTCGTTCACAGCTCTGCAGCTGAAACTCCAGCTGATACCGGAGCCAAGGAGCAAAGGGAGACAGACCTATTCTTGAATGTTGCTCCTCACAGACAGAAGAGAAGGAACAGAAAATAAAAGGGTTTCTTTCCAATAAATAAGGACATTGCCCGCATCGCACCTCCACCCAGAAATCTCCGGTTTCCTGGTCTTTAAAACCATGCCAACCTTTGGTGACTGTGAGGTTTGCAGACCGTTTATTTTTCTTTTTATTTTTCTCCAACAAGAACTCTGACTATTGGGACTTCCCTGGTGGCTCAGTGGTTGAGAATCCAGCTGCCGATGCAGGGAACACGGGTTCGAGCCGTGGTCTGGGAAGATTCCCACATGCTGCAGAGCAACTAAGCCCATACGCCACAACTACTGAGCCTACGCTCTAGAGCCCGTGAGCCACAACTACTGAGCCCACGAGCCACAACTACTGAGCCCCATGAGCCACAACTACCGAGCCTGTGCTCTAGAGCCCGTGAGCCACAACTGCTGAGCCTGTGAGCCACAACTACTGAGCCCGCGAGCCGCAACTACTGAAGCCTGCGCACCTGGAGCCCATGCTCCGCCACAAGAGAAGCCACCGCAATGAGAAGCCCGCGCACCACAAGGAAGACCTAACTAAGACAAAAAAAAAAAAAAAAGAGCTCTGAATGTCAACATGAACCCTCAGTGGAAAAGAATCTGAAAAAGAATATATACATATATACACTTGAAACTAACGCAACACTTCAATTAAAAAAGGTATATTAAAAAAAAAACAGCAAACTAAAAAAAAAACAGATCCACCCCCACTAAAACGCTGAGGAAGGAAGGAATCTCCGTGAGATAGCTCACTGAAAAGAGCCATTCCTTAGCTGTCAATTAGCACCTCTTTTCCAGAGTGCTCCCCAAGGGGAGAGAAGTCACAATGCTATGGAGTGTCCCTCAAGTCATCAAGGTGCCACTCACTGGTTCGGTGAGAGACAAGGAGACACCAAAAACTGAGGCTACGCCTCTTTCCACCAGCACTTGAGATTTCCTGGCAAGAAATAGAGTCACTTTACTATGATGTGGAGAACGCACCCCAAAATACACTGCCACCTCAGTCTTTAACTAATCATCTCCCTTACAGCCTGCCTGTACCTGAAACCCCTCATAGTCAAGTCCCAAATGAGCTGGTGCCCGGGACACTGGACCCAGCAGCTGTGATTTCATTACCTCACCTCTCTGGGCCTCACCTGTGAAATGGAGATTTGAATAGTAACTTCCTCACAGGGTGGTTGTGACCACTGAATGAGTTACACAGAGAAGGTGTAGAACAGTGCCTGGTACGAGGCCCGTGCTCTGAAATGCCAGTTCCCATTATTAAAAATGCTGTTATTATATGAACTCCAGCGAAGACCTACTACTTCTCATATTCACCCCGTGTGTGAACTGACGCTTTGCTGATACTGTTTGGGTGAAACAGGAAAGGAGCAGGAGGGCGATGGGGTGAGCTGTGGAATGGGGCTCCGTTGAAAGCCATCCTCTCTCCTTATCGTTCTAGCTCCAGAGGGCAGCCATGAGAGCAAGCGACCTTAGCCACAGAACGGAAGAAGGACGGCAACATAAGTGGTGGTATTTTGGACGTGGTTCGGGAGCGAGCTGAGGGCTTGTAGTCAGTTCAGCAGGTGCTCCTGATTGCTCCAAACAAACCCGATTATGTTTGCTTTCTGCGTAAAACTTAGAATCAAATCCATGCTCCTAACTCTGGCCTTTAAGGCCCTCGGTGATCTGGCCTCTGTTGACCCCCCATAACGTCCCTCCCTTACGCTCCTGCTCCTCTCTATGGGCACTCTAGCCACACCTGCCTCCTAGCTGTTCCTCAGGCGACCAGGCTGCTATGCACCTCAGGGCCTTTGCACTTGCCTTTCCCGCTGTCTGGAAAGCTGTTCCCCAGATCTCCTCATGGTTGGCTTCTTTTCATTGGCGGGGTCCTCAGGAAGGCCTTCCTGGCCACCTCTCTAAAGGGACCTATGGGGCCGTCCCTGGCGGTCCAGTGGTTAAGACTCTGCCCTTCTACTGCAGGGGCTGAGGGTTTGATCCCTGGTCGGGGAAATAAGATCCTGCATGCTGCACGGTGTGGCCAAGATTTTTTTTTAATTTAAAAAAAAAGTAAAAAAAAAAAAAAAAAAAAAGAAGGGACCTGTGAATCCCATGCATTCGCTATCGCATCACTTCGATTTGTTTTTTCTCCATAGCATCTATCACTCTCAGAACCTGTTTTTATACAATTTGCTGATTGTCTGTGTCCATGCCTTGGTCCTAAGCTCAGTAGGGCAGAGCCTTGCCTGTTTTGTTTCCTGCTCTATCCCCTGAGCCTTGAACAGTGCCTGGCGCATAATAAGCACTCAGTAAATATGTATGGAATTAATGTGAAAAAAAATAAATGAACAGACAAATAAATGAATGAAGACTAGGAGCCTGGGAAGGGTGATATAGGCATGTTCAGGAAGCTGAGTCTGCAACTGAAGTAAGACAAAAAAACCGTCCAGTTTAGACTCACCCTACCTCCTGTCTCAAATCCATAGACATTTTCTGAGGGCCAACCTCTGGGCCAGTGCAAGACATAAGAAGACGAAATATTTGCTGCAAAAAAAAAAAAAAAATTTGCAGGCGAATGAGCATTTCCTGGCCTTAGGAGTTGACAGTTTTATTCTGGGAGATCATTATATAAATCAAACACTTGACAGCGGCGCTGTGGCATGCAGAAAGTGGAAAATTCCACTTCAACGTGAGAACTTTGCCTTTTTTCTTTCTTGTAACCATGTGACGGGAGGACGCTCGTCCGTGACTAAGACCAAGCGGATGATAGACAACCGCCGGTGCAAATCTCGCTTGCCTGCCAGGTTGATTCCTTCAAAGAATAAGGAATTTTTATGAAAGTTATTTGTTTGGAAGAGAAATGAGAAAATGTACTACAGCTCGAAAAGAGATCGCGTCTCCCCGTCGGGGAATCGAACCCCGGTCTCCCGCGTGACAGACGGGGATACTCACCACTATACTAACGAGGACGAGCTCTGTAAGTTGCCTTTCGGCTCTCCTCTTAAAGGTACATTCAGCGTTCCCCAAATGGTCACATGTTCCAAAAGGTTAAATATTTCATCTTTTCCTACAAAACAAAAGAAGGAAAAATCCCACTTTATTTAATTCCATCTTAAAGAATACTTTTCCTCCCTGGTCCATGATTTAGCCGTGAGGGTTCAGAGAGCAAAAATTAGTAAACAGCAAAAATTAACTAACAGACATCTAACAGAGGTTAAATGCCTATGAAGTGAAAGAAACGGAGTTAAGGAACTCTTGGTCTTGTCGGATTTTTCCAGTTGGGGAGTTGTAAAGAGGTTCCCATACCCTCTGGCTTCCCTTCGATACTGCTCGGAGATGTTTTAAACAAAGAAAATGAAACCCCTTTATTCATTTGAAAGAATCATTTTGTCTGTTTTGTTTTCCCCCGACACATGGGAAGAAAAACTAAGTTGCCGAAACCCGGGATCGAACCAGGGACCTTTAGATCTTCAGTCTAACGCTCTCCCAACTGAGCTATTTCGGCTACTGTTGCCGCTAACCTCCGCTTCCGGCCTCCTCGTCGTCTAATGGCCCTGGGTCCTCGATCTGAGGATCCGCTGCTGAGGAACCAGGGTCGGCAGGAACGCATGCCTGCCAGGCTCGCCCCGTGCCCGCCTCTTCTCGTCCTTCAAAGCCACCGCCTCCGAGAAGCCTTCCCTGATCACGCCTCCCTACGCGACCCCAGCCCTTTATTGTTTACTGTTAGCTTAGGTATTGTTTTCCTTGTCCATTATCTGTCCCCCCCCCCCCCCCCCGGCTAGAATGACAGACCCACGATGGGCAGGGAACTCATCAGCCTCTGTCACTGCTGTATCGCTTAAGGCCGACAACAGTGCCTGGCACCTAATAGGTGCTTAAAAATATTTGCTGAATTAAGGAAAGAACGAATCTTACCTGGCTCAGAGCTCCGCTTTCTCAGGCTCCCTTCTCTGCGCAACTGAACAAGGTCTCCCCTTGGGTGCAGCTCACCAAGCAGCCCAAGGCATGGCAGGGATGCTGACCACGCCAGGGCATGTGGGAGGCCGTATGGGCTTTCCTTGGGGCAGTGACTGAGATCCGGCCTCCAAGCATGGCCACCCCACCTGTGGCAACTGCTCAGCTTCAAGGCATGAGGAATTCAGCAGGTCGGCATCCAGGCTGGCTCTCTCTGCTTCCCTGCCCTTTGGGAGATGGGTGGCTGGGGAGTGTCGTCTGGGACAGGATGAACAAGCGTGGACGTCCTTCATGATGTGAAGTCATTTAATAAGCGTTTGCTAAGCACCTAATGACCCTGTAACCCAGTCACAAATACAGTAACAAAATAGTTCGTCTTAATAGGAATGCTAAGAAGCAAAATAAATGGTAGTGATGGGATGGAACACCTGGGATGGGGCAGTAAGAGAAGGAGAGAGTGCTGAGAAGACTTGGAGGATGAAGAGCCCGCTGGGGGAAGAGCCTCTGGAAAAGAGGCAACAGCTGATGCAAAGGCCCTGAGGCTGAAACAGAGTCCGGCTAGTTATATGAATGGAAAGAAAGTCAGCGTGGAAGAGGTGAAGAGGGTGAGGGGACAGAAGATAGGAGGCGAGGACAAAGAGGTGGGCAGAGACCAGATCGTGCCGGCCTTGAAAGCCACGGTGAAGTGTTTGTACTTTCTCTTGTGTTGGAAAGCTGCTGGGGAGTGAGTGATATGATTTACCTCCTAAAGTCTCCCTTGACTGCTGTATAGAGAATGGACAGGAGGGGCTCAAGTGGCAGCAAGGAGACCAGTGAGGTGCTGACAGCTCAAAATAAACAGTACACCAAAACGGGATGTCCTAAATTCCTTCAGGAGCAAGGGGATACAGCAGGGGACCCTACTGCTGCTTTTCACGAAAGCGTAGTCAGTAGTTCTTGAAAAACTAAGTGTACCAATGTGATAAAAATCGAGTAAGGAAGAAATGAAGGAAGGAAGGGAAGGAGAGCGAAAAAAAAATAAAATAAAATTCAAACAGTCCAGAAAACTACCGAACGGAAAGGCAGAGTCACTCCCACCTTATCCCAGTCCTTCTCCCCGGAAGTAACCAGGGTCTAGACCAGACTGATTCATGTGACCTCGGACAAGTTACTGGATCCACGCTCTGTGCCTGCATTTCATCTGTCTGATGTGATAAAATAGCCCCTCCTAGGCTTATTGTGGGTGCACACCTGTAAAGCGCTTACGAATACTGCCTGGTGCATGATGGGAGCTAGTTCGCTCTAGTTGTGGCTGTAATCCGATCATAAATACGAATATACTCACTATGTATATTTATTCTTACACAGAAGGGAGCCTATAGTGCTCATGGCTGAGTATACAGTATCCTCCACTCTCTTCTTGAGGAAATGGACGTATTCCGAAAACCAAATTTACACGCTTCCACGCATATCTGTCTATCATAGTCATATCATTTCGGAGAAGATGCCCCAAATATCTTGTGTGTGTGTTGGAGTGAGTTAAAACGATCACGCAGCCTCCCCGTCGGGGAATCGAACCCCGGTCTCCCGCGTGACAGGCGGGGATACTCACCACTATACTAACGAGGATGAGCCGCGGCACGGGTTCTCCCGCCAAACCCATAAAGAAACACCATTCTTCGGCTGCTACACCCATCTACTCCGAACACTGGTCTCCACGGGCGCAGTGACGCGCGCCCCTGGTTGGTGGGCTTCCTGGGACGGGAAAGACTTACTTGCGTCTCTGAAGGCGCTGAGCCACTAGAACGGAAGAGACGTGGAGGAGCGAAGTCGCTACTTCCTATATCCTCACTTCCAGCACGCAGGTCTGCGGGTCTGGGGATGTAGCTCAGTGGTAGAGCGCATGCTTTGCATGTATGAGGCCCCGGGTTCAATCCCCGGCATCTCCATGTTTTTCGCTTAGAATTAAGTTTTTCCCCGTCTGGATCACAGCCACACGACCAGAAGGCAAAGCAGGGAAGGGGACCCAAAGCCCCCGCATCAGCTGGCTTAAGAAGGGAGCTCCGTTGGAGAGGGCGACGCTAGTCAAACGCCCTTGGTCTCAATCACAGATGCCCGTGTCCTCTCCCCTGGAGATTCGGATTCAGGTCAGCAGTGGGCTGCGTTTTTAAACAAACACTCCTAGTGACTCACGTCATCAAGCAGTTAGGAAACACTGGATTTCTAAGGAGGGTTTTGCAACTGTCCATTCATTCCGTAACTCCTGAGCACCTAGTGCCAAGAAATGTGGACACATCGAGCGCCTACTGTGTGCTCAGGTAGCGTCAAGTACCCTTGTATCCCTGGATACCCCGGGCAAGGTTTCTCAGCCCTCCTGTCCTCAGTATTCCAGTCTAGGTAACCAGCAATAAGCAAGTAGCAATGAGCTTTATGAATACGGTAATTGTGATGAGATGGAGACTAAAGGGGGAGGACGTGGAGGCTGCCGCAGATGAAGTGTCAGGGGGGCCTGTCTGCAGAAAGGGGAAATGGCAGGTGCAAAGGCCCTGAGGTTGAAGGGGGGTAGGGGGAGGAATCTGCATTGAGGGGACAGAAAAAAGCCCTGTGCAGGGTTAATGAATGAGGGAAGGAGAGGGTTGAATCTTTCAAGACACTGGAAGGCCTGTTGCAGGGGAATGACGTGATTTACTTAGGTTTTAAAACAGCTCCCTCTGGCTGCCATGTGGAGTCCACCATAGGCGGGAAGAGTGGACATGAGACCCGCTAGGAAGCCACTGCCGTGGCCCAAGCGGGAGCTGCTGGAGGCTCGCTGGAAGCGCACAGCAGGGGAAGTGGGGAACACGAGGGGCTTCTGGACACATCCCGGACGTGGACTAACAACACCTTGCAGATGGCTTAAACGCGGGGGGAGTGGGGTAGGGGAGACCGCCTAGTTTGGGGGAACAGTAGGGTTAGTAGCTAGGCTGTGGAGAAAGTGAATAGTTTTGGAATATTAAACACGTCTCTCTGTTGTTTTGTCTTACGTGTGTGTTTATATTACAGAATTTGTGTTTATTTTTTACTTTTCTGGCTGTGCTGCGCGGCTTGCAGGAACTTAGTTCCCCAACCAGGGATCGAACCCGTGCCCCCTGCAGTGGACCACCAGGAAATTCCCGAATTTATGTGTTGATATTAACACAAACGGATTCAGGAAAAATACCTAAGTAAAAATGAGAAGAATGATCAACGTCTACAGGCTCACGGCGCCACAGGATTACCACTAACACGCTCATGAGCATCCATCCAAACTAGTCTCCACGTACGTGTGTGTACGCGCACGTGCAGGCTGTCCCCGGGCCACCCCCATGTTCAGAGGTTGGCCCAAAGAACTCAGGAGACGCGGTATACACCTGTTGTCACAGTCAAGGTTTATTACAGCAACGCAGCCAGCGGGGAGCTGACTCCGGGGAGGGGACGCCCACTCCACAGGAGCCGGCGGGAGCCCTGGCAGACCTCGCTGGCTGTGGGCAGGGTGCACCACAGCCGCAGGGAACAGGGAGCGGAGGAAGGGCCCGTGATCGCCTGCTGCTCTACAAGGGACTAATGTCGTCCACAGAGCACGTTTAAAGCAAGATCAGCATGGGAGATGAAACCATGACCCACCCTGTAATAAAGAGTTACAAAAGCCACCCCGTGTGGGACTGTGCAGGGCGGCAGCGAGCTGTGCCCAGAACCGAGCCAAGACGACCACGGGTGTCCAGGGGCTCCACCTGCCTGCTGGGCGCAGTCTGGGGTCAGGGTGCCCATGGCGGACACCGGCCACTGCCAGCCCCCTGGGTCCGCAGGCCAGTCCTCGGCCCTGCAGGTCGGCACCGGGTCAGCAGTCAGCAGTGGGCGGCCAGGCTTTCTCGACGTTGGCGTGCACGGCCTGCGGGATCCACTCACAGTACTCGGCCAGCAGGTCTGCAGGGGTGGGAGGGAGGACGGTCAGAGCGGCTCTGTGCCCGCCCGCCTGCCGCAGGGCACACCCTCCCACTAAGCCTGGGCTCCCTCGGTGGCCCCACCCTGTCCCCCCACGATGCCCTCGCCACGGGGCACCCTTCCTGGTCAGACTCACATTTGGGGTTCTTCCTCCAAGCAGCCAGCAAGGCGTCTCGGCAGTCGGCTTTCTCAGCAACAAGGGCTCTCAGGAGGCTCTCTGTCCTGGGCTGCAGCCTGCGGGTGGGGAGGCAGGACGTGGGGCGTCATGAGGCCCACATGCTGGTACCACTGCCAGGCCTGCCCAGGAACTGCAGGAAGTCCCCTTCCCTCCAGCAGGCTGGAGGTGCTGGCCGGATCGAAGGATCCAGACTCCATCGCCTCCCACCACTTACCTCTGACCCGCCCGGCCCAGGCTGCTCCCACACACGGTGCCTGTCCATCTGGAACCTTCCTCCAGACTCCTGCCCGGCTCGCAGCCCTGTCAGCCTTTCCTGACTGAGCCCGCCCGCCCGCCGCCTCACCTCCACATCCTGCTTTGACCCTTCGTAGCTGTGCCACTCCCGCCACTTGTACTAGTTCTGTTTGGGGACAACCTCCCTGCCCTGGGACATGCCACGGGACAGGGTCATGGCTCGACCCTAACACGAGGATGTGCTTGGCACAGAGCGGATGCTCAGAACCAAGTGCTGGCTGGAGAACTTGGCTGGCAGGGGCTCCTGGACCCACAGCCTCACCCCGAGTCCCCAGGAGTGCCACGAGAGAAGAGACTCCTGTCGTCCTAAGGCCCTCAGTGGGTGGGGTCTGTTATGGCGGCCCCAGGACACTAGTCTCAGCTCCCTCCACCACCACCTGCGGAGCCGACGCCCCCGGGAGAGACTGTACCTGGCCCACGTCTTCAGCATCGTGCTGGGGCTGGACAGCAAACAGCCCTTGTACGAGGCCAGCTTGTGGAAGACCTGGGGAGAGACCACAGGATGGGGTGAGAGATCTGGGGCTCACGTCCCACCCGAGGTGCCAAGGAAGGCGCCGAGGGAGCTGTGTCGCCTACCTGCCCCTCCAGCAGAACCTGGGCAAAGTGCTTGTAGCAGTCGAGGCCTTCCGGAAAATCCACCTGGACCGCGGGGAGCGGCCAGCCGACGCGACCTGGGGCGCGTGAGCCGGTGAGCAGGGGCCACGATGGAGCCCCACGCCATCCTCCCCTGCCAGTCCCCTCCCCGCCTGCCAAGGGGGCCCGCAGCCTGGGATGACACGGCGCAGGACACACACACCGCCCAGGGCACGCGGGAGGCGGGACCACGTGTCCAGTGGAGCCCAAGGCCGCCGGGAAGTCACGCCGACTCACAGAACACACTGGCCCGGTGACACAGCACCCGCCCCTTCTCGGGGCAGTAGGCGGGGGGCGGCTCCTCAAGGGGCTTGTCAAACTGGCAGTAAGACGGCAGCAGCACCGGGATCCACTGCACCTCCACCGTCGAGACGCCTGGGGGCCCGGAAAGAAGGGGTGGGGGCTCGGCGAAGGCTCGTGGGTTCTCCCCTCAAGGGCCCAGCGACACGGCTCACCAGAGCCACGCGGGTCAGGCGAGGGGCTGGCCAGCTGCGCTACCTTTCATGTACATCTTGGTGGTCTCCACAATTTCCTGGTAGACCACAAACTCGGGGAGCTCCCTGAAGAGCACGGAGCTGGGGTGGATGAAGACTGGGTCGTCGAGGAGGGGGGTCTGCGAGAGAGACGGCGGGTGGGCGTGAGCCTGGGGCATGCGTGAGCGCCAGGTGAGGCTGACCCCCTGAATCCAGTCACACCCTCAGCCAGGAAAGGAGAGCATCCGTCAACCGACGAACGGCCACCCTGGCGGCGAGTGTCCGCCGACGGAGCGCGTACCCTGCCGTGAGAGGTACTGACACGGGCAGCAGCGCGACCCGCCAAAAAGCGCAGCACTGAGCGAAGGAAGCCAGTCCAAGAGGCCACGCAGTGGAGGATCCCACTCGTGTGAAACGCGTAGAACAGCAAATCCGTAGAGACAGAGAACAGATTCACGGGGTGGGGAGACTCAAGAGAAAATGGGGAGTGACCACAATGGCTATCCGGAGTCTTTTTGGGATAATAAACACGTTCTGAAATTACTTGTGGTGCTGGGCGCACAACTCTGAATGGACTAAAACCCCCTGAATTGTACACTTTACAGCGGCCAGTTGTATGAGATGTGCTTCTATCTCCATTCAGTGAAGTTGGGGTGAAGCTCACGCCCAAGGGAGAAGCGGCTGCACCGTCACCCCACCTTGGCCCTGGGTGGGGCCTTCCCAGAGGCAGCGGGACCCGTGACCCAGGAGGATAGGCCCACCCACACCCAAGGGTCCCCCCGGCTGCCCCTCACAGGCGTCCTGACGTTGCCCAGAGCTGGGCGTCTGGAGTGCCCCAGCTGCCAGGACGTGAGACGGAGGGCAGGGAGGGCGGGGGGCCCGGGCGCAGCGACTGCCCTGCTGCCCATCCCTGAGCCAGCGTCCAACCTTGTAGGCGTTCTTCCACTTGTCGTCCAGCAGGTCCTCACTCTGGACCCTGCGGGCCAGGTGGTCACCCAGGCCGGCCGTCACGATCTGCCGCAGGTAGGTCACCTGGCTCTCGGAAGGCGGCTGCATCTTGGGGTCCACGAAGAGCCCGGCCTCGGGGCACATGGCGTTGACTGGGGGCAGACCGAGGCGTGAGGAAGGCGAGGCGGGGGCTGGCTCCGCCCGGCCTTCTGGAAGGCCCCACGCTGATCAGCTCGGAGCTCTGGCCTCAGCGACCTGCGCATCTCGGCCCCCGTCCACCGAGGATGCCCACCCACACCCATGCCTGCCTCGTCCTCGGGACGAAACCCCAATTCCCTTGCGGGCAGCGGACCGTGCTGCCGCGAGAGCCCGCACTTGACTCCCTGTCGGCCTTGGGGCAGGGAGCACGCCCAGCCAGGAGACGTGACAGACGAGGCACGCTCTCTGAGCAGGACAAGTGTGGAGGCCACCTCTCCCCTCGAGGGCCCTGCGCTGCTGAGCCCAGGCGCGAGACGCAGGGCGAGGCCTCCTTCTTCTGCATGAGAAGGATCTGAAGCTCTGGAACACTTGGCAGGTGGGGAGAAAGGAGGTGGGGCTTTGGGCCCTGCTGCTTGTGGCGGGAGGAGGCGGCAGGGACAAAACGACAGGAGCAGGACGGGGGACGCAGGTGGGGAGAGTGGGCTTGCGGATCTTAGCTCCCCGACTGGGGACCGAACCCGTGGCCCTACAGTGGAAGCATGGGGTCCTAACCACTGGACCGCCGGGGAAGTCCAGGGCTTTCTGTTCTGAGGTTTGCAATGTAAATCTGTCTTCCCTACAAAACCTTCAGTGACACCTATGTTGTTAAAAAGCGAGAGTAGAGGAAAGAAACAGGAAGAAGGCAGAACACGGACAGGACGCAGAGGACCTGCCACCCACGCCCAGCCCTGATGTGGCTTCAAACGGGTCCGGTCCCCACCACCACTCAGACCAACAGGAGCGGAAAGCAGGGGCTGAACCGTCCGCTGCTCCCCGACTCCAACAAGAGGGGCCCCTTCCACTGCTGGAGAAGCAAACCAGGGCCGGACCCTACTCAGGAGCAGGGACCCCTGCACAAGGCTGCTGGGCAGGAGGTGCAGCCAGCAGTTGGTCCAGGCCAGAGCCGGGACAAAGGGTGACGAGAGGGATGTCATCAAGGAAAGGATGAGACGGACAGACAGCCTGACGGGAGAGCGTGCACATGTCACTGCCCTGCTCGTGTGCATGTCCTCGAAGGACCACCAAAGTGGCGAGCACTAAAACAGATTTTAACGAATAGGTGAATTCGCAAATGTGGACTCTGTGAATAACGGAGGTCGACTGTACATGGGTGACGTCGCTCAAAAGCGACTTTAAACGTCAACGGGGTCAAGTTCTCTGCCGGGCGCAGGGCCGTACCCGCAGTGGTCAGCTGACCCCTCAGGCGCCGGATCTCCATCATGGCCCTATACCGCAGACCGTTGGCCTCACAGAACTGGGGAGAGCAGCCCGCGTACTCGCAGGCTCCCACGGCGCCTGTGGATGGGGGGGCGTCACTCATTCTCGCTGCCCCGTCCCACCCCGCGTGACCTCCCCACCAGCCACACTCCACGCCACGCAGGGCACTCACCAAGCAGCACCATAAGGTCCCCGAGTTTCAGAGAGGCTCCCTGCCCCGCCCAGATCCTCTTCATCTGGGCTACCCGGGCCCGCCTGCCCTTCAGCCTGGCGAGCTCCTCGTCGCTGGCAGCTGGCCTGCGAACACACACACCACCCAGGCTGTTGCCCTGGCCGCACACGGCTGCAGAGGCAGGGAACACGCCAGTTACCCAGGGTGAGCCCCAAAATGCCTGGTGGGGTCACTGATCAACATGCCCACGATCGTGGGAATTCCCTGGCGGTCCAGTGGTTAGGACTCTTGCGCTTCCACTGCAGGGAGCATGGGTTTGATCCCTGGTCAGGGAACTAAGATCCCACAAGGTACACAGCACGGCCAAAAACAAAAACAAAAACAGAAACAGAGATCGGTAGAGATGAGAACACTGCCAGGCGCAGGACGGGCGAGGGTCTCGCACAAGACCACTCAACAGGTCAGTGATGCCCCAGGAGGCTCCACATCGTGGCTCAGCCGAGGGCAGGCAGCCCCCGAACGCCCAGCCCCCGTCCCCCACCTGTCCAGCTCCTCAAACAGCTCCCGGACCGTCATGGCAGCCACGATGGTGATGGCGTACGGCAGGCAGTCGTGTTGCCTGCTCAGCGCCAGCATCTTGGCGTAGCGCGGTGCCACGGGGAACGTGGCCATGGTCCTGCCCAGCTCAGTGATGGGGCAGCTCCACCGGGACCTCTGCAGCTGCTTCACCCTGGAGGATGGAGGTCTGTGATGGGTGCGGGGAAGGCTCCACGAGAAGCCTTCGGACCAAGAGGCCTGGTGCTCCGTCAGCTTGGGAGAGGGGAGAGGGCAGGGAACGGGGCGGGACCTGGGCTCCCCACTTCCCCCGAGCTCCTGCCCTACCTTTCTGTTTTTGGGGGCGCCTGCAGGGCACCCAGTGCGATCAGCAGCTCCTCGGCGGCGATGAGGGCCTCCACGGACGGGGGCGTCGGGAAGGGGAAGTTGATGACCTGGGACACAGGGAGACATGGCAGGAGACAGGTGAATGCGGAGGAGGAAGCAGGGGACCAGGCCTGGCAGGAGGACGGGGCTCCTACCGCCTGCCCTCCAAGCACCACTCACACTCAGAACATGGGACACGGGGGCCTGGACACACGCAAAGTCCACGTGCCGGGGAAACTCCACCGGCCCTCTTCCTTCATTCATTCACATCATCCACTCACTCAGAAGCATGTACTGAGCACCTCGTGTGCGCCAGACGCTGTTCTTGGCGATGGAGATAGAGAAAAACAAGACAAGGACTCAGCCTCCATTGAGCTTTCATTCAGCCAGAAGGGGCCGCAGACGACCCGTGAGTACACACGAGAATAAACGTCATCACAGGAGAAAATGTGCCCAGACAGTGAGATGATCAGGGGATAGATCAGGGACGGGGAGTGACCGGGGTCAGGGGGGGTGGCACCTTAGAGTGACCAACTCAAAACAAGCATTAAAATAAACATCTGTACACAGATGTTCACAGCGCCACTAGGCACGGCAGCCGAAAGGTGGGGACAACCCAGACATCCATCGATAGGTGGATAAACCAGCGTCCATCCCTACGATGGAGTGTGACTCAGTCATAAAATGAACGAAATTCTGACACGTGCTAGTGTGGACGAACCTTTAAAACACAACGCTGCTAAGTTCAGCTGTGGATGGTCCAAACAACAGAAATATAAAACAGGTATCGATTTATAATATTTGCTGAAATAAACTGACTCTGATTCAAACTGTCAGCTAGGTTCTTTGACACTGAAAATAAAATACCAAACATAACTAATGTAAAAACTTTTAGCAATGAAAAGCATGACCCTATCTTTTCTATCATCTTACTGTGTATTGAACTGATAAATGAAGTTTACATTGGCTAAAAAAAACCCCGAAAAAAACAAACCACGATGCTGAGTGAAAGAAGCCAGACAAAAAAGGACAAATATCATATGATTCCCTTTTTATGAAACGTCCAAAATGTACAATCCGTAGGGACAGCGAGAAAGCAGCCTCGTGGGTGTCAGGGGCTGCGGGGAAGCGAGGGCTGGGACTGACTGCTGATGGGGGCGGTTCTCTCTGCCTGCGCCAGCCCTCCCGCAGCAGGGCAGAGGCGGGCACCCCTGGACACACTCAGTGGGCGCAGCACTGAGGAGGTGGGGGGCCCACAAGAAACCGGCAGGGGGCTGGGCAAGCACCACAGGGCTCAGCTCCTCGAGCTTCCTGGGCCGCAGGGAAGGAGGAACAGCCCGTGAGGGGCTGGGGTCGCCCTTGCCCCCCAGATCGGACACAGGTACCCTGGCAGATCAGTGGGGTGATGGCAGGGCTAGGGCTGCAACTGACCTTTTCAATGTTGAGAGCTTTCATCTGAAGGGTCAAGTCTTCAACAGGTCTCCGGGTGATTTCAGGAGGGGGGAACTTCTCAAAGTCCCCGAAAACCGCAGATGAATACAGTCTGAACAGAAGGAAGCACGAGAGACTAGGAAATGTTAAGTGAATAAGGAAGAAACTCAGCCCAGCTACCTGGCATTGAATCTTGACTCCACCACTTCACTAGGCGAGGGGTTTACCCTCTTCCTGCCTCACTTTCCTCACCTGTGAAATGGGCGAACATAGCAGCTGCCCCGTTGGGATTGGTGAAGATACTTCAGGTATCTTCACATAAGACTGCTTAGAACTGCCTGGCACACGGCACTCGGGACGTTTTAACTACTTTATTGCTTACGAGTTTTCTTGGCATAGTTTCTCGATTTTCTTTTCTTTTGTAACGTAAAGCAACGTTGAAAAGAACAGCATACAGCTATTGAAAACAAACAAATAAAACCCAGCATACAGACTGGGAGAAAATATTTCCCAATGATGCCTCTGACAAGGACCCAGCACTAGGATTATAGAAAGAACATTTACAACTCACCAATCAAAACACAAACCATCTGACCAAAAAGTAAACGATAGGGACTCCCCTGGTGGCACAGTGCTTAAGACTCCATGCTCCCAATGCAGGGTGCCCAGGTTCGATCCCTGGTCAGGGAACTAGATCCCACGTGCATGCCGCAACTAAGAGTTCACACGCCACAACTCTGGAGCCCACGAGCCACAACTAAGGAGCCCACGAGCCTCAACTAAAGAGCCTGCCTATGGAGCCCGCCTACCGCGACTAAGACCTGGCACAACCAAGTAAGTAAATAAAATAAAATAACAAATACTATAAAAAGAAAAAAAGAAATGACGGATCTGAATAGACATCCCTGCAGAGAACACACACAAATGGCCCGTAAGCACGTGAAAAGATGCTCAACATCATTAGAGAAATGCAAACCAAGACCACTGTGAGATACCACCTCGTACTTTCATTTTTATAAAGTAGAAAATAGCGAGCATTGGTGAGATGTGGAGAAATTAGAACCTTCGCACGCTGCTGGTGAGAATGTATAGATAAAATGGAGTAGCCGCCGTGGAAAACAGTCTGGTCGTTCCTCAAATTGTGAAACACAGAGTCATCGTACAACCCAGCAATTCTACTCCTAGGTATATACCCGAGAGGCAGGGGAACAGACGTTCAAATACTTGTACATGAGTGTTCACGGCAGCACTATTCACAGTGGACAAAATGTGGACGCAACCCAAGAGTCTATCCACAGATGAATGGACAGTGAGATGTGGTCCCTCCACGCCAATGCATGTTACTCAGCCATTAAAAGGAATGAAGCACTGACACAGGCAACAGTGTGGATGAACCTTGAAAACATGATGCTGAGTGAAAGAAGCCACACACGAAAGGTCACATATTGTCCGATTCCATTTAGGGAAAATGTCCAGAATGAGCACGTCCGTAGAGATAGGAAGTAGATGAGTGGCTGCCGGGCGCTGGTGGGTTGGGAGTGGTAGGGAGATGCAGGGAGAAACTGATTAATGGGTACAACTGATAAATGCGGTCTCTTTGGGGGTGAAGAGAACGTTTAAAAATTAATAGTGGCGATGGCTGCACAACACTGTAAATATACTAAAACCCACAGAATTGCACACTTTAAATGGTGAGTTTTATGGTATGTGAACTTTACCTCAAAAAAGGTGTTAATAAAACAAAACAAAAATCGAGGTGCTGATAAACACAGGGCCTGACGTCAGCAGAATAAAGAAATAACACAAGTGCCTGAAAGCCAACAGAAAAGGGGGTGCGAAGGACGGCTTCCAGCGGGACACGGGACCCCCCTTTCCTCGCCCCTGGGTGGGTGACCACTGCACAGTGGCCCCAACGTCACTGGAGGGGCCCCCGGGAGCCCCACCTGTAGCAGTGGCCGGGCTCCGTCCGGCCCGCGCGTCCTGCCCGCTGATCGGCCGAGGCCTGGGAGACCCAGGTGATGCGGAAGGAGGACACGCCGGTGACACGGTCGTAGTACCGCTTCTTGACCTTTCCACAGTCCACCACGTACTTGATGCCTGGGATGGTGAGGGACGTCTCGGCCACATTGGTGGCCACAACACACAGCCGTGTCCCCTCTGGGGGAGGTTGGAAGACCTAGGATGGGGGGACGGGAGCAACAATAAAATTGACCTTTGTCCCACCAGAGTCAGGGAAGAATTTGTGGGACAGAGGTCAGAAGAAGTCAGCCAGGCAGGGCAGGGCCTGGAGGTGACTCTCCTCGCCTTGGGCCACTGCTCCCCAACTAAATGAGGGAAGCGTTTCCGTCCTCCGAGCAGGAGATCCCAATACCCTCTCAAAAGTCTGGGGCGCTGATCAGACAGCTGACGGAGAGGGTGACCCGGCGCCCGACCTGCTCCCACCTCAACGCCTTTGGGCGCTCCCCACCGGGCATCCATCCCAGGCCCCGCACGGTTACCTGCGCCTGCTTCTCCGGGGCCAGCAAAGAGTAGAGAGGGAGCACACGGAGGGGAAGCGAGGCATCGGGCTGCTCACCTGCAGGGGAGGCAGAGGCCTGCGGCTCCCAGCTCCCCTGCTGCCCAGCAACCCTGCCCGCTCCGCCGGGGAGGCCCCCCTGCAGCCCCGCTGCCAGGGCTCAACCCTGGGCACTGGCAGAGAGGGTCGGCAAAGCCAGCCACGCTGCAGCCTCTCCTCCTCGGAAGAGTCCCAGGCCCTGTGTGGGGACCCCTAAGGGCTTGATTCTGCCCCCCCGCAAACCCCCAAGGCCTGCGTTCACCCAGCAAAGCCAAACCCGGGGTTGGCGCCCCCATTACAACCGGCACAACAGAGACCTGAGGGCCTCCTCTGTGTCAGGCGGTTTCAGGAGCTCAGGGGACAGCAGGGGGCAGAGCAAGCAGGAACCCCAGCTCCCCTGGGGCTCGTTGCTGGAGAGGGCCCATCGCTCGACCCAAGCCCATGCGGTGGGAGCAGAGGCCGCGGCGGGTCCCACCTCCGTCCGTCCCGTCGTCCCCTAAGTCCAGGTCCAGGTCGGAGCCCAGGGACTCCTCATCCATTTCCCTGTCCTCGTCACCTCTGCCCGCTGGCAACACCGAGTAATTGTCCAAACTGATCTGGGGCAGCATCTACGGTAAACAAGACATCAGCACCGCGGGCTGCGAGGGACCCTGCGTAGAGAGCGGCATTGCGAGCAGCGCCTGCGGCCACGTGACCCTGGGCAGGTCACTCGGCCCCGTCCTGCGTCGGTGTCCTCATCTAAGAGCTGGGGATGATCACGGGACTTCTCGAAGGGCTGCCGTGAGGACGCTATGAGCTAACACACGTGCAGCCCTGAGACCACTGCCCTGGGCATCCACGCAGGCCCTGCTCAGGGCTCGGGGCTGGGCCTTCCAGAAACTTCCTCCAGGCCCCCAGTACCGGGAGCCTGGAATGTTTTAAGTCGCAGCCCACCCTGCAGCCTCCAGAGCGGCACCAGTCAACCCCTCCCTCCACGGCAGGAAGGTTCTAGACCCCTGCTGCCCAGCAAGGCCACCCACAGCCCCAGGTGTGTCTAACACGACTGAGGACTTGAATCTTAATTTTATTTGGTTTTAATTAAATTTATATCTGTGCAGCCATACAGGGCTAGCGGCCACCACATGGACAAGGCGGCTGCAGAGCCTGAGCTGCCCCCTCCGGCCTCTACGTACTGTGGCCTTGGCCTTCCTCGCCCGAGCCTGCGACTTCTTAAACCTCCGTGTTTCTTCTACCGAATCTTTCTGATCGTCCTTTTCTGGGAAAAGATGAGCAAGTTAGGGAGCAGGCCATCTTGTGGCTGGTGCCAGGTCATCAGGGTCCCGGTTAGGGTCACTGCATCTATCACCATGCACTGAGGGGATGGGAAGGCGGGCAGAGGGCCGGCTCTCTCTGGGGAGGCTCCAAAGCCCAGGCTGACCGCCCGCAGCCTCCTGGGTGAGGGGCTTCAGCTTGGGCTTACCTGGAGGCCTGGGCCTGGCGACCGGGAAGGCTCTCCTCAGCCTGCGGCACAGCGCGTGCACCTCTGCCTGCCCCGTCAGGAACACCAGGATGCCGCCTGTGGGGAAAACCAGCCCCGCCGTGACCCGCTCGTTCACGCAGCAGACGCTGCCTTGGCCGTGACCGTGTGCCAGGCCTTGATCTGAGAGCTGGGGCGCAAGGAAGTGCTGATCAAGCCAGGGCTGCAGAGGCCCAGACAAGCAACGGGCAGCTGCCCGCACACCGAGGGCGCTGGGACAAGGAGCTCAACAGTTGCCGTGGGAGCCG